>NC_092498.1:133516842-133819872 GCF_047511675.1 Marmota flaviventris
AAACATTGACGCCAACACCATGTACTCACACAGATTCATCTTTTTATAGATGAGCATTTGATGTAAGAGCAGGAGCCATAAATGGCAATAATGTAGCTATTTACTCATTTATTACATTTTTTCAAAGCAGTTCGGTATTCCTCTCTGGATGATGATGCCTCTCAGTGCAGTGTAGACATCGCAGTCATATTCGCTCTCTGATCATGTAACTGCCTAGAGAACCAATATTTGATTTCCCCCAAGTCCCTAAATTATTGTTCTAGGATTAATGTGCAGGTAGGAATAGATCATAGCCAGGTAGCAGACGGAGAGACAAGGAGATATATTAATATTTTTAGAGCATCATAGAAACTGGCTTCATTTTGACAAAATCATACATGCAAGGAAAACACAAATAGCCCAATCAATAAATGGTGAAAGACCTAAACAGACACTTTAATTTTTAAGGATAATAGACAGACTTGCTTCACTGAGTCAGAAAAGAGTGCACATATCATGACTCTTGTTTCAACATGGCACCTCTCCTCAGCTCCAAGTGGTAGGAGGATGTGAGCCGAGTAACTGTTCATGCAAGACTCTCACCCTCAAGTCCAGGACTGAGATCCTAACAGTGGAGGCGGGAAAATCTACCCATCCTTGAAGGTCCCCAGTTATATACCAAAAGACAGTGAGCCCTTCAAGGCCACCAAAGGCACCCGGAAGCCAGTCAGGGAAGCCCCCACTCCAGGGAAAATCTCCAAGAGCACTCACTCACCACCCAAGACTGTTCTGCAACGTGAGATCCCTCCTGCTCTGAAAGTCTCCTTTCACTTCCTGCCCGAGTCTCTGCCAGATGTGCTGCTCTGACTGGAAGGACCTGTCCACAGCTTTGAGAGACTGTGCAGGTGTCCTCGCCTTTAGATGCATCTTACAGAATAAACCATCTCAGAAGTCCAGAAGGGAGAACAGGAAATTCCCTTCAGATCTCAAAGGAGGAAACAGAATATATTTTTAAAAATCCTCAGTGCACAGGATTGTTCCCAGAGGAGAGTTTTGGGATAGTTTTAACTCATCAGCTTTGGTCTCAAAGCTCCAATGCAGAAAACAGTATTTTTCAGATGAAGATGCCTCAGGTGTCTCTCCTGATGACAACAGCAGCTCTCAACCCGTCTCTTCTAGGTCAGCGGCTCTCAGATTAAACACCTCTCAGTAACATCTGCTGCACTTCCTCTAAATCCCTGAGCAGCCTGGGCCCCACAAAAGCCACTTGCAGTATCCTTTGCTGCTGGACTAGAAAGCTACTGATGTCGGCTCCGCAGAGCTGGATCCCGTGAGGGGCGAGGCCCTACAGTGTGGGCAGGTAGTGCTCTTAGAACATGAGTCCTGAGTTTCCTTTAACCAAATTTCAGGACTTATGGTGCTGACTGGCCGCCCATGTGCTTGTGTGGGGACAGGTCAATTGCTGATTTTTATGACTGCCTGCCAAGGGCAGTCAGCTCTGCATGGAAAGCCAAGGGTGAGGACCAGGAGGAAAGGTTTTCCTGCTCAGGACTCGAGGTGCTGTAGGAACCAGGGGAGGAACCTGTTCTCCTAAGAATCAGACCTGCCACTAGTCTTCAGACCTCCCTGTTGGTGGGACTCAGGACTTCTGGGAAGAGTGGGCCCCATGCTAATGTCCCCTAACTGTATCCCCTGAGTGGACACTCAGACCATGTGCAGCTTTGACACCCTGCCAGGACCTGAACCTGGGCTGAGAGTCCTAGAAAGAGCCCACCCAGGTGGAAGCAACCCAGACACCCACTTCACCTTCACGTGCCCCCCCCCCAGCCCCAAGAAAGATTCCATCTCTTCTTTTCCCTGCCCTTCCCTTCCATGTCTGTCTGCCCTTTCTCTCTCATCCAGGGCACTTGGGCTGCTTATATCTCCCTCTCTCTTGCTTTGCAATCAAGGTTTCATTTAAAAATGCTTATTTTTAATTTGTTAATCATATTTTAACTTTCTTTTTAAATTTTGTTTTTGTGGTTCTGAGTATCAAATCCAGGACCTCAGGTGCTCCAGGCAACCACTGAGCCCCAGCCCCAGCACTAACTTTACTTTTTGATGAATACATTATTTTTATATATATTTAGGAAGTATAATGTGATATTTAATTGGAAAATGATGGACTCAGAATAGTATATTTTTCACCTAAGTTTTTATCATTTCTTAATGGTGACTACATTCAAAGTCTTCTATTTTGAGATTCATATCGTGTCACCCTCCCATGCCATAAGCACAGGGTTGCTTACTCCCCTTTAACTCTTGACTAACCCCCTCCTCCTCGTCCACTCTCTTTTCCTTACAATCTCTGAAAATTACTATTCTACTCGAAGCTTCTATGATCCCACTTTTTTAGATTCCACTTTTTTTTAGAGATGAGGTGGTGCTCGTCTTTCTGGACCTGCCTTATTTCATTTAATGTAACGTCCTCCAGGTCCATCCATGCTGTCACTTGTGCCACAATTTCATGGTTTTTATGGCTGAGTAGTATTCTATTCTGTGTATGCACCACGTATTCTGTATTCATTTGTCCACTGATGAATAGTAAGAGTCAGGCGATCCCTGTCAATGCACTGATGTCATTCTTCACAGAGCTAGGAAAACAATCCTGGTATGCTTATGGCACCCTACAGAAAACTCCAAATAGCCATAGAAACATTGAGCAAAATGAAAAATGTTGGAGGCATCAAACTACCTGGTTTCAAAATGTACTACAAAACCATACTAATCAAAACAGCATGGCACTACCATAAAAGCAGACCCACAGACCCACAAAACAGAGAAGGGATCCCAGAAATAATTCTACACATTTATAGTCAATTGATATTTTTATAAAGGAGCCAAGAATACAGATATGGTTTAGGTATAAGGCATCCCCCAAAAACTCATGTGTGAGGCAATGAAAGAAATTTTAGAGATGAAATAATTGGGTTGAG
Organism: Marmota flaviventris; assembly: GCF_047511675.1. Lineage (NCBI taxonomy): Eukaryota > Metazoa > Chordata > Mammalia > Rodentia > Sciuridae > Marmota > Marmota flaviventris. The sequence continues at coordinate 133,519,797 of NC_092498.1, forward strand.
AGAGCCTTAACCAAATCCGTACCTTAATCCACTTAATGGATTAACTGGGTGGTAATGGGCAGAGTATGGGTGGAAGGAGTAGGTCACTTGGGGTGCGCCTTTGGGTATGTATTGTCCCTGGTGAGCACAGCTCTCTCTGCTTCTGAATCCCCAGGCCCTGAGCTGCTTTTCTCTGCATCTTTCTGCCATGACATCCTGATTCACCTCTGTCCCAGAGCAATGGAGGCAACCATCTAGGGACTGAGATCTCTGCAACTGTGAGTGTGAAATAAATTTCCTCCTCTAAAATCGTTCTTGTCAGGTCTTTTGATCACAGTGACGTAAAAGCTGACTATGCACAATGGAGGAAAGTCAGTCCTTAAATAATGGCTCTGTGGAAACTGAATATGCACAAGAAACAAATGAGACCCTCAGCTCTCCCCAGTTACAAAGATCAACTCAAAATGGGCTCAAAGCTTAAGTGCAAAACCTGTGAAACTGACAGAAGAAAACATGGAGAAATATTTAGGACACTGGTCTGGGAACAGGTTTTTTGGATATGACCTTGAAATCCTATCAAACCATTTGTATATCCATAAGACACTCATTAAAAAAAAACTATAATAAATAGCAGAAGATCAGTGGAGTAGAGAGAAGGGAACAGGAGTAGAGAGAAGGAGGAAAGGGGGCTGGGGGCTGAATTAGAGCAAATTATAATAATCCTAATAATCCATGCTTTGACAATCATGACAAAATGAATCCTAATATTATATATAACTAAAAAGAACCAATTTAAAAAAGAAAGAAAAAAGAAAAAAAGCAACAAAAGTAAAAATTGGCAAATGGGATTACATCAAACTCAAAAATTTTGACACTACAAAGAAAACAATCAACAGGATGAGAAGACAAGCTACAGAATGGGAAAATATTTAGAAAGTTAATTAGAAACTATACATTTGAGAAGTGGGTAATATATCCAAATATGTAAATGATTCAAACTCAATAACCAAATAAGCCAATTTAAAAACGGACTAAAGGGCTTAATAGACATTTCTCAAAAAAGACAACTGGCTAACAGAACTGTGAAATACTGCTCAAAAATTACTAATCATCAAGGAAGGAAATAAAAATCATGATGAAATGCCACCTCACTCCAAATGAAATGGCTATTATGACAGAGGACAGCATGCTACTGAGGACTTGGAGAAAAGGGGACTCTCACCCATGGTTGGTGGGAATGTGTGCTAGTCAGCGATTCCTTGCTGTGGCCAGCACCCCTGCTAAGAACAACCCAGAGGAGGAAAAGTTTATTCTGGGCTCAGTCCAGGTCAGCTGAGTCCACGGCTGTGGGTGGAGGTGAGGAAGAACATCATGGCGGGAGGGTGTGGGGAGAGAGCTGCTGAGCTCAGGGCAGCAGGAAGCAGAGAGGGGGCAAGGAGCCAGAGACAGATGTAATCCCAGTCATGGCTCCAGAGACCTGCTTCTCCAAGGCCCTCCTTGCCTGCCTACAGTTGCCGCCCAGCAGTTCCTTCAGATTATTAATCCATCACGTGGATCAAGGCCCTGGTGAGATCAGAGCTCATCCTCCGAGCCTCCCACCACGGAACACTCCTGCATGATGCATGAGCTTTTCAGGAATGTGACCCAGGTTCTGTTTTTCGGACATCCTGGTGACAGATGTATCTGTGAAAGGCTCTGCACAGACTGTTGTCCTGCTACAAACTTCCTCCAAATCCATTCAGCCATCAGATGCTCCTGGGCAAATAAACACAGGCCTACTATTGGTCCACGCTCTAACAACAAAACAGGATAATCCACATAAGTCAAAAAGTAAACAAATATAAACAAAAAGTAGTAAAACCTCTCAAACCCTGTGATCTGGAATTTTCAACATCCATAATTTTGTAAAATCCAAAATGATATCCTCAAAATATTGCTATTAAAAAGAACTCACTTAAATTAATGATTGAGATGATTATCGCATAAAATTAGCTTCTTCTTTCTTAGCCCAAAAAGATTCTTTTATCAGAAAATGTTGCTTTTTGCATGGGAGAATAACTTGCTGTTCAAACATGAAAACTTGTTTATGCATATCCTCATTGTCCTTCACAGGTCATTTATGCATAACAAGAGGAAATTTATGTTACTTAGCTGGATTTGTTAGTGGCGGTTTGGCAGTTAATTATGGTGCAATTGTGTTAGGAGCCAATAGTGGCTGTAATTGGAGGTCAAGTTTAACTGTGGCTTGAAACTGAAATGACATGTCCCAGGGGGCAGTATACCCTGGGACAGGGGTATCTGAATGTCACCTGCTACCTGCTCTTGGTGGCTGTTTTTCCTGCAAGACTTGGATGGTGTCTTGTACACCTAGTTCCATGGAAAGCAAGACAGCTCCACAGAGAGAGGTCAGCCTGAGCACAGAAGCAGACTGTGTCACTCAAAGTCAAGTTTAAAGAAGACTTCATCTGCTGCCAAGAAGACCAAAGCATGCAGATGAGGGGGAGCTGAGGAAGGCAACCCCAGGACCTTTGCAGTTCCATGTCTAAGCCCAGTGGCTGCTCTTTCGTGCTCTGCGGCATCCTGCTTCCACCACAGCCTTCCTGGGTCTTTGCTGAATGAGGTCATCTCTTTCACAGGCAACTATGAAGTGCAAGCTTCACAAGGGTCCAGCACATGCTGAGCTTGTGAACTGACCCATCTGGTCAATTGAAATGAAGCCCAAGGAGTCTAGAACTTGACACGGGTCAGCGTAGAGTGTTATTCTCTGAAAACAGTAGAGCTCGTCGAGATTCTTCTCCTAAGAGCTTGCTCCAGAACACTTTTTACTAAAGAATCTTAGACATAGAAAGATATTTCTAAGGTTGTCTGCTTTTACATATCACGCAATTCAGCAGTACTTTCTATAATGTCTCTAGGGACATTCCACCCACTTTGGGGACTGCCTTGGGTCAGGTCACGCTCTTCTGCTAGGCAGACAGCTCCTGTGAATCCCGAGGAAGGGGAGGTTCGACGTCCCTTGGAAGCTGGGAGGTGAGATCAGGAACTCCCTGCCTGTCTCCTGCCATCTCAGACTCAGGAAGAGGTGCTGGCCTTGGAATCTGGGAGCAGGGCCCTGAAGACAGCAGAGGGCTCCCACGCAGACCCACCCGCCTCCACTGGGCCTGCGGGCCCCCAGCCACCCTTTTACTCTTCTCCTGGCTTCTGGTGACTACCATTCACTTTGGGTAAAGCAATGTCTGCTAAGGCTGCATAGCCCTGTTGCTGCAGCAGTCAGAGTCCGCCAACCACTACCTCAGCGGGAGCTCCTCGTGTCCCTGTGTCCTGCAGGGAGCTCAGTGCTCAGGTAAGCCCAGCTCAGCCTGCGGGGTTCTGGTTAGGGAATCCTTTCTCGAGGGCTTCCGCCTGTGGTTTAGAGTTTTGCCATTTGCAAATTTAAAGTAAATGTGTGCCTCACTCACCTGCCAACTCCAAGTACATAGAGGTGCCAGAAATCAGATAGTCAGGTATATAGGATGAGTGAGAGAGAAAAGAAACAGAGAAATGATGGAAGGGGAGAAGTAAAGAGAAAGATGATAATCTAAATGGTTCAGGGCTGCCTTCGGTCCACACTGTGAGCAAAGGCACTTGATCAACACAGAGGATGAGTAATCCTGGTGCTCCTCTGTTGTGGCCCCCTGGAGTCGCTGAGAATCATGTCATCCTGAATACCACCCTCATGTAGTCATGTACCAGGGCCCTGAAGTGTCCATCCCTGGCACTGAGAAACTGATGTGACTCCATTTTTGAGAAATCAGCTTCTACTTCAAGGCCTGTCCAAAGGGAGGGGCCATGACCCTTGTCCTTGGAAAAAACCACAGAGTGCTCCTAGGCACATACCCACCCTGCTGAGTTGTTTGTCTGTAAATAACAGGAGAGATCTGCAGAGCCAGGTGTCCCTGACTCAGTTACACTAGGTGAGGACCCATAGCAACCCCCTAGCAACATCTATCTGCATGAGACAGAGAAAATATCTGAAATGCCAGGTGACCCTCCCAGTAGTTTTGGTGATTGATAACATATTAGGAAACCATGTAGTTTAGTGCATACACCTCTCATGCCCTAAACCAATCAGTTCAAACATATCCACCACTTGAACTAACCAATCACTCTTACCCAACTTGTTCCCGCCAATGAATGTAGTAATCAATGTTAAGAGTTGTTGTTTGATTTTCCCGTGGTATGAAATGATTTGCTGTGAGATGTTGTGATGCATAGAGTATCCCTAAAAAACCTATAAATCCTCAGTGAACTAAGGGTCAGGACTCACTTCTCTGGACAGCTGCATCAGAAACGGTTGTAAGTCCAGGTTTGAGCTTGCAATAAAGACTCTGTGTGATTGCATCGGATTCGGCTCCTGGAGGTCTATGGGGTCCCACGAATCTGGCATTACAGCACTCCCAGCTCAGCTGGAAAGACAGCCATCACTTCCTGCTGTGGAAGGGAATGGGCTGCCATCGACCCCCAGGGGCCCCCCATGTCCTGCAGTTTGGGTGTTTTGGGTAATGTCCGAGGACGCTGTTGGCTCCTGCCGTCAGTTCTGAACAGTGCTTTCCCTGCTGTAGCTGTATGAGCCCTTCCCTTGCTGCCTTCGGGTCTTTGCTCAGGTGACAGCTTATCCTCAGAGTCTGCTGAGGATGAGTTTGAAATAGCAACCCCACAGGCTGCTGGCTGATCACATGGCCCGTCCTGGGACACTGCCTTAACATCTGCCCCTCTTCCTCCCTCTACAAGAGTGTGAGCATTAAGGAGTCTTATCTCTTCTGTGGATGAGGACAGCCCCTGCCCCTGGAGTGCTGGTGGTCACAGAGCAGGTGTGCAGAGAACACCTGTGGAGCACATCAATAGGCAGCTACTGCACAGACTCTGCCCAGTGTGGCCTGGGGACCCTCCTTCCTTTCTCTCTCCTGCTTCTAGAGAGGATCCAGTACAGCTGGTATTTCTTCCTGAGAGTCCTGCTACTTTCCCACCCAACCTGCTGGAGAAAACCTTTGACACACCTAAGAACCTGCAGCTTCTGTGAGGAGCAAGATCTGTACAGGTGGGGGTGGGGCAGCTTGACAAAGGGGTTGCTAAGCAACTGGAAACATCTGTTCCCCTAAGTCACAATGGTTACAGGGATGCCTGGTTGTCTTCAGAGGCAGGGATGCCCCGAGAGAGAGTCCCTGGGTGGTCTTTAGAGGGTTCTGAGGATGGAAATAGATCCCCTGGGTCAAATCCCAGCTCTACCTCTTACTGTGTGATCAGAGCTTCCTGCTCAGTTTCCTTGTCTCCAAAATAGGAGTAAGAGGAGCTTCTACCACATGGACGTCAACCTCAGGATTATACTCATCCCATCGATACCTGTTTAGAGACTGCCGTCTCCCAACACTGTTCTGCTTATCAGAGAAATGGAGGAGGAGAAGGGCCACTGCTCTCCAGGAGAGGATGCCACAGGAGCAGGCCCACAGGTTGCCTTCCCCAGGAGAACCAGCACCCCTTCAAGTCGCCTCCTCGGGCTTCTAAGATGCAGTTGGCTTAGCAGCGCGGGGACCTCTTTCCAAAGCAACTCTTGCCTGCTTTGTCCAGGAAATTTTGATTGGTTAATTTCCTTTTTTTTGTTAAAGTTAAAAGGCTTTTTTTTTTTTTTTTGAGAGAGAGAGAGAGAGATTTTTTTTAATATTTATTTTTTAGTATTCGGTGGACACAACATCTTTGTTTGTATGTGGTGCTGAGGATCGAACCCGGGCCACACGCATGGCAGGCGAGCACGCTACCGCTTGAGCCACATCTCCAGCCCTAAAAGGCTTTATTGAAATAAATTTTACATATCATAAAATTTGCCCATTTCCAGGGCATAATTCAATGATTTTTAGTAACTGTACTGAGTGGTGCAACCCTGGTCCTAGATGAATCAGAACATTTCTGTACTTCACTATCTACTGCGCCCATTGGGTTTCCATGGCCCGGACCCTGGCCCAGGTAGATCGAAGACCTACTTTCTGGTGTACACTTTGCCTTTTCTGGACGTTTCATATCTGTCTGGTCACATGAGATGATTCTTCTGAGGCTGGCTTCTTCCATGTGACATAATGCTTTGAGGTCACGTGTTCCGTAGCATGAATCCGTGCTCTTTTAATTTCTGATGACATTCTGCTGCACGGTCGGCCAGGCTTGCTTATCCACAGCGTGGGGACAGGCAGCTTTACTGCCAGCTTAGTGTGCTGCAAGTGTCACTGCTGCCCTCGCACTCAGGAGGGCGTCTCTGTGGACCAAGGCTGGCCGCCAGGGGGATCATGAGTTCCAGGCCAGCCTCAACAACTCAGCAAGGCCTCAAGTGAGGCTCTGTCTCAACATAAAAAGTAAGAAGTGTTGGGGACGTGGCACAGGGGTGAAGTACCTCAGGGGAGGGTGCTGGGTGGACGCAGGGCTGCGAGACACACCCAGGATCAGCTTTCTGGGAGGCAGTTTAACCTGCATTTCCCCCAGCAGCTCCAGGGTCCTCTCCTCTCTGCAGCCTCCCTGCACCCTCTATCATCTCCCTGGTGAGGGTGTCACATGATACCTTGTTTGAGTTTTTTCTGCTTTGTGTTAATGACCGACCATGTCTTGCATCCTTTGTCTGAACATTTTGCCATTCATATAATTTATTTAACAAGTTTTTGCCCAATTTTTACAGGTGTGTCTTACTGTTGTGATATGAGTCATTTATAAATCGTAAATCCTTTTTAGGGATATATACTTGCAAATATTTTCTCCCAGTCTGTGGCTTGCTTTTGTTTCATTTTTAGATGATGTAGCTTACGGAACAACAGCTTTGAATTTGATGATGCCATTTGGCACTTCTGGCTATGTGTTTCTGTCCCCTGCCACCCCTGGCCCTCTGCCCCTGGGGTCTTTGTGTTGGGCCTCTGTGATACTAAACTGCAGCTCGTTATTTTCCTGGAGTTAGGGCTTTCCTGGGGAGTGAGCTTCAGGGCGAGTCCAAGTCAACTGATGTCAACGCCTCTGCATGGGCTTTTCCAGCAGGTCAAGCAGTGGCAGGCTCTGGGGATGGAGTGTTTTGAGCAGCTGCCCCCAAGGTCAGAATGCCACCAACCCTGCTTTTCCTCAGGCTCAGCAATTCTTTCCTGAACAAACCCTCTTCAGTCTGTGGGCAACCTTCAATTAACTTCCAGAGCTCCTTGCCAGGATTTCTCATGCTGGTTTGGCAGAGCAGGTTCATGGACTCACTACTCTGACAATACCTATGTTCTTAAGGTTGAACCTGACTCAGTGCTGCCATTAACCTTCCTGAGGGACAAGGAACTTTCTGTCCCCAAAGGGTCTCTAGCACACTCCTAAGTGCACACTGGGTGCCCAGGAGTGTGCTAGAGACCCTTGTGGTCAGACACTAGCAAGTGGCAGGAGTCAGAGCCAGTCCTGGCAGTGTCTCGTTTCTTCTTACTGTTGAGGACAATTCCACCGAGTGGTGGCCTGGCTGGTGTACTCACTAGGGACAAGCACCTGTTCTTCCTCCCTTGACTCATGAATCAGCCTGCCGTGGGGCTGGGACGTGGCTCAGGGGTAGAGTGCTTGCCTAGCATGTCCAAGGCCCTGCGCTCCACCCCCAGCACCAAGCCTACCATTGATAGGTCTCTCCTGCACAGCAATAGCCTATTCAGTTTCACATAGTGCAAGATTTTTAGTAAGGGATGCTCTCAGATTTTATTTATTTATTTATTTTTTGGGGAAAACAAAAAAAACCCCACCAAAACACTGCTCATTTCTCTACTGTTTGAAAAGTATTTTCGCTTCAACTTTTGAGTGTTTTCTTTTTCATAAATCATCTCGTGGCTTGCATAGCTTCTGATGGCCCTGCTGCTTTGCTCATTTATGTCCCTTAGATGTAACATCTCCATTTCCTGCAGTTGCCTTCTGAATTTTCTCTCAGGGGGCTGACAGGATATGTGCGGTGGGGTTTATCTGTGGACATGGCATTCTTTCAATTCCTTGCACCTGGGAGCTGTGACTTTTAAATATCAGACAGTACCTTCAAACATTTTTTTTCTCCTGTCTTGTGCCTCCCTGACTAGGATTTCTTAGCACAGTTTGATATGGTCTCACAATTTTCAAATTCTTCATGAAGTTTTTCCTTTTATCTTCCCGTGTTTCGGTTTTGCTTTAGTAGTATAAATTTTGTTGCTTACTTTTGAGTTTGCTGATTTTTTCAGGCTGCTAGTGACTCTCTCAGAGGATGTTCTCCTGCCCCAATGCCGTCTTTTTCATTCTAACATTATTGGACTGTTTTTACAGTTTTTCTTTGCTGATATATCCCTATCCATTTTGCAGTGTTGCCAGTCTTCTCAAAAAAGATTCTTCAAGATATAAGCCAGGAAATCTAATTCCACTCCTTATGTAAATTCAAGATTTTTTAAAATTTAAACGCAATTTTATTGAGATATCCCTGCCATAAAAACCTGTACTACCTTGTACTCTATGTGTGTACATGCCACATGTAGCTGGTGTACAAAAAGCTGTTTTGATACAAGTCATGCAATGTCACAATACACCATCACCACAATGCTTATCATCTGCCTGCACGTGTGTGTAAGAAGATTAAATTAACATTCATCTCCCCAGCAAATTCCCAGTGTGCAGGGTGGTCACATAGCTATGCATTTAGGCCTCTGGACAGGCACCTTACACACCTGAAGCTGCATCCTGTGTTAGCGGCCCCTCCCCCCTGCCCACAAACCTCAGGCCTTGGAGATCTCTGTTCTCTCTGTTTTGCACACTTGACTAGTTTAGATTCCACATACATGGGATCGTGCAGTATTGGCCTTTCTGTCTCCTGCTTGTTTTGCTTACATGATGTGGTCATCGTCCTCTTTGGTGTTTTGTGTCTCTCATGATTCTGTATTGAATATCAGGCACTGTATGGAATGTGGCAGAAGAGAAAATGGCAGTCGCTATTGAGGCCTAGGAAGAGCCCTCCTCTTCATATTGCTGGCTGTGAGCGGGGTTGGGTGGATCTGGTAAGGAACTGGATGGGTTTTTGGTGGTTTTCCCAGAGACCTTCACAGCCCTCAGGTCTCGCAGCCACCCCATCGTGGAGCAGAAGACCTGGAGCGCCAGGAGCTTCTCTGTGCACCGCCACCATCTCAGCGTTCCTCAGCCCTCATCCCTGCCTGGGTCTGTGCCCACCCTTCCACATGGCTGGTACTTGTCACTGTTGCCTAGAGCAAAGCGAGCCATGCTGGTGTGGGCATTTCACATGCTACTGCTCAGGTCTCAGAAGCAGGCCATCCCTGTGCACTTTAGTCCCTGGGAGGAATTGCTCAGCCTTGCTGCCAGCTCCTTCCCAGGCACCAACATGGAACTCTTTTCTCATAGATGTCGGGTCTTGGTGCAACCCAAGGACCATTGGCTAGTCCTGCGCCACCAGCAATGACAATGTTCTCCTTCGCATCAGAGCAGTCTCTTGGGCCTGAGTGAATTCTCTGTCCCCAGCTGGACAGCAGATTCATTTCACCTACAGTCCATATGGAATTAAGGGATCAAATTTATTTAGTCAATAGCCCAAGCTGAGCTATTTTAAAAGGCAGGAGAACATTAATGTGCTGTTTCCCCTGTACTTCACACATTGCCATTGACGAGAAGAGCTGGAGACATGGGCAATTTAATTCCTGCCTGGTGATGGCAGTTGCTCACCTGCCAGTCTTTGCCTCCACTTGTTGTGGCTCAAAGAGAGACAAGATAGAAGAAACCCTAAGTCTAACCCTAAGAGGCCCCATCCCTCCTTTGGGCCCCAGCCTATTTTTCTCCTGATGTGGACTCCTGAGAGGCCTGTAAGCCTTGGAGCACTGTGAGTCCAGTCACTAATGCCTGCAGGCACTGCCAGAACAGAGCCAAAGGGGAGATGTTGGAGGAGCCACCATGTGGGTACCTTCCAAACCTTATCGCCTGGATGACATCCACCCAGATATCCCTAAGAGAACCACAGCACCGTGTCAGCCCTGTGCTCCTTGAGGAAGAGAACTGAGCCCACCAGGTGATGCCACCCACACATTTGACATGGTCACTAAGCACAAAGTTTCCCTTAATAGAAGAGCCCAAGGTCCTGAAAGCACTTATTCTCGAGATAGTGTCCACTTTCAGGCTGACCAAGTGCACATTTCTTATTTCCCAAATAAATCTCTGCTGTGCCTGTTTTGGACACATCCTGGATTTCTTTTCTGTGAGGTATGTCAAGACCCTGCAAGGGCCTGTCTTCTGGGAGACCTCCTGAGACCCCTCGCTAGTGCTAAAAGATGTTCCCAAGGAAGCCACGATGTCTGTTTGCAGCCATTTCAATTTATTTAATTGACAAACTGTCTCGTTCTCTTATTCGGAAGCTTGCTCTAACTCCATTTCATACCACTGTTTCAACTGCTGTTTATTTTTTCAAAAAGAATTGGAGACTCATTTTTTTTCTTCCTCCCCTTCTTTTTCTGACCCTTGATTTCCTGACAACTGTATCTTGAGGTTTAGAGTGGCCATTTATTTTTAATGACTGTATTGAGTGTGCTCATTGGTTTCCTACCTCAGGACACATTCTGTGATGTTTTCTCTTGGCCAGAAGCACAGATGTGATGTTTTCCTGGTCACTGAATAGATGGATTTCCATCCTGCTAAACAGAATCTCATCCGTGCTTTCTCTATTTTTCTTGAGTAAAATGGCAGTTTAGTCTATATCTGTTTTTAAGGAATCTTCTTTTTGCGAAAGTCCACACCAGTTTCATATTTGAGTCTAGTGAGTGAAATGTTTTCCACAAAATGTTTATGTGACTAGGTGTTTTAAGTGGGCCTTTTCCCCTTAGGAATGGACTCTATAATTTCCCACATGGATTTTCAGCTACTATGTATTTAAAACAAAAATTTTTTTGTGGTTCACAGATATTCCCCAATTTTTGCAAAATTCATGTGAATCCTTTTCATTGAATATTAATTTTTTTAAAGAGAGAGAGAGAGATTTTTTTTTAATATTTATTTTTTAGTTTTCGGCGGACACAACATCTTTGTTTGTATGTGGTGCTGAGGATCGAACCCTGGCTGCACACATACCAGGCAAGCGCACTACCTCTTGAGCCACATCCCCAGCCCTGAATATTAATTTTTTTAAAAAAAATCTGCCATGCAATGCTGATTTAAGATGTGTCAATGAGAAAACAAGGGCTACAGAAAATGAGGATTCAGTTACTTTGTATCCATAAACAGTAGGGTGAAGCAGAGAAGGGCCCTGGGAATTCAATCTGGATGTGGCCAAGGCTGGTTCCAGGGAGCCCAACACCTGTCTCATCCAAGCAAATGTCAGTTAAATGAGAGAAACCATGTATGTTTCAAAAAGCCTCCCAGAAGTCAAAAACAAAACAATAAACAACTCTCCCCCAAAACAAAACAACAAGCATTGGTATAAATGTGCATACAAACAATGTGGAGCACATCACCAAAGGGTGGCCACATTCACTCACCTGTCACAGAAGAGTTCTCAGGCCCAGAGTAAGACTTGTCCATGCACCCGACTGATGTCAAACTATAGGAAAATTAACCATCAAACTCCTCCCAATTCTAAACATCTGTTTGTCCTGAGCTGACGGATAAAGTCCTTGGTGGAAAACTTGGTGCACTGGTAATGAGCGAGTACCAGGTGGTGTGCGACTGCTGACCCAGTGCTGCAGCAGTACTACAGGGGCCATGCCAGGTGCTCATCCTGGCTTACACACAAGCTGCACTAACTCTTCAGGCCAGTTCCATGTGCTTAGAAGAGGACCCTGCCCCTGCCCCCCCCGCCCCCACACACCAGGCTTCAACAAATAAATCCTTATTGAATCACCCTCTGTTGCTGAACAAGCTCACGGCTCCAGCTGTTTGAAAAACAGAAGGCACATCAGTGAATTCAATTATAACACAGTATTTCAAGTCTGTGAGTCCCCCAGCCCCATGTCCTGGTAGACAACTTGATGCTGTCATCACTGTCAAAGAGGATGGAGTTGGTGTACGGGCCCCCATCCTCGGGGAGGATCGTGGTGTAGGAAGTAAACTTGACCCTCTTCCTCTTTGGGCCAGAAGAGTTTACAGGTTCGTTTTTCATCTTTCTCATAGACATAGTCAGAAGGTCTGAGCAGCTGACTGGGGAAGGGCTTCTGGGAATCTCCATTCAACAGGAAGTTCCTCTACTGGAACTGCAGCCCCCTGTCTATCATGGTAGTGCACTCCTCCGAGGGGAGCGTGATGTCCACTGGGTTCTCAAAAGCTCCACCTCGTTCCCAAGCCAGACCCAGTCGTGGGAGTGGGGGATGTTGCCCTGCTTGCTCACCGCAAGCCTTTTGTGTCTGTACTTCCAGGCAAACGCCACGCAGTTGATCAGGAAGACCAGGATGGCCAGGCAGAAGACACAGAGCAGGGCGTACATGCCGATCTCCAAGTCCATCAAGCCCCTGGAGGCCACTGTAAGGTCACTAGGGTTACTGGATTCTGGAAACTTCCCCTGGGTGGGGAAGCTGGTGAAGGCGTCTGCACCACCACTCTTGAGTAGCTTCTTGTCCTTCCCCTCCACAGGCAGCGGCAGGGTTGTGCTCCTGTTGGTCCTGTCCTCTGGGCCAGCAGGGTCCCCATACTGGAGCCACTCCTGGACTGCTCGCTCCTGGCTCCCCTCCCGCTCTATGGAGTTGCTCAGGTGATCTTTGTATTCCTGGTACAGGAATTCCTTGGTGCTCCTCTTTGATGCCCTGTGCAAACCTGACCTTGGCGCTTCCTTTACCCACAGCAAGAACACTCTTCCTCTTGGTCTTCTGGCAAGGCTCGCTGATCATCATCTCCAACTTGATCAGGGGCCCTTGTCCTTCGCCCTCTGCAACCACAACCAGCCACTGGGACTGCAGGTTTGGCTGGACAGACACCACCATTTCATCCAATGATGAGACAGTTATGGAAAAATCCTTGGAATCATAAATGTCTAAGTGTTACTTACTGAATTGAACAAAATTCAAAGAAAAAAAAATCAAAATATTTGTTGTGATAACTCTTCTTCACATTTGCAAATTTTTATCACAGAAATGTTAATTCCAAAGCATTCTTTAAGTGTATATTATTAGAAAAAATAAGCCCCAGTGCTCTGTAACCTTAATTCATACTTGCGATACACTGGACTGTCATTAATAATGATCTATACCCCAGAAACATGACAAATAAACAATACAGTTTAAAAAGGGCAGGAAAATACACATTCGTTTATTTCATGTCCTATAACTGAATTTTGCTGTGACCCTTCTTAAAGCTTTTTGAAAAATTAGGCCATGCATCCAAGTCATTTCCATGGGCAACTAATCAGCCATCACCCAAGACATCATTTGAACTATGATACGTTAGAAATTCAATGCAGATAAAGCCACACAGTGCTGGATGAAGGTACTTGGGGGAAAATGCATTATAATCCCATCCCACTAGAGAGACACAATGCCCTTGATATCTTCTTAAAATGATTCACTAAAACTCTGAAAATGTGTGAAAGTTTTAGAATTGTCCATAATTACAGTAAGTAGACAGCAATTTGGTGCCTACTTACAGTAGCTGAAATGGAATTTCAAAGTGTCAAAAGCTGCCTGCTTTCATAAAAATGGAAAAATACAATTCTCTGTCATGGTCTATGGTAGACAGTCAATTGCACAGATGAACTTGCTGCCGAGCAAATGGCACAGGGACCTGTGATGGACATTTAAAGAGCATCTGAGAAGAAGTGTTCCCCATGCATTGGGGGCAGACTGGGGAAGAGGCAGGGAGACATGTCAGGGTGCCATCTCAGCTGCACATGCCCTCTGCTGATCACTTTTGGGACATGAAGACTGAGAGGGACAAGCTCTCTCCGTTAGCCAGGGTCTTAAAGGTCTCTGGGAATCTCATCTCTTTAGGAACTTGAAGAACCTCCCAGGGAACCATTCTCTTATCTCTGGTGGAGACTGGAGAAGAGAGTGAGAGGGGAGAATCAGTCCATGCCTGTCATTTGCTGTGGACCAGACACACTGGAAATTCACTGTCTTTTCTGTCTAGATGGAGGACATTCTAAAGTGACACCAAGAACTCTTGTCTCTGCTCATTAAGGTGCCACCAAGTAAAAAGCAACAAAGGTGAAACAGGCGTAAGAAAAATGAACCTCTAAATTACAAGCATGTTTTATTTTTAATTGTAATTTTATCACAATCACTTAAAACACTATAATTAATGTTTATACCAAAATACTTCCTAATTCACTTTCAAAAGAAACGTTTGCTTAAATGATCTTTAAAACTTTCAATAATTGCTTGATTTCACCTTCCAATTAAAACATTCCTAAAAAGAACAACTTACAGCATTTTTTCTTTGACTCAAAGAATAAATTTATTTTAAAAAGTAGTAACTGTGTGTATGCTTTAAAAGAGATTTTGGTTGATTTAGCAGTAAAGATTATTTCAAAAATGATGCAGATCTTGGTGCTCAATATTCAGAGTAAAGAATCATGACATTAAAAAATTAATCTGTGCTCAGAGAGCGGTGCAAAGATAGGAAAGCTGTTGAGAAGATGGCTCCGTCATTCCCTCTACCCCATAACCCTCCAAGTATGGCCTCCACGTTCATGCACAGAGGTTGGCAGTCCCTATGAAAGATCTGAGGGCCCAAGGAAAGCACAGCAGGAAAGGGGGTTTTATGGCCTAAAACTATCAATTCATCCAATTTACCTTCTATTTGCAATTTAGTTCTAGAGGACATATCGCATTAAAGCTGCATGTATTAAACAGACATTAGAAAACAACTCAAGTAGAGTAACACTTTACAGTGAGAATTTATAGTTTTATTGAGAATATCTGTTGCTCAATTTCCAAAATATCATTTCATTGGTATTAGCTAGAAAATACCACAGGTGCATGAAGAAAGATACAAGATCTGGTAATTTCATATTTTCAGCAAGAAAGCATTTTTTTCCATTTTTTAAAAATGTTCTTAACCACTGCCCATGTCCAAACAGTTAAATAATTCAATTCCAAGTTTAGAAAATAAAATCCTCATGTTTTCCCTGTCTTCAATTAGTAACATAGAAAGTGGAGGCTTATATTTGTAGGAAAACAGCTTTCATTCATTTTTCAGCTTAGCTTTTTCTACTAAGAGAGGTCACATTGATGATGTTCATTTATTTTTTCTCAGCATCATCTTGTGAGAGAGAAAAAATGCAGATCATTGTTTTCATCTCAAAGACTATGACGTGCTGGGAGAGGTTAGGGATCCTGCCTATGCTACTCATACACCAAATGGCCTCAGAGAAGCTTCCACTCCCCAATCTTTCAGTCCACACCTTCAGCCACCTGAGCTATCATGACATTCCTGAAGGGCACTCATTTCCCTTGAGTCCAAGGAGCTTTGGGAATGTGACTGGATGCCGCAGTCCACATTCCATGGGCAGCTGAGTGCCTCTAAAGTCTTCTTGTTACCGCTGTTGACCGGTGAGGGGCATCAAGCCTGGGTCCACAGGTCAATCATAGTGAACTGTACTGCTGTAAACACGCGTATCCATGTCCCAATATAGTGTGCTGACTCTAACTCTTCTGCATGCTTACAGAGGAGCTGGACAGCTGGATCATATGGTGGCTCCATTCCTAATCTTTTGAGGAATGTCCTCAAAATGATTGCAGTAATTTACAGTCCAACCAACAGTGTGTTGGTGTTCCTTTTTTTCCTCAAATCCTGCTAATGTTTATTAAAATTTGTATTCTTGATGACTGTCATTCTAACTGGAAGATAGTTTTGAGAAGTATCAGCTCAGATGAAGTGTGATCACTTTTATTTTAATAATCCTTGTCAAGCACCAGATGACTGTCGCTGAGGGTTTGTTTCTGTGTCTTCTGGTGTATTCTATTAGTCTGCACGGCTGGTTTTAGGCTGCACGGTGTTGGTTGTTACTAAGGCTCTGTGGTGAGCGTGAAGCCAGGTATTGGGAGCTTCTAGTGCTCAGGACTGCTTTGGCTCTTCTGGGTTTTTTATTCTGGCATATGAATTGCAGGACTGTTTCTTCAGTTCTGTGAAGAATGCCATTGGTATCTTGAAAGGATTGCTTTGAATCTGCAGATCATTTTTGGTAACATGGCCCTGTTAACAGTATTAATTCTGCCTTTCCGAGAGCAGGGAGCTCTTTTTGAACTTCCATCTCTCTCTTCTCAGCTCTGGGAAATGCCAGGCTCTGCGGGGATTCCCTACCTGTGCTGGGCCCTGAAACGTTCTCCAGGAAGTGCACCAGGACATGGGTCAGAGAGCCCAATTAATGTGCTTTCCCTGGTCGAGTGACCAGCACAGGGTCCTGCCTACAGCAATGTCTAAAAACAATTGTTTTATGTACTTGGTCTATTTTTGTTTCCTTTGGGATGTAAATTTTGGTTCCTATTATTCCATCTTGGCCAGTTACGGATCACATTTCATGAGCTATTTCATTTCAAACATTTTATGCCTGACTTTTGGAGATTAAAAAATGGCACTAACACATGTAGGCTTAGGACAGGATCCAGGCAATACTAATGCATCAAACGATGGCCCAGAAGGGACTAAGACCTCTTTGCCTGGTTAAAGCTGGACATATGGAGCTAGGCAGCTTTCTCCACCTCTGGATTCACTGAACCATGGGCACACATGCTGGAACAAGCTTAGGTATTTGGGATTTGCATAGGAAATTAATCACAGGAATAAGGAGATCTACAGCATTGCTTTCCAGACTTCTATGGAAGAGAAGGACCAAGTCAAAAACACCTGGGGAAGCCTGGTAATGTTGGCTGCAGCCAAGACACTGAATTTCCAATTTTACACTCTAGTGAATACTTCCAGAAAGACTGAGCAATTGAAAGCAGAGCCAGTCTCCAATGGCTCCTGGAGGCAGGCTTGGTGCCCAAGGACCCAAAGTATCAAGAAATAAGTCCATGGAATGTGTTCTCTTATTTGACTTTGAGTTCATTCCACCGTGGGGAAGGTTATTTGCAACTTCTGGGAATAAAATTCTTGTCCTGAACAATATGGGAAGTAAAACCCACAACACTCACCAGTGTTATGGAGAATTATAATTGTTCCATACTCTCAATCTCCCATATGAGAAATCTAGATTTACACCAGTAATAGATCACCATAACTCTGATGATTGTGTGCAGGTAGAATTTAACTAACAGCAGTGTAACGCAGGAATAATGTTCAAGATCATTATATGCACAGAGTATTCTATGAAGTGCTGGTAGAAACAGATAAGCAGGAGCTAAAAACAAAAGCCTCTGTAGGGACAGAACAGGAAACATCAATCAGAGAAACAGACATGGTGCTATTTAATTGAGAGTATCAGGATTCCACCTATTAGTCCAAAGACTAATGTCCCTTGCCCAGGACATCTTTGTAAGATTAACCTCCATCAAAAACACAGTTCCTCCCCTTTAAGTCCCCAAGATCTTCATGTGACCATCAGCTTGCTGCCTGAGACTAGATTGGGAATTACTTTACTCCCTTATATATCCCCCTAGTCTTACAATAATTATTAAAATTGAAACAATCAAACTTGATCCAAACTGATACTTCTCAAAAGAATTTCACAAACAGTAATTTTCTAGTTGTAGCATTTTAAGTGTTTGGCACTATTTCTTTCTTTATAACAATAATTTAGACTCTTATCACTCCTAGTTAGAGATTGTCTAATTTCCTGATGGCCAGGTATGACTAATTCTCCATTTGTTCTTATTTGTGTTGTGTATATGTAAGTTGTACCACATGATGTTTTGATGCACATGTACACAGTGACTATGCAGTCAAGCAAATTAACAGATCTGTCACCTCACCTGGTTGTCTTTCTTTCCTTCATATATCTAGAATACTAAAATATTATCTCTCAGCACGTTTCTAGCATGGAATACAATGTCATTAATTATAGTCCTCATGCTAAATGTTAGATTTCTGGAGAGAATTTCTAGCCTTTTGTTACTATCAGGGACTTTGGGTTTCACTACTAATTTGTGTATCCCTTTCTCTTCCTGGCATCCTCCATGACGTTCTTATGTTCTGGGAACATCCTTGCACACAGGAGTCCTCTAATGTGGCACCCGGGGTCAGCTTCTTTCCCCTCCAAGGGCATGTGGCCATGGCTGCTTCTTTCCTCTCCTGGCTGCTGCCTGCTGGTCATCTGCACTCACGCCCAGCTTCCTTCTAAGGTAATGATTCCTCAGGGATCTGGGCCAACAAATGGACCTCAGCTTTCACTCCTTGTGAATGACCACTTGGGCTGGGTTCTCCTGAAGATCTATTTATGTTAAGGTCAGTAAGCAGGAAGACCATTCTGGGATTAGAATTAGAATTAGATTAGATGTGATTGGCTTTAACCCTGAGCTGAATGCATCCTCTAATCCTGGCTATGAACAACGTGCTCAGGTTCCCACAGCCCTTCCTTCTTGGTCTCTGCTTCACATTTGTTAGACTCTCCATGGAGTCCTGTCTCCCCTGGTGGTTCCTTGGCAGCCTCTGAATCAGTACATGTCAAGCCAGAAATCCATTGCCTTAGAATTTTAGCAATGTCTTTGCAAAGTCTTTGGATGGTAAGACCTGGTTTGCATTCCACTTTTTTTGATCACTTTGGTCAGAGACCTGGAGTGCTGACTGGCCAGACTGGACCCATCTCCACAAGGACAGTGGAAGGTTTGTTCCCAATGAGAAATGTGGCTAGAGAGGGGGAAGACATGAGGCTAGACAGGCAAACCTCACTTTACCAAGTCTAATCACTCTGAAAAAGCCATCAGACAGGGGAGAAGCTGCCGGCAAAGAGCAAGTGCCCATGTCTGCAGAAAACTTATTATATACCACTGTTGCTCAATCTTTTCTTTTAGATTTCATTTTATGATGATGATGATGATGATTTTTATTTGTTCTACTTAGTTGTACATGACAGCAGAATGCATTACAATTCATTGTACATAAATAGAGTGCCACATATCACTTCTCTGGTTGTACATGGTATAGAAATGCACGATTCGTACAATCATATATGGACCTAGGGTAATTATGTCCATCTCACTCCACCATCTTTCCTACCCCCCTAACCCCTCCTTCACCCTCCCCTTTGCCCAATCCAATGTTCCTCCATTCCTCCCATGCCTCCCCACATCATAGATCAACATCCATTTATCAGAGAAAATATTTGGCCTTTGGTTTTTGGGCTTGGCTTACTTTGCTTAGCATGATATTCTCCAACTCCATACATTTACCTGAAAATGCCATAATTTCATTATCTTTTAATGCTGAGTAATATTCCATCGTGAATGTATACCACAGTTTCTTTGTCCATTCATCTATTGATGGGCATCTAGGTTGGTTCCACAGTTTAGCTATTGTGAATTCAAGCTGCTATAAACATTGGTGTGGCTATGTCACTATAGTGTACTGATTTTAAGTATAGATGCTCAAGTGGGATTACTGGGTCAAATGGTGGTTTCATTCCCAGGTTTCTGAGGAATCGCCATACTGCTTTCCAAAGTGGTTGCACCAATTTCATTGCCACCAGCAATGATGAGTGTACCCATTCCCCAAATCCTTGCCAACATTTATTATTGCTTGTATTCTTGATAACTGCCCTTCTGACTAGGGTGAGATTAAATTTTAGAGTAGTCTTCATTTGCATTTCTCTAATTAATAGAGATGTTGAACACTTTTTCATATATTTGTTGATCACTTGTATATCTTCTTCTGAGAAGTGTCTGTTCAGTAGGAACAGAACAGGAAACATCAATCAGAGAAGCAGACTTAGTGCTATTTAATTGAGAGTATTGGGATTCCACCTATTAGTCCAAAGACCATTCCCTTGCCCAATGATTGACTGGGTTGTTGCATGGTTCTCTGTGTCTATATATGTTAGCTCATTAATCCTCACACAGAGGAGGCAGGTGACATCACCACCCTCAGGTGACAGGCAAGGACACTGATGAATGCCAAGGGTGAACAACTCAACATAGATGATGTGTGCACTGGGAGGTCTGTACTCAGTCACATGGCTCCAGAATCAACTCCTGAAGCCACCTCAGCCTCTGCATTCAGCATGGGGGCCCTGGTTCCAGGAGTGGTCACTAACTCTGGGGCCTGCACAGTCACCCACTCAGCCACAAAGTCCTCTTAAGATACCAGTAGTGTTCATTCCACCAGCTTCACAGGACTGCTATAGAGGACAACAAACTCTGTACACTCAGTTGATCAGTGAGTCAAGTCACCAGGCTATGGCCCAGCACTGGATGTCCAGGTGGATGAGCAAGCCAGTGGGTGTAATGTCATTCATAGTAGGACATGAGGCCTTCATCAGGCTGCTCAGATGCCAGGATGAAAGGTCCGTTCACTGCACCAGGGGAAATTTTCCAAAGTGATTTGAAGAAAGCAACTTTTCTCCTCACCACTGGGTAGGGGTCAGGACTGAGCTGGTTCAGATATCCCTGGGCTCCTTTACACACTGTTGTAAGGGGCTACTGGCCTCTTCTACGGAAATGTCAAACCTCTCTTGACCATCGCACTGGCACAGAATGGCACACGGGCACTGAAGGAAGCTGCAGAGCAGACACTTGAAGGGCACACTTCAGGTGGCCATGGAGCAGCAAGGTGGCAGGCCAGCCCCTCAGAACAGTGCCTGGGTGTTCGTGGATTCTGTTAGGAGACTTTTGTTTTCAATAGGGAGATTATTTTTACAAAGGTGAGAGAAACGTGTATTTAGGGAGTATGCAGGAAGCTCACTTTGGCCTGTCTTGAGACTCAGCTTTAGCTGACATTTGACAGAGCCAGACCTGCTCTTTGTGGTGTGCATCTGTAGTACCCGTGGGCTTGAGATGCAACTGGTGGGCACCCTGCAGGCTGGAAGCCCAGGGGCATTTGTGCACTTTTTCCAACTTTAGCAGAATCTGATACTTCCTTCACTCTGCTTGCCCCTGGAATTCCAAAGACTTCTTATGTCATCTCCTTGTGACATGCAGAATAATGCCCTCCTGCCCCCACCCAGAGGTTTTTATCTCCTGTCTTGTGAGCTGTGAATGCTGTTTCCAGGCCCTGAGGGTTGAGACTGCAGACTAAACCGAGGTTCCTCATCAGCAGACACTGATCCTGCCTTTTTCAGGTGGGCTCAGTGCAGTCGCAGGTGTCTTTCAAGTGGGCTAAAGAGGGGGAAGATGACAAGCAGAGGGCCAGAGGCAGGAGCAAGAAGCCCCAGGCTGTGCTGCTCTAGAGGTGGGGAAAGGCCTGATGAGCCAGGAAATCTGGGCTGCTACCAAAGGGAGGAAAGATGAGGAAATACATTTCCCCAAACAGCCCAGGGAAGGAGCGGGCTGCAGACAACTTAATATGAGGCCAATGTGACTAACTTTCAGACCCACGACCTCTGGGACTATCCAGAATTACTTGGCCAGTCATCTCTCCACCTGACAAATGTGAATGATGTTAGAGTCTGACCCACAGATGGATGGATTTGAAGGGTCAAGTGAGATACAAGGGGAAATACTGAATGGAGTTCTTGCCATAAGGAAATGTCAAAGTAGAATGATCTGCTTGAAAGGAAGTAAGGAAATAGTTTATTCTGAGCCAAAAGCGAGTAACCATGTCCCAGAACATGATCCCAGTTACCACGGGTTCAAGTCATGACATTTTCCCCCAGGGAAACTTTTGCAGTCTGTGAGAAAAGAAAGTCAATCAAGATACTTGCTAAGGACACTGGAGGGGGGCCAGGTAGGCAGCTAGGGCAAGACAGGGAGAGCTCTTCTCCAGGTTGCAGATGGGAGCAGACAGCACCCCTGGCCTCAGGGCTTGTGGCAGCTGGAGGTGTACTAAGCTTAGTGACGCTTGCCAAGAAGTTTATTCAGGCATCTGAAGAGAGGTTATCAGTGCAGATACAGGAGCTACCAGGAATGGCTATCATGGGCCTGAGATACCCAGATAGCAAGGCCTGAGACAGGACCTTGACCTACAACATCAGGTCTCCCTAAAATCACACCATGCTCAGGAGATTTTGAATTATGGGTCCATCACACCACTGTCTGAAGTGTTTATATCAGTCCAGGGCCAATGAAGTCTTCCAGTCATAGCAGCTTGTGAATTTATGGGCTGAAGTTCACACCCAAGAGACAGAGTGCAGACAAGTTTTCTGTGATGCCAGAGAGCTGGGGACAGAGGACTGCTCAGGGCTTGTCTCCTGGGGGCCCAAGAAGCAGGAGCCCCTGGTAGCTGTGCATATTTGCATAGGAGCAGCACATAGGTGGATGGGGAAAGTCCTTTTCCAACTGTGAGCAAGTTTCCAGAACAAAGACTTTTTTCCTGGCATGACAGAAAGTCGAGCTAAAGGCCCCTCCTCCTCTCCATCACTCCTGGCCACCCCACTCCTGCTCAGTTTATTAAACTCTAGTACCAGAGCAGGGTGTGTGTGCATGTCTCCTGTGATACAGCCAGGAAGTTGTATAGAATGAGGTCTACCTTCTCACTCATTTCTCTTTTTATTTGTACCATTCAGGAATGGTATTTGTCTGCTTCACTTGAAGGTAATTCTTAAATTACCTTCTAGTTATTTAACAATAACAATCACCACAATGATACGATAGCAATTCAGAGAGACACTTGGACCTTCTGGGGAGCCTGGGTTCTCTCTCTCTCACGCCAATACCCTCCAAAGCATCTGTCGAGTGACCTGAACATTCTTAGAAAACATGCACTGACGACCTGTGTGGAGGACACCCTCCCAGCCAAAACGGCAGTGCTCAGGGGCCCGGGGTGCTCAGGCTTCCTTCCCCAAGATCTGCCTCTTCCGGCCCAGTTCTAGCCCATGGGCGGCGGTGGACTCTGCCAGGCTCTGCTGCTCTCACCCAGGTAGGGGTGCTCATTGATTACTCTGCTGATCTCTCCTTATCCTAAAAATGGCAGGTCTAGGAGACCAGGACCTTGTCCATCAACTGCCACCCCACATGGCACTTAGAACATAATCTATGCATACTCAATTAAGCACCATCAGAGGTGAAGGCATGTGTTCCCAACCCCTACAGGATCCATCTGTGAGCATACGGGTGCCAGTGGATGGTGCCATTCATCATGGAAGAGTTGGGAGTCAGGTGGAGTTGGATTCCAACACTGGCTCAGCTTCAGCTCTCTAGCAGATCTTCTCTATAAATTCAACCCTTAAAAAACAACTTGGTACCAAGTCTCTTTCTTAAAGCCGCTACAGGTTAACCCAGGAAATCCACTGCTACCTCAAAGCCAGTGATGCTTTTCCAAAGGCCACATGAAGTCTCCTTCCAGCCCACAGCAAGCAACTTCAGATGTCCTCTGACAGCACATCCATCAGAAGACACCTGCCTCCCCTCACCTGTCACAGACGGAGCTGGAAACAAGCAGCTTTCCTGGGGCTGGATGGCCTGAAGATGCCAAAGCTCGTTATGGGCCCTTGAGCACCTCATTACTGCCTCGTCCGGCTGATCGTGAAGGCTGAGAAAGTGAGTTACTGCAGAAATAAACTGGCAGACACCATTGCCAAGGTGAGCAGGAGTGGGCTTCTCTCACTCCATTAGAATGAAAGAGAGTGTCCCCAGCTAATGAGGGATGATAAGCTTCTGAGACTCTGAAAGCCATGATTTGCTGATAAACACTACGATTGCCAATACATGAACACATGAGCGCTCCTCTTGGTCAGAAAGTCCATGTTCATATATCACATTGTCATCACACTACGGAAGTCAGGATCCTGCTCCTTCTTCTTGTAAAGACAAGGAAGCCATCAATCACCTGCTTCGGAATGCCCAGCTGGGGAAAGACAAGCATTTTGCTGTGAGCTCCTTTGGAACTAGACACTGGGTTCCTGTTTCATAAGAACAAGGCCTGTGCTCTATAAGTGGCACTTCATTAATACCTAGTGGTCAAGAATGTTGGCTCTGGAGCCAGCAAAGCAGGCTGTGTGACGATGTTAGCCTCTTGGTGGCTCTATTCCTTCACTATAAACAGTGTGATAAGTAGTATTAGGTCCTTTAATAGCTTGTTAGATGGTTTAATTCAGTCAGTATGGTTATAATAGTGCCTGGCACATAATAAATGCTCAATAAATACTAGTCTATTAAAATCATGAGTTAGATGATAGCTGGATTGGGACGAAGCCATAGATATTCCATAATAGCTCCCAAAGCCCCATACACATTGCTCTGTACAGAGAAAGCCATCTCCTATCTACCTACCTACCTACCTTAATGTGAAATCACCTCTATTCACTGAATTCCTAAGACAAGTGTGTGTCTGGTAACCCCATTAACAGGGACCGTCCGATGCCATGCACTCCTCAGCTGCCCAGTTCCATACGCGCTCACCTGCAGCGGCTCAGCCACACCTCCACCTTCTCACACTGCAAAGGCGTTCTCTTTGGACATGCTTCCTGAATTTTACATTCTCTCCTTCTGATTTTACTACATTAGGCTCAACAGCCCAGACTGTTGAATCTTTTTTTTCCAAATTGTGGATTCTTAAAAATGTCTTTCTCTGTCACCCCAAAGGATTACAATCCTGGGCCACACAAAAGATGCGCTTTTCATATTACTGCTATTGACATGGGCATTGTTGAGGCTTTCTCCCTGAGTAATGTGCAAATCTCCACTGCATGCAGCCTCTCCTTATTGTGTGCTCCGCAGGGACATTCAGCCTCTAGAACCCTCCCTGGGAGGGGAACAGTTGCTGCACTTTTGAAGAGCGGACCTTCTGAAGGACACAGAGTCCTGGAGGAGCCCAAGATGGGGCCAGAGAGCTTCAAAGAAGAACACAGCTCCACCCAATGCTCAGGTCATCATGGTATAATGTGCCACCAACGTGGACATTAAAGTGTTGACACTCGGCTCATTAATTATATCCTCTCCGTTGACACTGGCCCCTGGGTCTGCAATCTGGGGTCCTTCAGCAGAGTGTTCACATGCTCAGAACCTGATGGTCTGCGGACCAGGGGGTTTCCCTCTGAGCACCAGGCTGACTGCTGAGAAGAAAACCCCATTTTTATGCAGCGCACAGGGGAAGAGGCAAGAGCTGTTTGTTGTCTTCTGAAGTGAGGCATCTTCCAGGCTCCACAGGAGACAGTGAAGCACACTTGGACCTCAGCTCTTCAGGTTCCTGTCTGTGGATGTGAACAACTAGTGGATCCAAAGTATTTTTTTTTTTTTTTTTAGAAAAGCAAAAGCAAATAAATCAAACAAACCAATAAAAACCCATTTCCATACTGAACATAGTTTTTTTTTTCCCTTTTTATCCTCATCCCCTAACATATAGCATAACAAGGATCTATACAGCTTCTGCATCTTGTAGGTAGTGTAAGTAATGTAGAAATGATTTAAAATATGTGGGAGGATGCTCACGGATTATGTGCAAACATGACAATGTCTGATATAAGGACAGGAGAATTTGTAGATTTGGGTGTCTGTGGAGGTCCAGAAACCAATTCCCTATGGACACTGAGGGAGGACTATTATGAAAACAAGGTGTATTAGAGATAAATAAATAGATAAATAAAGATGCCCTTCATTTATAATGCAATTATGTCCACAAAATATGGACATAAAAATAACCTAAGTTGAGATGCCCTTGCTACACCTGACTTAGGGATCTCTATAGCTGGTAACACGATGCTCCATGGAGACTGCTGTGGACTCTCATGATTGTGCGGAGCTCTACACAGCTGCCCAGCACTGAGATACTACTGCCAGCCTGGGAAAGACCAAAATTCACAACCTGAAGTACAACTCCTACTGAATGAATATTCCTTTTATACCATCATAAAGTTGAAATATTGAGCCATCCTAAGTTGGGGACTGCCTGGGTATCAACAATTATAAATAGACACATATCTACACATACATATATACACATATATACATATATATATTTATATATATTTATAGATAGATAGATAGATAGATTATGAAGAATTTACTCATGTGATGACTATGGAGAATCTTTAACTGGAGACCTGGGAAGCTGGTGATGTAAATTCCAGTGCAGGGTAAAGGCCTGAGAAGGAGGAGTGCCAACGGCATCAGTCCAAGTCCAAGGGCAAGAGGTGATGTCAGAGCCCAAGCAGTCAGAGAAAGTCAGTGTGAACTCCTTTCATCTTTCTATTGTAGCCAACCAGGAAGGACTGAGGGTGCTCACCGTATGGGGAGGTCCATCTGCCCTACTCCATGGTTCCAGAGCAGTCTCCATGACCCACCTCCTCAGCCACACTTACCTGCCCTCAGATGCCACCCAGTCAGTCCACTCAGAGGAGGACGGACCGACGAGGCCACAGTTCTCCAAGACAGATCATTTTGTTACAGAGCAAGGGCCCAACGTGAAGCCACGGCTGCTGAGGCTGTCCTGACCCCAGTTCTGCTGAGCACACTGGGAACGCTTAGCTGTGGCACTCAGAGCTGTGGGCCTGAGAATTAGGTGGGAGAGGAAAAGGGACAGTCTCAAGGGAGACAGTGTATCCTCTTGGAGATGAAAGGGAAACCTTTTCTTCAGGTTTACTGGGGCCCAGGGAAGTTTCTGGAGAGTCCTGCTCAGGTCCACCTCTTGACTTCTGACTGACAACAGGACTGTCTCAGACTTTCAAGTCCCTACTGCACATGGCCATACCCCACAAGGGAGGATTTGACATGCTGAGGATCCAGGCAACTCTGGGTTACTGTGACCCACACTGACTGGTTCTAATTATTGTATCTGCCTGAATTCTGGAATCTGCTCTATGTAAAGGTCACAAAATATTCACCCCCTTGGGGCAACTTATGTTCCTCTTAATGGCAAGGAGGAGCTTTTCAGGCCTCAATTTCTTTTAGGAATTTTTTTTTTTTTTTTTTTTTTTTGCCACTGGGGACTGAACCTACTGTTCTGAGTAACAAGTCTAAAATTATTTCACTGAGCCTCATCCCCAGCCCTTTTTATTTTTTATATTGAGACAGGGTCTCACTGAAGTTAATTAGGCCTCACTAAGTTGCTGAGGTTGGTCTTGAAGTTGTGATCCTCCTGCCTCAGCCTCCTGAGTCAATGGGATGAGAGGTACATGCCAAAGCTCCGTCAGGCCTACTTTCTTCTGCAGATAGTATGTTTTTGCTGAGGAATTTAGTGTATCCTATTGACTTAGGATGGGCAGGGCTGCAGGTAAATCGATTTTTTGAAAGGAAGTCCCAGCACAGTAAGCCCAGTGTGTAGAACCTTCTCAACCTCAGGATCCCACTGCATCACCAAGGTCACTTCTGACATTAACATAGGAGCTTTAGGGGACACCTCAGGCTAACTCTAAGTTCCCATGGTGCTAAGAACAACTAGTTAACCATGGGTAGACAGGCTTCTGCACCTCTGCAGAGGGCCTCGCATAATCTGATGGAACCTGGTTCGTTTTCGCGCCCTTCCATTTGTGGAAGGCCAGTGATATGGCAACTGCATGGAGACTCCAGGAAGCTGGTGAGTTAGTTCACCTTTGTCCCATGACAAAGTTAAGTCACAACAACCAAGAAACATGTCATGCTCAATTGGGGTTTCCAAGTAAAATTATTCTTCAGTATTGATTGTGAAAGATCATTTTTTTCCTGTACCAAGACAACCTATTGTTTTGAGCCAGGCTGTACAGGCAATGACCAAACAGACTCCATCTTACCCATCTTACCCTGAGACTCCACGTCAGGTAAGAAATGCTTTTCCCGTGGGAAGGCCCGCCTCTCTGCCCACCTACAGTGGCTTAGCTCAGCAGGTTTGGTAACACAGAATGGCAATTCTTACACAATGTAAAAGTGTTCTCTCTTTGGTTCCCATTTTTCCTGGACAAGGTACCTTGTTTAGAGATGGATTGCCCCGACATTAGTAACCATTCTGTAACTTGTACTCAACTAGAGACATTTTGGCTCACTCCCTTTTCTGCTTGTGATTTCAGATCTCATGACATTTGTTTATGGTTTTGAATCATAGCAACAGCCACTTATGATTAATGTGGGTTTGGGCTATAATGGGTGTACTCAAATCCCAGGAGGGGGTCGAAGGGTGCAGACTTGCAGCCTGCCCCTTGGCCCACAAGCTGGTGGATCCAGACCACTGGCTGGTGGATTAAGTTTCCGTCTCCTGCTTTAAGATCAACTTGGTGATTTATTGCAATCTCACCTTAATACTATAGCTTAAGCAGCAGTCACCTTCCTAAGTCATCAGCCCTAACGTTAGACTATGGGTAGATCTCTTCTATGGAAGGAGAAACCTTTATGGCTTTTCTGCCTACCTTGAAGTCCTTGAGATGGAAGCAGACTTCAACTCGACCACTGCGCAGAGCAACAGAACTGGGTATATTTTCTTCTAAAGTGAATGACTAGATGGAGCCCAAGGGACTTTTTTAAATGTTGAAGGAGGAGGGCTGTTTCTGAGGACTCCACTCTGCACTGGAAGAGCTCATTTCTGAGTTCTCTGCTACACAAGGAAAAGACCAACCAGTGTGTTAAAAAATAGGCAGAAACACAATGTATCATGAATCAAACAGCGTTGAGAACCTGAGAGGACTGTGGACCGCCTGCTAATGAATTCACACACACGAACCGGGTCAGCCAGAATCAAGAAGCACCAGACGCTCTTATGGCAAGATGGAAATGTGTTAATATTCAAATTAATGTCAAGTGAGGACACGGATACCATTTCAATAAGCTGTCTCTTTTAACATATTAAGAAATCTAAGGAGTCTGATTCTGATTGTTCTAGGGATTTTGCAATTATGGAATTAAGTTAAAGATTGTTGTTAAGTTAAAAAGTTAAAGAAAACTAACAAGAAAGCAGACATGCACATCACCTATGGAAACGGCCCCAGGGTCTGGGGGCATGGCTGTGAACACAGGGTGGGCACTCTCCTCATCAGAAAGGCCTCACAGGAGGCTCCTGCTGCTCCAGATGAAGGGCCAGGGAACTCCCCCAGTGGCCACGATCTTCAGAGAGTCAAGTAGACTTTCCCTTGAGAGTTGACCCCGTTTGAAACCCCCATGTCCTGAAAAGAACAGAAAGGTGCACGGCAGTAGCCTAGCAGCCTTGGGGTTAGCAGGGAGAGGGTCGCTGATGCAGGGGCCACATGGGCTGCGCCCCACCTTGCATTTAAAGATCATCTGTGTGAAGTCCCTGAGTTCACAGCACACGACCAGCAACGGTCCCTGGATGGTGTCCCCCTGTGACCTGGGATGGCCGCAAGGGGCTGCTCTGTCTGGGTGATCACAGGGCACTCCCGGTTCCATGCTGCATGTACCCTCACCACGTCTGTGGAGCCCTGTGATCCTCACACACGCCCCAATCAGCACAATCAGCCTGGGTTTGTTTATTGCTTAACACTTTTCAAAATGGATCCAGAACATTTGTTTTGGAAATGACCATCTGCTCGGCTAAGCTTACAATAGAGTAGAATGTAGCACTGTTTTGGCTCAGACTTAAAAGCACAGACGCACAAACAAACAAAAACAAAATAAAGGAAGGCCAATCACAGAATATAAACATCTCCAACTCAGGATTCCCCACCAGATTCCAGCAATCTCCTCTCCCCCCGCCAGACACAGTCCAAACCAGGGAACTGTAGAAAGTTAACCATCTCAGTCTGTCCTTGCCAAATGTCCCCCAAATTAGTCTCCTAGCATCCAGTCTTTCCCTACACGGCACTTGCAGAATTTGCAATTCTAAATAGAGCATATTTGTTATCATTTTAAACATTTAAAAACATGGGCCTGCAAGCTTCACCAGAACACACATGTGCATTTCTGGTCCCCAGTGACTCCCGGGCCCTGGAATCACATCTGACACTTCAGCAGAAGATCAGAAGGGTGGTGAAGCACATGGCCTTGGGGCCAGACTGGCTGGTGGAGTTGAGGCTCAGCCTGTGTGACAGGGGCTTGATTGGGTGCATTAAACCAGGAACTGCAGCAGCCTCTTCTTCCTCCCACCAGCACAGCAGTGTGGAGGAGGGACAGGCGGGCCTTGGTTCAGTGCCACGGGGCCAGGACAGCAGCTTGCCACCAGCCTGGGGATGGTCTATGGTGAGGTGGCAGCCACCATGCCCAGTGCTTGTGCCTAGTCACAGGAGGAGGAATGGGGGGGCAGAGGGGTGCAACATGCCCATCCTACTAGTTCCCTCTGCCTAGAATGGCACAGCTTCCCCTAGACTGTTCTCTCCCAAATCCCACTCTGTCTCTTGCACTTCCCTAGGTCTCATGACTCCCAGGTGCAGTGGAGTCTGAGAGGTGGAACCCCTGGGGAGGAGCTGGGCTGGCACAGCTCGTGCACTGTCGGCCAGTGCCCATGTGGCCGCCAGCTGCAAGTCGAGCCCTGTAAAGTGTGCTTTTTAGGTCCCTGAGTCTCGATTTCCTCATCTTGGAAATGGGGATCACAATAGCGCCCCTCCTCCAGGGGTGCTCTGGGTCCTGAGGGGCGACTTGGTGCCCATTGTGTTCAGCTCGGCTAGCGCACAGGGAACACACTCAATTTTAGCTACTGTCATTATCACAGGCACTCAGAAAGACTGCTCCAGACCCAGAGTTATGGAAAAGGTTCCAAAGGGCTGGGTGCAGCTGTGCCTGCCAGTGCCTGTTTCTGTGGGGAAGAGCAAGGGCCAGAGCAGCTGGCACACCCAGGGCAGTGCAGACCTCGTTTGACAGGGCATAAACACCCACAGGTCTTCTCTCCTGGCTCTGTGGAACAGGTAGATGTCCAACACATCTGCGTTGACCCAGGGGCCAAGCATGCCCCCCACACCACTTTCCAAATCAGTACGCATTCCCCTCGTCCTCCCATCCCAGCCCTAAGGAAAGAAAATGAAGGTGCTGACAGCACAGATAATGATATTATCTATAATACCTAGGACGCTCTGTACCCGTGTGCTCACAGCTTTGCCACTCTGAAGACACCATAGATCTGCCTCGAGGTCTGCTGGATATATTTAGATTCATCTCATCATTCTTACAGTGATCCTGAAGAGGTAAATACTATCACTGACTAATTCTACAAACCACCTGTTGATTTTAAATGTTGATTTTAAAGGTGCAATCAATAGCTCCTTGTCAACAGTGAATAGCAATTTTGAAATCAGTGTTTGAAAACAATGACAAGCTAGAAGGGAGAGATACAGGCAGAGGAAGCCCACTTGCCCATGGATCTGCCCACTTCCCCGTGCACTCAGTATTGCTCACTGAATGCATCTCCTTCCAGGGTCCCCCCACCCCGGGGCATGCAGGGAGCAAACACAAAAGAAATACAAAAATGGCCTAAACCGATCCATTTCCAGTCTCCCCAGGGAAACATTGGCTGCAATGCGAATGCTGAGGTGGAGAGGAAGCCATGGAGGTGGAGAGGAAGCAGGAAGGTGAGGCAGAGGAGAATGCCATCACTGTGGTACCCTTACCTCCGTGGGGCAGTGCGCACTTTGTGCACAGGCAACTGAGGTGTAGCGATGGCCTCCTGACCTCAGCCTCAGCCACGCTGTTGGCAGTGACTGCCGAGCTCCTGCCAGGCTGCCCTCTATGTCCTTAGCAGCAGGGTGGTGCTCCTCCATCAGGTGCTGTTCTTCTTCCACTGTCACTTGTGTGTGCAAGCTAGGTGGGACAGCCCCTGCCATCGACACAGACATGGTGCATGACCACAGGCTGCTGGATCCTAAATCAGGGGTTCTACTCTCTTGACCAAGTGGCAGGTTCTGGTGTGATCATGTGACCCAAGACACACCAGCTATGTTGAATCCCAGAACTTTGGCTGGAATTGTTTGAGAAAAGACATAAAATTATCTCCCCACTGGGCTTTCTAAACTAAGGGCACAGGTTGAGAGATGCTAGGAACATTTCCAGGCAAAGAACTTCCTGGGAGTGAATTCCAAGCGAGGAAAAGCAGGCTTAAGAGGAGGAGAGAGTCACTCCCTGTGAACACCCAAGTTGATGGATCACACTGTACCTGAACCTGCTGCCCTAGGCATGTTAGCTTCAGGAGTTGCTTTGTTTAAATCAGCCTGAAATGAGGTTTCTGTCATTTGCAACTTAAAGTACCTTGACTAGTAAGTTCTATGCAAAAGCACTCGCACTGAGCTTTACAGAACAGAAAAATACAAATATTAGGTTTTTCCCCCTAGAAGTTTCCAGTCAATATAGAAAAGCTGCATTAATTATCACAAACTCCAAGTTTCAAGTTCATGTTTTTCAGGGCATCTGGTAAAATACTCGGAAGAGAATTGCCTTACTAACAGAGGATAATTATCCTTAGACGTAGAGCTGCCTTTGCCCAAAAAATGTATAAGATCCAAAATGGTCAACTTTTCCCCTTGTAACTTAACCTTGCCCCAGAACAAATCATAAGACTATTTATAGGAATCCAAAAATATCTAACACAAGGTGAATCTACAATGTTCTACATCCAATTAAAAATTACCAGACATGTGAAAAAGAAAGAAATTACCACCACCACCCCCCCCAAAGAGGAGAAAACTCAGTCACTAGCAATCAACTGAGAATTGACACAGATGTAGGCAACAGGACACCATGACATCAAACTTCTAGGAATGAAAACTAAAAAAAAGCATGTGGGATTAGCAGCTGATTAGACAAGATAAAAGAAAATATGAGTGAACGCAGATATGTCAAACTAGAACAGAAGGGAGCCGGGACTTATAGGTATTGGCAAGGCAGAGGAGGAGGAGGAGGGAGCACGTGGGCGCCACAGCCCACTTTGCACACTCCGGTGCACGTGCAATTGCATGTCTAGAAGAAGAGAGGGAGACAGAGAGAGAGAAGGCAAAAACTTGGAAAAGTAAAGCTTAGAGTTGTTTCTCTCTTGCTCTAGGCGCCCCACTCGCCCAGGCCCTGCTGTCCTCTCAAGGGGGCTGCAACATAAAGGGGTGATTCTGAGCACTTACCCCCAATCACTCCCATGGAGAAAGCCATGAGAGCATTTCAGAGAACCTCTGCTTAATTTCGCCTGCAACCCCCACCTCCCCGATAAAGTGTTCTCTTGTCATCTGGAAGAATCTTCTTATCCAGTCCAGGCTGAATTAAAATTTAATGTAACATCGAGTGGCCACAGAGCTAGCAAGCAAAGCACTGCTGTTTAATTACAACTCAACCCGGATCAACCAGCACAGCTGAGGTAAATACTCTGGAGGAAATCTGTAAGATGGTTAGAATCCAAGGCAGCAATGAGTACTCTGGAATATGAATTAACCTTCCTGTATGGTTGTCATGAAGCTCTGGAGACCTTACTGACAATGAGATCCTTGGCGAGCAGTTCAGACTGGTTCTCAGTAGCAAGAAAAACTAGTGACTTAGGAATGAGGCAAAAGATCTGAGTAGACATATCTCTAAGGAAGACATGGGAAGATGTTCAGTGTGCTTAATGATGAAGAAAATGCACAGCAAAACCAGAAAGGGATATTTTATATATATGTAAATATAAAGGGTTGGGTGCCATCAAGCAAGCCTGTAATCCCAGCGGCTGGGGAGGCTGAGACAGGAGGATTGAGTTCAAAGTGAGCCTCAGCAATGGCAAGGTGCTTAGCAACTCAGTGAGACCCTGTCTCTGAATATAACACAAAATAGAGATGGATATGTGGCTCAGTGGTCCAATGCCCCTGTGTTCAATCCCCGGGTTAAAAAAAAAAATCAAATAAAGAAACAAATAATAAAAGTATAAAGGGTTTTCTAGGCTACAAGGGCACAGGATGGGAGGCGCTAGGGGCCTTTGCAGGTTTATATATGGCGTTGCAATTTTGTAAAGATGTGGAGAAAATGGAACCCTTGCACACTGTCGGTACACTACAGGATGGTGAGCCGCTGCAGGAGACAGCACAGGAGCTCTCCTGAAAACTCAAGAGAGCCAGCAAATGAGCCAACAATGTCACTTATGGGTATTTCTCCCAATGAACTGAGATGAGGATGCAAAGAGATGGCTACGCTTCCAGGTTCCTTGCTGTCCACTGTAGTCAAAAGACGGAGACAACCTGGTATCCATTGCAGATGAATGATAAAGCAAATGTGGTACATGCATACCATACAGTACTAAGCCAGTCAAAAAAGGGAATGCACAACAGGGGGATAAACCTCAAGGACATCATACTATCAGTCTAGTTGGAGACACGCAGATCCTGCACAACTCCACTAATGTGAGCTGAGTAAAGCAGCAGTTGTGGAAACAGAGGCTGGAAGCTGGCTACCAGGGCCTGAGGGGGAAGAGGGGGCTTCAGAATCGGGCGGTGGAAAGTTTCAGCCAAGCAAGGGAAGAAAGCTCTGGAACCTGTGATAAAATGTGGACATTATAGTCAATGGCACTTAAAATTAGTTAAGAAAGTAGATTTCACAGTTAATCAAACAAAGAAAACATAACAGATAAAAAGTGCAGCAGTCTGACTGTCCACCCCCGTGGCTGTGCCGGCTGAAGCCCAGGCAACCGGGGCAGAGCCGCTGGGTCTCACAGGAGCTGCTGGCCTCAGCCCCACTCCTGCTCCCACCCCTCCAGGCAGTACTCATCAGGCCCCACTCCAGGCCATCTCTCCTTTGCCCCCACAGGTGATAGGCTTCCTCAGGGATGGGCCCATGCCAGGGGCTCACACAACAGCTCATGTGGCTGCCTCTGCAGCACTGAGAGCTCCCCGTGTGCACGGGAGAGTATGATTTAATTGGGATTTCTAAAAGAGGCCTCAATCAGTAGGGTGTGTGAGGTAATTAGCAAGCTCCACACTATCGGGAGCTCCCCTCAGTTGACCTGGGTGATATTGCCAAGTGTGGGTGTGTTTAGGGGACAAGGAACGGGGACACCAGCGGGGGAAAGAGACAGTTTGGAGGCCTCCCTGGGTCCTTTGAACTGGGCCTGCAATGATCCACCCCAAG
This sequence comes from Marmota flaviventris, assembly GCF_047511675.1. Lineage (NCBI taxonomy): Eukaryota > Metazoa > Chordata > Mammalia > Rodentia > Sciuridae > Marmota > Marmota flaviventris. The sequence goes on from NC_092498.1 coordinate 133,554,674, forward strand.
CCCCAGGAACTAGAGCTCCCCTCAGCAGGACTTCTTTGGGGTAAAATTTCCATAGAAGTGTGAACATAATTAAAACAGGGTTAATTTATTTATGGATCAATATGACAGAAAAAAAGAGATGATGCTTTTCTGGTTTCCCCCTACCTACTTGTGTGACTACTCATTTCAGAGAAGGCTGGGGAGGCTCAGCAAGGCTCAGGAAGAGCCTCTGATGGTGTTGTCCTTTCTCTGGCTCCTGCCTCATGTTGCATCTTGCAAAGGAGGCACCATGAGGTCTTAGGAAGGGCTCAAAAGATTCATCCACTGATAAGCCCAGCCATTCAGCTTAAAAATGAGCTAGGTGCTTTGTTCAGTTATTATAACAACTTAGCAAGTAATAACTCTGCATCCTGACACGCGTGGAGCATTTCAGGACCCACAAATGAAACTGGTGGCTTCAAAGGTGTTTCCTTCACAATGTGAGACATTCAACTCTCTTGTTCTATCACCATCATCCACACAGGTGGACTGTCCTCCTTGCTCATAAAGCAAGGCAAGAAGGGCCAGCCCTTACTCAGCTTGGCAGGAAAACACAGAACAAATTTCATGGCCCCAGCTTTATTAAGAACAGCCTCAACCTCACCCACCCTTTAATAAAGATGTCACTAGTTTGGGGAAACAGTTTGCTTTCCTGTTTTATGATGATTTCCTGCACTGCAGGGCATCCCCATCCTCTGTGCCTCCTGATCTCCAATGGCATCCACACTCAGGTCACTTGTTTTTACTTTTTAAAGTTTTCATTGACAAATAATAATTGTAGATGTTCGTGGAACAGAATGAAACATGCGGATGTGGGTTGACACTGTTGTGTGATAAACAATGAAGCAATGCAGCCATCAGCCCACATGCTCATCAGTTTTGGGAAATCATTTAAAATTTACTCTTAGCAATTCCAAAACATGCAGTCCTCTGAGGCTGCACAGCAGTCTCAAAAATGTCTCTCCTCTGCCTAGTTGAAATTCTGTAACTCTGTTCAGGACACTCTTAAGGGGTCAACTTTGCTCTCTAAAGACCTGTCCCAGTGATGGGGCCCGCCTGGCATTTCCGGCAGAGTAACCCTCTTTTCTCACAGGCTGCTGGTCAGCGCCCTGCTTGGATGCATGCCACCTGTGGGACTCAGGCAGGAAAAGAATGTCCAATTGGAGTTCCTTTCTGATGACACCTCTCAGCACCATATCCAGAGGATTACTAGATGGCATTTAATAACAGCAATATTAACTTTACTGAACTCTAGGGAGAAGGAAAACAAGAATATCTGTGGTTAAATGGCAGTAGGTCAGCAAATTCCGTTTGGCAAATTCTTGCCCATTAATTCAGTTTAAAATACATATTACGGGGTTTTATTTTTTCCCTAATGTGAGAATTGAAGCTCACAGACATAAACTCTAGATTCTATTTGCAGGGGAGACTTAGAGGCAGTGGGGGCATCTGGGTGCAGCTCACCTGCTGTGAGGCAGGAAGGAAAGGTGCCCGGCCCTGGGGCACTTCACCTGCAGGAGCTGTTTCCTGTGCTGAGGAGACCAAGTGAGGACTCCAGAAGAGAGACCAAGGAGTTGTTCCCACTCCTCAGGCTGCACGGTCCTGGGCTCTATCAGGCACTCACAAGGTCCAATTTACACATTCATTTGTCACGATAGAAGCTGGAACTAGATTTTAAAGGTCATAAACCACAAAGACAGCAAGAAAGCAGGGTGTCATTATTTCAGCAGAGGGAGACTGTCCACACCCAGATGAACACGGCCACGCCACATAAACCTGTCTGTCTGAGTCCTTCAGCCTGAAGACTTGCCCACAACTGACCAGCCCCGCAGGTTCAGTGTGGGACCAACCCAAAACAATCGGTCCCTGGGATTTTCCCAGCCCTTCGATCGGTTCAAGAATGGCATGAGACACAAGTGACCCCATCAGGATGAGTGTCCCAACCCCTGCTACTCAAACATCCTCTCCTACTTACAAGCCTCCCAGGGACCCCACCTCCCTGTGTCTCTGATTCTACCATAGAGCCCACGGCTACATTTCATATGTGACAATGCCAAAAATCAGAGCTGCTGAGTCTCGTGCCTAAGGACAGAGAGCCAGGGAGTGTCAGGGCTGGAATCACCGGGAGCTTCCTCCTGGCTCTGCACCATCAATGACTCTAAGTGTCAAAGGAACTGAATGCATCAACCTCTCATCCAATTTGCAGGAGATGCAGGGAAACCTTCAATAAGCACTGGCAGCAGTTCAGCTCTGCCTAATTTACGTGGGAGCTTCATTTAGAAACTCAGTTTCATTTTCAGGCAGGAACACTTCCCTGGATTTGCTGTAGCTTCAAACCAGCCACTTCCAAGCACCAGCAGCTATAGCTCTTTTGACGTTAAGTGTGCTGCTGCCCACCTCCCAGGTCCTGTAAGAATCTGCCTCCTTCTCCCAATATAGCACACCTCCCACCTATGGGAGCCATAAAAACCCTGGGAGGCAGGCAGGGAAGGGGTACTGTCATTTAACAGATGAAGACACCAAGGTTCAAAGAGGTCCCCTGGCTTAGACAAAGTCACATAGCACATTAAGGGTGATCCTGGCAAAGTCCTGAGCACCCAAGTCACCCACTGTCTCTTCTTCCCCGAGCACTCACCCTCTCCTGCAATAAAGGACCTCCTACAAACACACGTGCCTTTCTGTCCTATCGTTCTTCTCACCAAACACCCTCTCACTTGCTAATCCTTGTATCTGCTCAGGATGCACACACATGTCCTCACCCATCACAGCTGCCATGGTGGGGCACAGCTGGGCAGGACTTCCTTGCACAGCATCTAAAATATCAACTTCAGAGCCTCAAGGAGGTGCCCTGTCCTCCTGCCCCCATGGTCCAGCACCAGAGTTTCTAAGCTGACACCTTCTCTGGGGGTGGGCACACCCAGGGCTTCGGAATGTTTGTGGTCCTGATTATCAGCAGAGACCTGCCTGTGCCCCTGGTGCCAGCCAAGGTGGATGGGAAGTGGAAACATCTCAGCTTTTTATAAGAATGGTGTGTATTTGCAGCTGGAATGTGACCTCACCCAGTGATCCAGCCCCAGTGTGCCTGCTGCAGGCCTAGCCAGTGACAGCCACGCTCACAGGCACACCTCCTGCACACTGCATTCCCTGCCGGGCCACAAATTTTTCCACAAGAAATGGAAGGAATCCTTGAGCTCTCCACAGAGCCGCCGCCTGGAAGCTCCTTTTGCTGCGTGAACAGAGGTTCATGGCCACAGCCCACAGGATGGGCCACGATCTGCCCCTGCCCACCTTACTGCTTGCACACTGCTCTCCTGCCTGGGCCTGAGCCATGTGGGCCTGCCCCCGTCCCCACCCCAGGAATGTGAGCACTGCAGGACTTCTGCCCTGGCTGTGTGCACAGCCTGAACACTCTCCAGATTGCAGGTTATGGTTTGGCTGGATTTTTCTCATTTGGGTTTTGATTTACTCAACTTTCAGAGGGGTTATGCCTGACCACTTAACTAACCAACCTCACGTGGCAAGCCATTATTCTCTCTTTTTCATCAGATTGTTTATCACTATGTGAAATATTTTGTTTATGTGGTGCCTTACTCACTTTCTACAGCCTTCTCTAGAGCAGGCATAAGAGGGTACAAACCTCTCTTGCTTAACTGTTGTGTCCTCTTCTCTTACAGCAGTGCTTAGCTGAGACCAGCACTTGAAACCTGAAAGACAGATGCTTGCATGGAGGGATGAATGGATGGGAAGATGCATGGGAGGATGGATGAATGGACGGGTAGATGGATGGGTGGATGGATGGGTGGGCAGATGGATGGGTGGATGGAGGGATGGATGGGTAGATGGATGGGTGGATGAACAGATGGGTAGATGGATGAGTGGATGGATGGATTGATGATGGGTGGGTGGATGGATGGATGGGTAAATGGTTGGATGGGTGGATGGGTGGGTGGATAGGTGGATGGATGGATGGGTGGATGGGTAGATGGATGGGTGGATGGGTGGGTGAATGGATGGATGGGTGGATAGATGAGTGGCTGAACAGATAGGTGGATGAATGGATACAGAGATGAATAGGTTGATGAGTGAATGAATTTTCTAGTGGATAAATCAGTGGATGAAGTAATTAATGGATTGCTTATTTTCTGCCTATAATACCTTGATCTTTAGGCCAGGTTTTTCTAATAACAAAGTCCTTTGGACATAATGATGCTTTTCTAACGATTCATTTTTTGTAAGGATAACTAAAGCTTTCTTCCTTCTTTCAATCTCCCTGAAAGGTGGAATGGATTTATATGCTACTAAAATAAGTGAGTGGGTAAATAACTAAATGAATTTGAAAATTAAAAGAACAGCACAACCCTTCTGACAGTTTCCCAGGCACTGTGTTGAATGAACGGCTTCCATCTGTGTTGTGAATGTCACACCCTGGCTGTTGAGTGGTATTTGCATTTTCCTTTCCCCATGTCACAAACGTCTGCCTCCCCAAGTCTCTCACAATTGGCCATGAGATCTCAGTGGCTTCTGGAGACCAGAATCCCCCACCTGCCAATCCCCATTCTCACCCAGGCCAGACTCAAAGGGCTTGATGACATCCCCCTGTAAAACCTTCCTCTTAAATCTTGTTTATCTTCCGAATGACTGATCTGCCTCAGGCCAGACTGTCTAGTTCTGTCCACATCACAGACTTTATACAGAAAACATGGATTTTTAAGCTCCGGGTTCACCTGTTACCTCTCTTGAGGGGAAGGAGAGATCAAAAGGCATGCCTCAGGTCACCTGAAAGATCCAAGAATCTCTGACAGCTTCTGATGCCAACTCCAGAGACAAGAAAAACAGGTGGGCAGGCACAGGAGGGTCAGGGGATGTGTGTCCATGTATATGTGTCTGTGAGAAAGAGAGAGTATACAGACACAGGTAGGCAGGTGCAGGAGGGTAGGGGGACGCATGTCCATGTGTACGTGTCTGTGAGAAACAGACTGCAGACAGTACATGAAATCATCTGTCCCAGGAAAGAAAACCCCTCCCCAAACTGCTCACAAAGAAGAGGAAGAAGAGATCACTGGACACTGGTCACAGGCAGTCTCAATCATCTGATAACTGTCCAGTCTGTGAATCAACCCTGGTCACCTCACGAGCCAGAGTCCCGGGCTGGCACAAGACTGCAGGACACCTATACCAGGGCCTGCTGTCAATGACCTGTCTGGATTCTCAGTGTCTGCCTGGTCCTAGTCTCTTTGATCCCCTCCAAGGACCTGCCCCATGGCATTCCTATTAGAGATCACAAAGCTAGAGGAGGGAACATGCCCTGTCCCCTGCCTCCTGATGGGCATGCCACCCTAAACTTTATCAGGGTGCATCTCAAGAGCCTTGTCACGACCTGGGGCAGCAGGGAGAGCGCAATCACAATGTCCTCTTGACTTGGCCACAATGCTGCATCACTGGTTTCAGCCACAGATTCAAAAGTCTGAGAAGCTGGAAATCAGCTCAGATGCCCAACAAGCAGCTTGTGAAACCAGAGGACTTCCCACCACTCACCTCTCTCTGCCTCAGAGGCCTCCCACAGCACTCAGCCCCTCCACCCATGTACACATGGAACTCTCCTTCACCTCCTGTGGCCAATGGTTACCAAGTGTGTCCGTGGTTATCTGGTCTCCCTGTCCCTGGGGAGTTCAGGGACTGCATGCTTCATGGTGACCAGGTGTGTCCATGGTTATCTGGTCTCCCTGTCACTGGGGAGTTCAGGGACTGCGTGCTTCGTTGCTTTGTTCTCCTTATCTCCAGAGAGCCCTGCAGAGTTGCTGGCACCCAGTAGGCCTTCAGCAGATGGGTGCTGTTACTGCATGAATTGCTACTCTGGGCCAATCCAGAGAAGGTTCCACCCCCAGTTCAGTGCCAGTGTGGACAGCGACAACTCTTCTATGCACTTGAGAAAAGGGACCCTTTCTAGAGATGCCTCTGTCTGACTGAAAGGTGTCATAAACTGCTGATCCAGCTGAACAGGACACTGGACTGCCATCTGCTGTAACTGTAAACTACTGACATCTCAAACTACAGGCTCCGTGATGTGAAGGGGCCATTCAGATGTGGTTCCTTGTGCTACACCCAAATCCCCAAGTATGCCCAGCAGCCCAGCAGGTCCAGACACACGCAGAGCTAAAGCTCACTTGGTGGGAGAGAGGCTGACACCTCTGGCTGGAGTCTGGACCCCGTGGTCTTGAGCTGCCTTCCTACTGAGCCTGGTTTACTCCAGCAAAATCCTCCTTCTGCCCAGGGAGCTATCCATGGGCAGACTCTGGCCTCTGTCCAGTGCTAAGGTTACGGTCATTATTTTCCTTCTTTGTATCTGGGAAGAAATTTATATAGACTATTCTGTCACACGGTATTTTAAATGAGCTTGTTGTTAGTCAGCTTTTTGGCCTCTGTGATCACAATACCTAACAAGAACAATTTGCAGAAGGAAACGTTTATTTTGGGCTCATGGTTACAGACGTCTCAGTCCATATAGTTGGCTGACTCCATGGCTCTAGGTCTGAGGTGAGGCAGAACATCATGGCGGAAAGGTGTGGGGGAAAGAGCTGCTCAGTTCATGGTGGCCAAGAAGGCAAGAGAGAGGCAGGCATCGGGGTCAAAACAAGGACACCCTAGTGACCTACTTCCTCTCCTCACACCTGACCTGCTCCCCCGTTACTACCCAGTGCACTAGTCCTTTCAAATGATTAATTCTTCAAGTGAATTCATCCGCTGATTAGGTTACTGCTCTCACAATCAGTCCACCTCTGAACATTCCTACGTCGTCTCACACAAGGCTTTCTGGGGACACCTCATATCCAAACCCTAACTCTTGGGTATTCATACATACCGTAAAGGGACAAGAACTGTTATGGAGACTCTGGGGAAAAGAAGTCAGGTTGCTGATGACAAAGACAAGGCACGGAGTGGCATTCAAGGAAAGGTGTGGAATTGGAGGCCATAGACATGGGCTTGCTTCCTGTCTCCATCATCTGCCTAGAGCTCCCTCCAAGCCACAGGGGAGCAAAGTGAAGATCATGCACCAAATAATGCTGTGAGCTGCCAGGGCCCTTGGGCATGTTCTGGGGTCCATGGGACACTCATCTGGGGACTCCAACACCACCGCTGAGTCCAAGGACACACGCAGACCCCAAATCATTCTCTAGATGCTGGTGGCCCAGGATTCTGCATTCCAAGCCAGAACACCTGCCTTGGTGCTGCATTTCAATGATGCTAAAAGCTAAAAACCACCACCCTGAACTAGCAGTTTCCAGGGTCGGTTCTCCTTGTGAGCCTCTAATAATTGACAGACTATAAAGAAAGATCCCTTTTACTCATTAAAAATGGAGTCCACTAAAGGCCTGGGTGATTTGTATATTTCAAGCAGTTTAAATAAGAGTTGGATGTGAGAGAATGGAAGCCATTTGGGGATGCCTAAGTATGTGGTCCTGAAGTGCTCTGGGAAGTCCAAGCTCTGTCCTTGGTGTCTGCCCAGCCTGCTGCAACATGACATACGCATTCGCTGCCACTTCCTCTTCTGTCTGCGCTTCCTCTGTGGATGAAGGAGCCCTGCTCTGTTTGAAAGGGTTTGCTAAGTGGAGATGGAAATCCAGTTCGGGGACCTGCTTCTGTGGTTAGAAGACTCTGAGCAGCCTCACTCCCGCGTCCTGGAGCCCGGAGGCAGGCGCAGGAGCACTCTCCTCCTCAGCAACGGAGACTAGCCTCCAGGTTCCGGCAGCTGTTTCAACAGACTGCTGGCTGTCACAAGGAGTGCTTTTTGTTAAGATACACAATGACAAACAATATGTCACAACAGCTGCCAAAAGTCTGAGACGAGACTTTCCATATGGAGCAGGAACAGCTTCTTCCTAGGGTCTTCCCAGGGCCACATGCATCCTGCGTGCTGGAAAGGGGAACCCGGTAGCAGGGTGCCTTGTTCCTAATGCACGGGGCATCCCAGCCTGCAGACACCATCCTGCCAACCAGGGTGCTGAGACCTGAGCCGGCACACCGGGGCTCACCTGGAGAGAGGTCTACACAGAAGCCCCTGTTGGAACTTCTGCTGCCTCCTGCTAGGACCAGCAGCCCCAGCTCACCAGCATGATTACTGAAGCCACACCTGGGTCTCCAGCCACTCTCCCGCCACCTGCTCGGTTGCTGATTTATTTATTTTTAACAGGAATCAGAGCATCCTTCTCCTTTGCCTGGGAGTCTTCAGTTAAATGAGCCAGATGCAGAAAAGCAAAATATTACATGATCTCTCTTACATGTGGAGTCTATGAACAGCTAGATGAAATGGATTCAGGGGAGGGGGAGGGGAGGAGGTGGCAAAGGCACAGCAGGTGTGTCTACATAGAATGGGTGCATCTACAGGTCCAGGGCACTGCACAGTGACAATAGTTAGCAGTTCTGTGGTGCAGAGTGGAGATTTTCAGGGTCAGTTGACTTGAGGTGCCCCTCCCAAGAAAACAGTAAAATGGTAAGGATGTGTTGTATGCATATTTTAGTTTGTTTGATGGTAGTGATATTTCGTTATGTTTATCAAAACATTATCTATTTCAAATGCATACAATTATAAAAAAAACTTGAGTACCTTCTCACTGATCCTAAAGGAGCATCCTGAGCCCTCTCAGCACCCTGAGGAACCTGCATGCTTGAGCTCCCACCTTCCTAACTTACGTGACTCTGTCTTGAGCTCTGGTCAGCATCCTCAATCCTGGCAAGCACCCAGCCTTTCCTGTCTCTAGGGTCTCCACACCTGTTCCCATTGCTGTGAGCTCTTCCTCCTCACAGAATATTTCCATCTCCTGGGCCTTCAATTTCCCATAAATTTCAGGGAGGAAGGTTCATGCTACAGGGTGAAGCCATAAGGAGGAGTGAAATCAAGTCCTCTGGACCAATGAGAATGTTTAACACAGAAGGGAGAGTGATGTCAGGCATGGTCACATGGACATCTGGGTTTGTAGATATGACATGTGGCATACAGAGCTCACCTGGAAGTACACAGTGAGCTGGCTGCAAGCATGCTGAGGGACCAAGTCACACCCCATCCTCACCTGTCCCCCTGCAGGGACTTCCCAGAAAAGTGCTCATCTCCTCCAGCGAAGCCATCAGATTTGGAAAATTCACAGATTTTTTCAGGCAGTTTTTCCTCTGTCCCTCATATATTCTTCCCTCGTTGAACAGAAAATAAACCCTAGGAAAAGGTTCTCTGTAAACCCAAACCACAGAGAATCACCTCTACTGGACATCCCTGTCAACTCCCCAGAGAAGCCCCACTCCTAGGGTTTGGCCGGATTTGCTGGCTGCATTCTCTCAGTGAAGAAGTCCTACATCAGCAGGAATGGGGACGGGCACTCTTACCTCCAGAGTGGCTATTTTCTTCAACAGTAAAACCAGCATTTATACATGCCAGCTGTGCCCACTCGGAACATGAAGTGAAGGGGTTGGGGACAGAGCTCAGAGGAGAGTGCTCCCCTGGCACGCACAAGACACTGGGTCCAATTCCCAGTACCAAAAAAAAAAAAAAAGAAAGAAAGAAAAGAAAAATGAAATTAGGAGAATAATTCCATTTAGAATGGCAACAAGACATAGGCATCAATTTAACAAAAGATGTGCAAAATTTTATACTGAAAACTAGAAAACATTGTTGAAAGAAATGAAAATGTAAATAAATGGAAAGGCCCATGCTCATGTATAGAAGACTTGATGTTGTGAGAGACAACAATCCTTAAAAAAATAATCTATATATTTAATGTAATCCTTATTAAAATTCCAGCTGAATTTGTTACAGAGATTGGCAAGTCTATCAAGACTCCTCTAGAAACTTCTAAAACAATCACCATGTGACACCTCTCTCACAGTCAGCTTTATGCTGAGCAGTATTAAAAGGTGACCAGATCTTTTCTCAGGAAGAAATGATACAGGGTTTCCATCTAGAGTGCCCTTTCCCTCTGAGGAGATGAGGTCTTGGCAGAAAGATCCTTGCTCACCACAGGAGATGTGTGCCCTTGGGCAGGGCACCACACACTTCCCGTTACTGCCACACAGCCTTCCTGTTGCTCTCAATTGCTCAGAGTACGTACAAGTCATATCTCCACATAGGACTGGAGGGTGGATAGGAGCCCACCCTGTAACAGTGACCAGGACACCACCACCATCACCACAGTGCTCCCCAGACTCCAGGAGGTTTACTTCTCACAGCTCTAGAGCCTGCAAGCCCAGACCAGGGTGCTAGCAGCCTCTGTCTCTGGTGTGTGGGCTGCCCCCTTGCTGTGTCTCAGCCGGCAGCCCCTGTGCACACACCTGGTGGCCCTCTGTGTCTCCCCACTTCCTCTGTAAAAGGATGCAAGCAGGACTGTGTTGCAGCCCACTGTAATTACCTCACCTTAAATAACACAGACACCTATTTCCAAATACAGTGGCATTCTGAGGTGTGTGAGTTAGGACTTCAGCCCTGGAAAAGAAAGAAGTGCCACCTCCAGAAAGAAGTGGCCTCCTTGTGGCTCGCCAGGAGAGTTTACCCTCAGTATGCTGATGCATGGCAGTAGCTCAGTCATCCATTCCACACGGCAGTCCACGCTGAGACACAGCAGTCCATGCTGGGATGTGCTGAATGAGCCTCCCTCACTCTATCAGTGCTTCTCGTGGGTGGCCTGGAGCATTTGCACTTGAACCAAGAACAAAATGATGGATTAGCTAGTGAGCAGCAAACTAGCACAGTGTGTGGCTAGATCTGGTGGCCAAAATGCACAAGACCTCAAGTAGAAAAGTAGCAGTTCTATGGTGGTGACAGAAGAGGGGCCATATCATCCTGAGCTCTTAGGTGACTTAACATGGTGGTCATCAGGGACAGACAGCAGGAAACAGGACCAACGAGATGGTCCAAAATCATGGAGGTAGCTCATGGGGCCACTTCAGAGGGCTGGCTGCAGAGGTCAGGCAGCCTCAGACCTGCTTCCTATAGAGAAGAGAGGAAGCAGAGGTTGGAAAGCAGGGCCAAGCATGGAAACAGCCTTGTGCGCATTCAGAAGTATTTATTAAGTATCTCTGATGTGCCAAGTCCTGGAAATGTAACAGTGACCAGGACACCACAGCCACCACCATCACAAGACCAAGCTAGGAAGCATGAATGCAGCATTTCAAGTACAGAAATAAATAAGTCTTTGTTGGCCAGAGAATGTCAGCTGCCATGAGCTCTTAGGATGGTTGCAACTAGGGTGGTCAAGCCTCATCCCGGATGACCGCGGAGAGAATGGTGAGATCCTGCAATGCATACAGGAGGTGGGGAAGGGGATTAGAGACACCTAGGATGAGACATGGAGCCTTGGGAGCAAGAGGAGACCCTCAGGAAGCTAGAGGAAAGTTCTGCATCCACAAGAAGAATGTGGTGTTCACAGCCAAAGCCATCTCCGCAAGATGATGGATGTTTGAGTTGTTCTGTTACATTTTGAAAAAAATGTGATTGGTGACATTCTCCTTAGGAAATGACCCATTTTGTGCCGATCTCTCTTACTCTGCAGCAGTCTGTCACCACCCTGTAATAAAGATGTATGCCAGTACAGCTGTTCCACGTGGGACACTGTCCTGAGGACCCTTTCCCCCTCCTTGGCAGGTCTGAGGGCCAGCAGTGGTCCTAGAGAGAGCTGACAAACAGGAAACAGGGACTGTCTTCTGCAGAGCCACTCCACCTTCCTGCAGGCGCGAGTTGGCTTTGTACATGACTACCTCTCTGCTGGGAATTCTGAATGCCCCCCAAGGGACCCACACCAGAAAATTCTATGTGGTTGTAAAATCAGCGTGGCTGCATAAATCTCCCTAGAATCAGACTGGGTTCTGTTCCATTAGGTTTCTTACTGCCTGGGCCGAGCACTGTGCTAAATCTCTGCCTGTCTCTCTGAGTGCCGGCCCTGAAGAGAGCAAGATTTCACAGTCACCATCTAAATGAGCTCCCTCCACAGCCACAGGTAAACATTTCTCAGAGGAAGGTGTGTGTCTGGTAAGACTGAAATGACCAGCAAATCCGAGGTCCTGAGGTTCCTGGCAAATACTCTTGCTGTTTTGCTTTTGTTCTTCTAAAAGCTTCTCATCCTTTTCCTAAGCTCTGGAAAGATCCCAGCTCTTCTCCCCTGGCCCTGAGAATGTGAAGGCAAATGACTTCCCCTTAGGGTAGCAGTGTTTTAAGCTCAATCTTTAATTATGAGATATTGTTTCATTTCTCATTAGAGAAATTTCTGCCAGAAAGTAGAATTCTGTTGCTGTGCAGAAGACACTTCCCAGGGCCTTCATGAGCTCGCCGGTACCAGCAGCTGAGACCAAATGCTCCTCCGGGCCCAGCTCCGGCCCAGAGCCTGGCACCCAGGCCATCCATCCATGATCACTGAACACAGGACTGGATGGAAATCCCTTGTAGTTACAGAGAAACTTCCTTTTTAAAAACATGTTGAGATTTCCCATCCAATACAGTAGAAAAACTGCACAATCTCCATTTTGTCCCCAGGGTCACACCAAAATCATGATGAAAAAAATGAATGTCTTATGCACCAGTGTCTCTAGGGTCACCGTACATTTATTTAAAGTATGTTGATTTCATTTTGGATCCTTCATCTTTTTTTTTTTTTTTTTTCTAATTCTATACATTTTAATTTCCGAACAAGTAAATATCACTCACTGTAACCACGGAAGCAAAAGCTTCTGGGGTCCTTTCTAATTCTTACTATGAAAGTCAAATAGGTCCTGGGAGCCAGGAAAAATGAGATGACCCCTGGGAGTTACGGCCAGGTGGGAATGGGCCTTCCTGCTCTGACCTCACAAGGAGCCATTGTGAAGGAATTTCACACATGGGCCACATAAGAAGTGGCCTATGGGTGGGCTTGTGCCCCTGAGTACAGGGAGCTCTTGATGGTGACCTGTCAGGTTCCCAGATACTCAGTGCATTTGAGGGTTGGTGGCTGGTGGTTGTAGTTTTTTGACCTTGGAGTTTCATTTTTTCTTTTCACCAGTATCCTTGGTTGGGGTTCCTCCTTAAGATGAGTAGGGAATGCAGTCCAAGTCGTGTAGCACTACAGGTGCCCAGCTCCTGTTAGGTGACCGTCTCCACAGACCATAAGCAGGTCCCGAGGGGCACCAGGCAGGGTGTCTTTGCTCAGGTGAAGCTTGCCCACCATCTTCTCACCAGGACAGAGGTGACAATGAAAGTCCTGCCAAAGGTCGAGTGGAACATCCCCATTATGTCAGATCTGAGGGTGGCCATGGGACACGGAAACATGACTCTTCCAGGTCATTGAGACCATCAGAAATATCAGCGTCGTCATGGAGCTTGTGGTGGGGGACAGCTGTGGCAATACACCCCTGAGGCTTATCACCTGCAGGAGGAGGCAGCCCAGAGACTGTTCTGGTAGATCCTCAGAGCCGTGGGCCACAGCCACAAGAAGGGTGTCACGCACTTAGGCCTGAGGTGGACAGCATCCTGGTGGACGGCAGAGGCAACTTCAAACTCATTGACTTCAGCCTGAGCACCAGGCCCACAGCTGGGCAGAAGCTGACCAAGTTGTACTTGAAGTCGTCCAGCGGAAAGAGTGTGAGGGCCCTGGTGGACATCTGGAGCCTGGGGGTCATTCTGCATTTGATGCTCACAGGGAGATGCCCTGTTATGGCGACCACCTCTAAGCAGCTGAAGAAGCGGATCGTGCAGGGAATGTACGGCATTCCCTGTGCATTTCCAAGGAGTGTGGAGCCTTGTCCATCAAAACAGATGGTGGCCCATGCGCAGTAGAGTCAGGGTGAGGAACACTCACCCAGTCATTCTAGAAAGCCACTCCCCAAACACCGGGACCCAGCAACTTTGACAATCACGTTGACATGCCTTATGACCCCTCTAACACCTGGGTGTCCCTGGCAAATCAAAAATACAATGAAGCAATGACTACACACCCGATATCCAGCACCACACCACCCAGGAGGAGCTGCACCCACCAGCAGAGGCCTGGGTGGGGGTTTGGACCTTCCCAGGCCCTGCAGATCCTTCTAAGCTCCCTGTCCACCCAAAGAGGAATCCCAGTGAGCCTGCCCTTCCCACCTTCCCTGGCCCTGAGAGCAGCAGCCTCCTCAGAAGGCCACTTAGCCCTGGCAGAAGGATGGTGGAAGTGCCAGCTGGCCTGCCATTCCTCCTCTTCCTGCACACAAGGACCCCTGCTCCCAGCACAGGCTCCCAGCATGACCCTGGGACCCACAGGCCCAACCCCTGGGTGCTCTTCAGTTGGTGGGTCTCAGAACACAGCAGCAATTCCTCCCGAGGTACCACCACAAAGGCACCTCATGACAACAGTGAGGGCTGGAGTGATGACCAGGAGGACTGCCACCTGCACTCGACTACCGTGTTGTGGCAGACGCGCCTCCGTGCGCCAGCATTCAGAAAAACACGGCTCTAGAGAGAAGGGGGCAGCCAGAACCCATGGCAGCCAGAGGAGCTGAGCTCTGTGGAACCTGACGTCCTGGCACGGGCTCCCGTCAGGCATGGAGTCCAATAGCCATGGGAGCGAGGTGTCAGATGTCTGCGGATTCTCCACATGGATTCCAGCCAGGAGCACGTCTGCATCCATCTGGAGTCCCCTCTGCCCCCACCTTGAGCCAACCAGACAAGGACTCGCTCTCCTTGAAACCCTGGAGATGGCCACCCACTTGCCTTGAGGCCTTGTAGATGGAGGCTTGATCCCTTCAACCTGGAGTAGATGGAGATTCTCCCCTTGATCCAGTGTAGACATGATTCAGATCCTTGTCTTCGTGTATAAAAATGAATCCTGTAATTTTATCAAGAACCTTATGCAGAAAGTACTGAGAGTAGATTATGTCCCCTACTGTATGCATTTGTAAATCTCCTTATGGAGAAATGTTCTCATACGAAGGTCTTCTAATTCTCACAGTTGTTTTAAGATGCTCTTATCTGAGGGAGCTTTTGCTCTCATCTTTCTATGTTGTTTGGACATTTTACAATGAGGATTATTTTCAGAAAGGTGTTAGATTCAGAAACAGAGTGGCTCCAGTGAAGATGCTGAGTGATGGATGATAGCTGAACCTGCCACGTGAACCCTGGCATCAGAGCTGTGCTAAGTCTAATCACAGGGTTCAGATACTCAGCAGCACTCACCTCAGGTGGCTAAATCTCCTGGGCAGGGGGCCATTACAAGTGTGGCTGCTCACTCTCCAGCCATCCTGTGAGGGGACAGTTGGAAAGCACAGGGTGTCGAGTCTGGTCAGACAAGGATGACTGCTCCTGGTTACCTGCAGAGTGCACCCAGTGGACGCACATTCCCCTTGTCAGTCACTCCCTTCAGGAGGGTGACCCTTGGTGACAACTCTGGTGACAGCAGCTGGAGGACACCTGGACATCCGGGTCCTAAGAGAACACAAAGGTGCCGTCTGCCTGGAGACAGATCTGGAAAGCCCAGCACCAAACAGCAGGTGGGCCATGTGATTACATGTGGGCTCAGAGGAATCCTGACGAGCCTGCTGTGGGGGAGAGATGGAAGCTGCACCTCCGTGGCCTTCTGGAGCGGGGGCTAAACCAAAGTCAATTCCAAGTGTACCTAAGACCTGAGTTCCTGTCCTCATAAACGACCCAGTGATGCCACTAAAGACACAGGTTTCTTGTGGAGCTGGAGCTGCAGACCTCATGGTCTGTGGAGTCAGGATTCAGAACAGTGGTTCTCACTGGAGATGGGTTCCAAGGGATGATCCACCATGCAAGGTAGAAATGGGATGCAAGACCTTCGAGGGCAATGTGGACGTCTCTCCTCCTGAAGCTGCAGCTAGGATGCTCATCAATCCCATACCCCTTCCTGGGAGCCTCCCACTCTGCCCTCCAGTCTGTCCCAGCCCTGCCCTTCAAAATACCACCAGCTGGCAGATTTCCCACCCCCATGAGATGAGATTTAACAGGACTGCATTGAGGCAGCAAAACACTGATGATGGAAATAAATTAACTGTCCAGAAATAGGAGAAAAGTCAATATAAGCTGTTGTGTCTGTATTTTAAATACTACACAGCAGTTTAAATAATGAGGTGAGGTCATTTACACTGGGAAGAAAATTCCTCAAGATATATTGTATGCAAAGAGTAACTCATCAAGAATACTGACTTTTATTTTAAAAGTCACCCCATGCCCCAAACACACCATGTATGAGTTGTCCAGCTACATAAGTATGTAAATACGTCAAGAAAGATCCGGAAGAAAGACTCCAACAATATAGCACTGCCAACTTTAGACTGGGGACTGGAAAATGAAATGGGTGGCCAGAGGAGCTGGCAGTGTCTGCATAGCTTCTCCTTCACCATGGGAGAATGTAGGCATTGATTATTCTCATAATTAAATTTTTCATTAAAAACTTGAACATCATAAATAAAATGTGGGACGAACCACCAGCCTTACAAGTTGCTCATGGCAGGGTAGCGTTTCGTCTCACATCCCAATCTGCAGAAGATCTAAATGTGTTCCTGCCTCACATGGCAAAGGGGATTTTGCAGATGGAATACCATTAAGGGTCTTGATGGAGGAGATTATCCTGGATTATCCAGTCAAGCCCAACAGAACCCCATGAATCCTTACAAGTGGAGAATCTCCCCAGCCATAGTCAGAGAGAGGCACATCTGTACGAGAAGGATCAGAGATGCTAACCTTGAGGGCAGAGGAAAGGGCTATGGGTCCCTCATTGCTGGCAGCTGCTGGAAGCTACAGAGAAGAAGTTCTCTCCAGAGGGCCACGGAGAACCATGGCTCTGTCTACACCCTGATTGTAACCAATGAGACATGTGCCAGAATCCTGTCCTCTAACTATAAGATAACAAATACATTTTTTTTAACAGCAGGAGTGGAAAATTAATACACACCTCTTCAAGTTTTCAGGAATGCCCAGTGTCTGATCAAGATTCCCCAGAGCTGTGACAAACTGGGGGAGTGGTGTGCTGCCCCTGCCTTCTTCAGAGTAAATGGTCCTTGCCCAAGGTGGCTCAATGCAGGCTGTTTCCATGGGCAGAGGCCATGAAACAGACCCAAGAGGTCAGTCCTGAAGGTCAGAAGGGGAAACCAGACCCCAGGAACAGAAAATGAGGACTTCACAGCAGGGAGGTCACCTAGTGGTCTTTCTAGACCACCACGATCAGATGGGAATGGAAGAAGGACCTGCCTGAAATACCAGGCGTGTCTACGGTCAAGAACTTTCAGTCTCTCCTGCCCGGCAGCCCCAGATCCTAAATCCACTTTTAATAACTGGAAACAATGTGCCAACAAATTGAGCAGAAGCAGACTGCTTCAGGGCTGTGCCACATGCAGAGGGGTTGCCTCTGCCCCATCTCTGCAGGAAGCACCCAGCAGGAACAAGGACAGAGGAAAAGGAAAAGTGACTTTCAGGGATTGGCATGCAAACCCCAACCAGACAGAGTGCTCTGTGGCCCAGGATGCTCTGTCTCCCATGTGATCTATGCCCTGGCCTAGAGCACACCTCCCACTAAACCCCATACACCTCCTTGCCCTGCATTTGGGTTCTGGAATGTTCCATCCCAATGCAGCTTCTTGAGTGCCATTAAAATGACTCTGTTCTACATACCAACGTGCTGTTTGTCCCTGGCCAGGTCCTAACCTGGAAGCTGCTGGCTTTTGTCACTGCCCCTCTGCTGTGCTGGCCTTGGTGTTCACTTGGGGTGTGGGCTCTGCTGCCCTCACCTCATGGGGAAGTAGCCTGGAATGGGCTGCCAGTGATTTCTCCAGGTCTGCCTCTAAACAAGCGTATGGAGGCCCCTGAAAGATGGAGGGGTCTCCTCTGAGGCAGGGGCAGGAGGCTCCCTCAAAGGCTATCTTCAGGAGGCTGGTGGAATTTGGGAGGCAACCAAACAAGAGAGGTCTACCGGGTATGGAAATGTAATCAGCCTTGGTCCCTTGACATCGTTTCAGAGGCGGTTTTCATCGTGGGCCAGGAGGCCAGCAACAGCACAGGCACCGCCAGCCTGGACAGCTTCCGATGCTGATTAAACTCTCCATACTTCAGTCCTTAAGTGAGAGACATTTGGGGACCAATGAGCCCAGCAGGGGAGACTGAAGGCCAGGGCGATGCCATGGGAAAAGCCCACAATGAGCAACACGAGAACCTACTCCAGAACCAAAAGCAGCAAGCGGGAGACCTGAGAGGCAGGACACACACAGCCAGGGGAACCACCATGGGGCCACTAGGGCCAGAAGCCCCGGGGGCAGACTCAGTCCTTGTCCCTGCGTGACTCCGTTCCCCGAACTATGAAAGGTTCTTGCCCCTTGAGGAACCAAGACCGGACCAAAGAAGCCCCTGGCTGGGGAACTGCTGACCACAGTGGATATACGGGTGGCACTGGCCAGCATTTCTACCTCACTCTGAATGTCACCGTCACCTGCTCCACTGGGAACAGACCACACTGTGATTCATTCTCTGGAGGATTTTGTAAGCTTGGCCTCTCCCACCCTGTCCTCCCGCCTGTGCAACTCAAGTACCGTGACCCGAACAACAGCACATGAGCTCCCAAACACTAAGGAACCCCTGTCTGAACGAGAGCCCCCCTGGGGACGTTAGGTCATGGGTAGCCTTGAAGAGCATACCATAGCTCTCAGTGCAGGTTTGGGCATCTGTGACCCAGGTCTCTACCACCAGAAGATTCTCCAACTCATGGTAACAACAAATGGTAACACAGCCAACATGTCCCAGTTGCCGGATGCCTATATGTGCCAGACACTCTGTAGTTTTACTAGAAGTTAACTAGAAATTTAAACTGCAATTTTGGCCAAAAGACCAATATAAATACCTGCTGCTGTTCAGAGAAGGTATCAGACCACATAGAGGACTTATAAAGTGGCCACAAAAACCAAGGACACAAGTAAGCACCCTATGAAACACCTGCCTCCAGAGAGCACCTGGGTGCTTGCTGACACTATCCCCACCACGTCTGCTTGGTCTCTCCTGGCTCTTCCCACGTCTTTGTCTCCCTATGTCTGGTCTGCAGACTCAGAACCTTCAGTAGCAGATGACTGTAGGGGACATGGAAGCTAATGTTGTGGACAAGAGGACAGGCAGGACATGACCATGTCTCCCACAGAAGCTCCACCTGGGAGTGGAAGAACTTGTCCTTGGAATTGGGAGTTGGGATGCACATGGGATTGGTTATTAGACCAAGAAGGTTTTTAATCCAAAGATATGGATCTGCCATTTTCACCCACAGGCAAGAAAAAATGACCGAGCTCAGCAAGTCAAAGGGAAATGGGAATCCAAATGAACTGATCTGGGGATTACCCCTCGGACCTCTCTTTAACAAGGTCCTTCACAGCCTTCTCCAGGTGCCAGGGGCTCAAGGAGCTCCTTGGCAGGTCCCAGCATCACTCCAGCCTCTGCTTCCATGGCCACAAGGACTTCTGTTCCCTGTGTCCCTATGTCTTCTCTCCTCTTATTAGAGCACCAGTCCCTGGATTAAGAACCACACTAAAGCCAGGATGGTATTGTCACAGACACTAAAATTGTTAGATCTGAAGAACCTCTGTTTCCAAATAAAGTCATATCTGAGCTTCCAGGTGGACATAAACTTGGGGAGATGACTGTTAATACCCTATGGGTAGATGGGGAATGCCCTGAAAGGTTCCCTTAGGATAACTTAGTTGTGTACCCCATTCTGTGGTTCCAAATTACAGAGTAAACCATGACAGAAGAGATCAGAACATTTTCCAGGAGCACTGAAAAGAGAAGACCCAGGGCGCACCTCTGGGTCCACCATCCTTGTGAACCACAGCCCCATGCATCTTGGATCCTGAAGCCTCGTTCATCACTCTGCTCTCAGATACAGCCTGAATCTGCTTATGAGCCGAGTTTCCACTAAGCCCAAGGGAGGGAGGAGGTCTGGCCACCTCCAAGCCAATGGAAAGAACCAAGGCAGATGTCTGGGCTCTGGGGCCCTCACCATCAGCCGCTGGTCACCTACCCACACAGCTCTTTAATGACACTGACATTTCTAAACTCTTCCAGTCCTCAATACACTGGGAGATTCTCAGAGCTAAGCTGATTTCCAAGGGGCTCACTGCCTGACTTAAGAAGCAGCTGCATCTGCCACATGCCATGGATATGCCTCCATGAAACTATCTTCACGTAGAAATTGATCCCAATGTGCACACAGAAAACAAAGGCTCTGCAGGATCCAGTTCAATAAGGTTTAGAAATGAAAAAGGTACAAAGCAAATCACCTAGCAGCACCCCAGGAGCTCTCATGGGGCAACCAGTAAAGAGGAGGGTATCAAAATGTAGCTTTTCTGATTAAATAGCTTCCATTAGGTCCATGGGAATTAGCAAACTAAAACCACCTAGTGTTCCTCTTAATAATAAGAAGTGAAAAAAATCCTGCTGTAGCACCAGCTTTTTAAAGCTAAAATGTCTTACCATTTCAAAAGGGACAGTGCCCACAGAGGCTGTCTAACTGATCACAGCACAAGCCAACCAGCTCATTCGCCAAGTCCTCTGCCAGCCAGCAAGTTGCTGGGCCCAGACCAAGCCACTGCCACTGTCAGCTCCAAAGCTCACTAGATTGTGGAAGGAACCACTTGTCCTGGAGGACAGCATCACGGGTCCCCAAGACTGCCCCCATGTTCAGAGATCCACTAGAACCACACACGGTAACCTTGCAAGAAAGGCTGTCTAAGGATTACAGGTCTTTCTCAGCTTATGATGAGAACTTTGTTCTTCACACAAAACTTAAGATCAAACCGAATGAAACACATGTCCAAGTCACTCCATCCCAGTGAGGATAATTAGAGTCAAGTTCAGCCAAGCACAGAGCAGCATGAGGAAAGCCTAATTCATAGAGTCCTTTGAAAGCCTGTAGGATGAGCTGTTACTGCAGGGCTTTATGGCAAAAGGTCTCCTCTCCATTAAATGAGGAATTTCTGCTTTCTAAGGCTGGACCCACAGTGCACAAGGGCAGCCTTGTCCACACACACACACACACACACACACACACACACACATGCTAACACCCAAGGACCCCACATGTGAAGTGCCCCCATACTATGTTATTGCATGTCACCATCCCGAGTCCTCAGGCACATCCTGAGTAACGGCTGCACCACTTCCAACTATCTGGGTAGCAAGACCAACCATGTGACCACCTGCAGGCTGGGATGTGGGTAGCAGTCCTGAACTCAGATTAGCCTCAATCTTTAATGGCTCACAGGTCTTGAGAAGGATATGCTCTGTGTTAGGGAAAGGGTGGGAGGAGGAAACATGGAGTGGAAAGTACAGAGAGGCTCTGAGTAGCCTCATGGGAGAATTCTTATCAGACAGGACTTGTAAACTGGTGGCTGAGCTTCACCTTGACAAGTGATAGAAATGAAGAGAGGGGAATTTAAAAAAAAAGACATTCAGCACCATATTTGTGAAAAATGCAGCAAGAGAGTAAATGGAGCATGACTTTTTCGATATTGTTCATTTAATCCTGCTAAATCCACACTGTGGGCACTTCCTTCTACTCTTTGACTTTTCAGTTAAGCCAATGACAGGAACTCTGCCAAAACACAGTGTGCAAGGACAATCAGATTAGGCTGGGATTACTTTTTATGTATTTTAAAGTTATATTCTAGGAGCCAGAGAAAAGAGACCTTTTAAAATTTTGGCAGCTAGCATGCTTGCTAGAAGTCCATTTCCATGTAATTGAGTCTATAAATATTAATTTTGTTTGTTTCTGACCTGTTTTTGAGAAGTCTTTTAGATTTAGGGAAGTGTTTCATGATACTCAAACTTTAAGAATTACCAGTACCCTTTGATGAAGCCAGAATACCATTTCTGCCATTAGATCTTTTTTCTGTAGAGTAGGGAAGTGGTTTGTGTGTGTGTGTGTGTGTGTGTGTGTGTGTGTTGTGTAGGGACATCCCTCTGTGCTTGAATTTTGGAGAGCTGACATTTGGAGTGGGGTGGTAGCACAGCTTGCCCCACTAGGCCTTTTTCCAAAGGTCCTGCTTCCTCAAAGCCCATCTCTGTGAAAAACACCTCTTCAGGGAACAGGGTCCTGACAGACCCCAAGGTGGCCCTGCAGAAGCACTATCTGCTTACACATGGCAGTGAGAGGGAGGAGGGCTGGGGGTAGAGGGGCAGGAACTGTCTCCCAGGACACCCGCAGCCATCTCTTGGCTCAGAACTCAAGCTGATGACCACAGCTCTATTCCAGGGAGGGATAAAGGTCTTGCTATGTTTTACAGAAAGATGTGCCAAGGATAAGGACTTTTGTCCTTCCCCAAATTTCCATGCAGTGCTGAGATGCCAAGCTGGTAGAGCCAAGCCTTGCCCACACAGGAGGCTTGGGAACTTGGAGAAGAAGCACAGTCTCTGCATTCCAAACCTTCCATTTCCCCACAGGGGTCCTCTGGCAATTGATTAAAGGGAGGATAGAAATAGAAGAACTCCTAGTAAAGGACAGGACCAGGACAGCAAAGGGGGGGCCAAGGCCAGAGCACCCTCTGAAGGTCAGGACACTAGCTTCTGCCCTGGCTCGCTCAGGAACATGCTTTGGTGCCCAAAGAAGGCACCTGGCTTAGGAAATTGCTGTTATCCTCATTAATGGTAAAAACATGAGTCTCAGCTATTTTCTTAAGCTAAAGATCCTTTCTTCAAGTGAAATGTTACATAAAATAAATGTATGTCTACCCTACAAACATTTACCCTAAGCAAGGGAGGAAGAGAGAAGGAAGAGGAGGAAAAAAGAGAAGGAGGGAGGAAAGCAAGAGGTGGAAAAAGGGAGGTGACGGAAAACTGCAGATAATGATTTAAGCGGCGTGGGACGGCCAGCCACGATCTCAGGCAAACGATGGGTCCCAGATGGAGTGAGAGGGAGGATGGTCTGTGGTTCCCATAATCCACTCAGTTTCCAGGTATTTCTCATGGAGTAGGATCCCAGTGCACTGAGTGTGAGCCTGATGTTCAAAGCTGTGTGTGTGCGTGAATGTTGTAATATGGTGCACCAGGCAACTATTGCACTAACCCAACAAATTTTGAAACACTTGCAGGAAAACTGGCTGTGTTGACTTAGGGAAGGGGGACGTGTCTTCTAAGGGAACTTCTGACTGCCTCTGGGCCCTCTTCACAGGCCACTGTTGACACTGCTCCCACAGAGGAGAGGAAGAGACATGCTCGTCTGAGGAGCCCACTCCTCACTCCCAGAGGTTTGGGAAGCACGGAGGTCCAATGTGAAACTTGAGTTTGGAGCATTATTTTATATTCTGGATCCTAGGAAGATGTCAGATTTGACCTTTGCAAACTTATTCCCCCATTCCACAGATTGTCTTTCCATTCTCTTTATGTCTTTGCAAAGCAAAATTTATTAACTTTCCAAAAGCTAAATTTATCAATTTTCTTTTTATGGGTCATGTTTTCTGTGTCATATCTAAGAATTATTTGTCCAATTTGAGATCCGAAGCTCTTTCTCTTGTGTTCTCATGTTCACTCACAAAATATGTGTAGTTTCGGGTACTGGATCTAAAGCCTGTGATAAAATGGGAGTGAATTTTTGGAAAGGGAATGTGTTTGGAATACGCATCAAGACTCACTTTTTGTATATTTTTATATGTAGCTCTTCCAGCACCATTTGGTGCAAAGACTATATTTTGTCCATGAGATTACTTTGGTACCTTTGTTGGAAGTCAAGTAACCATATGTGTAGGCTTATTTTTAAGTGCATTTTTAAACCATCAGTCTATGTGTCTATCTTTTTTACCAATACTACTAGTTTGATTTTTGACATATTATACAAATAATTGACATATTATATTATACCAATAATATTATACCAATAATTCAGAAAGTTTAAGACTTGAGACCTCCAAATTCATTGTTCTTCAAAATCATTTCAGGTAGTCAAGACAATAGATAAATCTCTCTCTCTCTCTCTCTCTCTTATGTAAATATGTACATTTATATTCAAAGTGAAATTGGTCTTCAGTGTTCTGGTCTTGTAACTCCTGCCTTTGTCTGGCCTGGGGACCAGGACAATTTGGTCATGTCAAGTGGGCCCCTCTCCCATTAGCTGCAAGATTCTGTACTGCGGGGAGTGCCGCTTTCCTATATGTAGGGCAGCATTCACTGTCAAAGTTGCTTGACTCTGGGTGGTTCTTTTCCTGGAGTGCTTAAAACTATGAATTCAGTTAAAATACAGGACTATCCAGTTGATCCTCTGCATGAGATTTGGTGTTGTTTCGATGTATCTGTCCCTCCCTCTAGGTGACAAGCTGTGGGTGGGAAGTTGTTCATAACATCTTCTAACTACTGCATCATTACCTGTGACTGTTAGCAACGCTTCCCCTGTCATTCCTGATTTGGGTAGCGTATCTCTTACTACTGTTCAGTCTGGATAGAGTTTTATCAATGTTATTGATCCTTTCAAAGTAGAAGCTTTGGGCTTCCTTTACTGTCTCTATTTGTTTTCTATAAAAATGTCATTGATTTTTGCTTTTTTCTTTATTATTCATTTATTTATGCATGTTGCAGGTTTAAATTCCATTACTCTTCTTACTCTCTTTGACTGTCACAGATCAAAACCCTATGTAGGTGATTTTCCTATATAAGAGTGACCTTGACCTTGAGCACAGGTTCTCTTACTGATTGGGTTAACACTGTCTTAGCAGAACACCTGAAACACAGTAGGGCCCTAATGAAAGTCTGGTAAGTGAATGGGTGAGTGGCTGGATGGATGGACAGGCCTAGAACACATGCTCTGCACCACCTCAGTCCTCATCAGTGACACGGAGATGATGGCAGTGCCTTGGTCACAGTGTGGATGTAGGCACTAAGTGAGGTACTTTGACAAAGATCAGCACTCATTGCTTCAAAGATAGAGGCAATTATATTTTTTTAAATTTTAATATTGCATAATGTTAGAACCACATCACTTCATGAAACTGAAAAGACATCAATCAAAAGGAAAATGAAAATTACACAGCAGAAGTTATCTGTCACTCACAGAACACAAGGGCATCGTATGTGTAGTACGTAATGAATAGAAGCAAAGCAAAACATAACACAGCAACAATCCAAAGGAAGGGCCAGTGGACAACACAGACAGGTGGACTCACAGAGATTCACATGGCAACAGGCACAGAGCAGTGGCTGCCATATCACCAGTCAGCTGCATGTACATTAAAACAAGGAAGCACCCAGGACACCTACCACATGGCACACCATTTAAAATCTGGCTATACCAAACACTTTAAAGATATAAGGAGACCAGAACTTCCATCCATTGTTACGGAATGTAAGTCAGTGCAAGCACCTTGGAAAGTCAATTCTATAACATCTAGTAAAACTGAAGGTACATGTCATAGAAAGCAGTCATTCCATTCTGTCACATGATGCAATTGGCAGAATTTATATATGAACCTTTATATATGAAGGTTTGCCTGTGTGCATGATGCTTGTATGCACAGGTCTATACACACGTAGAAGTGTTTTATGTAATAGAGGTGCACCTTACACACACTTCATGAACATGAATGTGTGTCAAATCTGCCATCATCATCCTGAGCCATCTCCCTCAGGCTCATTTGATTTTATCAATGTCTTTCATCAAAACCAGAGAGCTAACTGCTTGCCAACGTTCTCTTTGCCCGTTTCTCTGACCTCTCAAAGCCATCTCCAGAAGATGACAGCACACACTGATTCACACTGTTCCTCAAACACAAGTTCCAGGAATCGTCCACCTCTGCCTCTTCCTGTTCCGCACACTCTGGATGTGGAGCTGCATGGACTGGCAGGCTCAGGCGTTTCTCTGCAGGCCTCTCTAGGGTAGCCAAGAGCACCCTGATGAACTTGGGCTGCGCTATGACACAGCCTGTCAACAGGTGAGCGGGCAGCAGTCACACCTGGTAAGCCCTCCCTGGGGTACAAGAGGTGCATGTTCATGGGTCTGGCTGGGAGTGGAGCCAGGACATTGTGACCTGGATGTCATTATGCATCTCCACTGGTTACTAGAGACGTTCTATGCTTTCGTCATGCATTTCACACATATAATCCATATTAACCACATCATTCCCAAACCGGGTTATTCAGTTTGGGGCTTGAGGGGAAAGGAGATATCTTCAGGTTCAGCCACTAGGGTCAAAGTGGTTAGGTCTAGAGTGACATGGCTGGCTTCTATGAGGGATCCACTGGCAAGACCCAGTAACAAGACCCTCTCTGATGTTTGGGAGGCCAGCAAACACAATCCTCCCATACACGTACTAGACAGAGTGACCAAGGCATAATCAGGTCACAGAGCCATGAAGTGAGGCAGCAGCATCACCATCTGATCAGCATAATTCTGGGTCTCATGATGGCCAGCACCTGTGTGCCACAAATCCACTTATTAACTGGCCCTACATTCATTCCTCTGTCCCTGGCATGCTGCTTGGCATATGTGCATGTCCAGTGGGAAATCCTAACACGGAATCATACACAGGACTTTTAGTCACTTTACCAGCAGGTTATCAAAGTGCAAAACATTCCCCATCGACCTGTGAGATCACCTTGCTTTTGTGCTGCGTCAGCCTGACTCACTTGGGACACTTCTACCTCTTCAAGGATAAACTGGCTTGTCCAGGAGAGAGTAGTCTATTGAGGCCATGGCCATATGTTCATGCCCTGTTAATGCTGACTGGCAAAGATTTCACTGGTGACCAAGAGGGCACTTGTCATCTGAGCCCCTGTAGGTCATACTAGTCTCCAGTGGAGAAGTGGCAACGGGGATTAGACTCTCCTGGCAATTGCCCAGGTGACATCTCAGCAATAACATTGTCACCTCTGAAGAACAGCACTGCAGGTGCAGCTCATGGAGTGGGGCTGTGGGCCAGCAGCCACACAGCAAAGTTCTCATCCATGACCAAGGTGGCAGAGACTGGGCCCGCATCATGCTCACCACCAGAGGCTCAAATCTACCCAAGCCAATGAACACAAAGAGGCCTCAGACACTGCTGAGAACTGCATGTGTAGATTCATTGATTTGGGACAATAATACATAGTTTACATGCATAGGGATTGTAGGGTTTATATCTCCTGCATGAGGTTTCTCCTAACACCAAGACTCCTTTATCAATGACTTAGGCATCATCTCCCCTTGGACAGCACATACACCTCTCTACAGTGGTCCGTTCATAGGTAAGCTCCCGTGCCTCAGCCCACCATCAATGCCCACCACACCCTCCCTCATCTCAGACAAGGGCAGCTCCATCCTTCCATTTGAAAAGCAGAAATCTTGATTATTCCTGTCTTTCATTTCCCTAACAGCCCAGATGCAACCCACCAAGACATCTGTCAGTCTCACCTGGAAGTAATACACACCCTGTCACTTCCTCGCCACCAAACCTCCACTGCATTGGCCGAACATGTCACCACCTCTTTCTGTTCCACACCTGTGACATGTTTGCTCTTCATTCGTGTTAAATCCAGAGTCCTTGCAAACAACCTTACACTACCTGGCCTTGACTGTCATGCCCCTTACCTGCCCACCCTAATCTGTCTCTTCCAATTCACTCTGTGCCAGCTACAGCGAACTGACTGTGACTCATCCACCCTTCTACCGGAGGACTCTGGCACTTGCTTGCCATCTACCTAGAACACATTTATTCATGACATCCATAGCAGCCATGCCTGATGTCCAGCCTTCCTTCATCATGTCTCCCAGTTGTCACCTCCAGGGCCTTACTCAGAACCCCTCCCATTGTGACCTCTCTCTTCCTCCCCTGCTTTAAGTTTCCCATTTGCACTTGACATCATCTGTTGTATTATCCATTTTACTTTATTTGTAATTAAATAAAAACATATTTATGTTGCTATCATCTGTTTTCCCCTACTAACTGGAAATTTCCACAGGGACAGGGACACATCAGTTGTGTTAAGTACTACCTCTCTAGCACCTGGAATCCGCTAGCACACAGTATGTACCATTCAGCAAATGCACCGTGAATGAATGAAGGGCTCACTATGACCCTTGGAGCACAGTCACCTACATACAACACCTCTTTGCTTGCATGGAGCTCAAAAGTCCAGCTCCCATCTTGGAAATTCACTCTACCTCTGGAGTGTCCTCTTCAGCAGCAGTGAGCACCCCTGAATTTCCTGCCTGAATTTCAGATTCCTGCAGTCAGCCTAGACCCCGCAGCCCCAGACTGCACTGAAGTCAGCCCGGACCCCACATCCCCAGACTTTGCAGTCAGTCCAGACCCCGCACCCCTAGATTCTGCGGGCAGCCTGGACTCCAAATACCCAGACTCTGCAGTCAGCCCACACCCCACACCCCCAGACTCTGCAGTCAGCCCGGACCCCGCATCCTGCTTCCAATTCTCCTGGCCTAGCCCAGGCCCCTGCTGGTCCTCTCACCCCCTCACCCCCTCTACCTGTGGGCACTTGTCCAGAGCTCTCCCTCCTCATTCTTCACAGCATGGCAGACAGTGCGGGGGCCCTATCTTTCCAGGTTCCTTTCTCCAGGAGAAGCCAGAATGGCAGCACCATGCCTCAGGAGGATCTCAAGAATCCAGGCTGAGATGGAGCCTCTGTGGTTGGCGGGTTTTAGTGTGGGGCAGCGATCTTCTCCTGGAGCAGTCAGCTCTGTCATACGGAACAGGGGTCCAGGACCTGTCCTTGGGTCCCATACCACATTATTCCGAGAGGTCCAGGGCAACATGAGAACTGAGGAGTCTATGGAGGCCTCCTCAGCTTCCTGAGGTGGGAGCTGGACCTACAGCATGGCTACACCCCCACCTACACAGAGCCAATCAGTACCTGAAATATATTTGTTGATAAAAAAGAAGTGGTTGGTTAAACGAGAAGAGTCCGAGCAGCAGAGAAGGAGAAAAGACTCCAGTCTAGACATGCACCAGGGAAATGGGCAGTGGTCCCTGATGGGTAAAGGCAGTTTGTGACCAAGGGCCGTGTATAAAGCATGAGGATGACCTGTGCCAAAGGCTATCACTAGTGACAGAGAATACCAGCTCTGTGGAGTCACATATACCAAATTGTCCACCGTGGATCCAGCCACCCCAGAGCTCATGGCACCTCGGATACCACCACCCACCAGAACAAAGAAATGTGGAGCAAAATAAAGCCAAATGACAGGAGCAGCGTGAAGGGCCCTCTGCCAGTCTGTGGAACACTCCCTGCAGTCGGAAGTGCATTCCCTGCACCTGCAGGACACACCCAGCTCTGTGAGGAATTCCAACAAGCCTGAACTAGGCACCCATCATGAAGACCCTGGCACATTCAGCATAGAACCTAAGATGAGCCGCACAGCCATACCCCTGTCACCCTTGGTCAGAAATAACATCAGACATCTTCTGATTTTTCAGCTTCCTTCAATGTGGAAGGAAGTGTATGGGAAGAGATCTGTGGGCTCTCAAAACACCAAAAGTGGATAAATCTCCCCAAATGAGGAACTTCCCTCCTGGAAGCATGAACTCCCCTTGTGCCAATGAATTAAAACTGTTGATTTAATCTCATCAACTACTTACACCTCCATAGTGGCTATAGAAATCCTGAAGTCTTTTTTTTTTTTTAATGGGCTAATTATCCTAAAATAGTAAGGCCTTAAGTCAACCATAGTTAGACAGGATCATGTGCACAGAGCTTTCCCAAATCCATTATTTCCTCCTGCCGTCACACATGTGTGCTAGCCATGGTTGATTAAGAGGAATTTGATTTGATAAAGAATCTATGAGCAAAACGCAGCATGAGGAGATGGAAAGCCAAGGTGCAAGACCACTAGACATCTCCCTTCATCCTGCAGGATCTGTTTATGTCCCCAGTGAGGGGGCCTAGAAAGGGAGAGGCCCATGAGACACAGAAGCTGAGCTACTCTGGGTCCCCAGGACATCCAGGCAGGAGCACATGTGGACAGAGTTTCTGTGTTCATTCCTTGAGGAAATGAACAAAAGGATCAGTAACAGATCCTGTTTTCAGGATTGACCCTCCTATAGCCCCCTCAAGGAATGAACACGGAATCCCAAAAATGGAAGTTCTGGGAATTCCCTTTCACCAGGCTTGATATGGTCCCTTCGATGGGGTGGATCTCACTTCTGTTCTGGTGGTGGAGCCCGCCTGTGTCCCAGGTCTGTACTAATGAGGGGCTCCAAGCCATTCAGATGGCAGTTTAATGAGACTGACATTTTCCATCATGAGAAGGGCTTCTCCCCCAGACTTCAGCAGGGGTGAGAGCAAGCTGTGGAACAGAGCACGAAGCCGGGTGGGGGTGTGACTTCAAAAACCTGACATCCAAAGAGCCAATTTCTACAGTGGCACTGGACCTTCGAGGTCAGGGCACTCAATGCCAGTTTCTTTGAAAACTCCATTTAGTCCCAAGGCTGTGATATTTTGATTTCCCTCTTTGGTCTAGGATGACTGAAACCAAAATCTTTGAACCTGGGATCAAGTCAATAGTCTGAAAACTGTGAGCATCTTATAGGAAAAAAAAAAAAAAAAGGACGTATTCAAAGTTAGGACTTCCCAGCATACCCAGGTCAGCCTGTCTGTGAAAAAATGATGATGCTCAATTGTCTCTCCACACACTCTTATTTGTGTTCACACCTCACACAATCACACTCTGCAACCGATCTTTTTGTTATCTGACACATTTATTAGTGTATTGGATAAAAAGCTTTACTGAACAATGGTTATGGTCAGGCTCTGTTCTGAGCACCAAGGATGAACTTGAACTCTGCTCTCTGGGAGTTTACATGCAAGCAGGAATGGATCATTAATAAACAAACCAAAGGGAAATATCCCTGATTGTGGATGTGGTAAAGGTTGCTGTTCTCCTCAAACATTTCCACCACTTCCAGGCCTGGAGCCAGGTAGCCCAGCACAGCTGAAGGGTCTTGAGGTGGCTTCCAGATGGGATTGCTTCCGTGTCTGTCTGCTTCTCTTCCTCAGCATGGGTACTGAGCTACAATCATCCGTCTGACTTGCACACATCAATCAATGGCTTCGGTGATTTACAGCTGTGCTGTGCTCTTGGATCCTCAGTTCAGAATACCAACATCACCCCCAGAACGAACCCAGAGCCCATCAGTTGTCCATTCCCATCCACCCACATTCCCTCTCCCCACCTGGTGCCAGCCACAAATCTGCTCCAGGTCTCTACAGGCTTGATATGGGCCCTTCGATGGGTTGGATCACAGCACATGTGACCTCTCCTGACTGGCCTTTTTCAGTCTGGTGATCTGCCTTGTAAGTTCTACCAGCATTCACTTCTTTTTCTTGCTGAATAACATTTGGTCACATGGAGATTCACCAGCTGGCCTACGGATGTCTGCATGTTCTGGCTGGAGTGAGTGATGCTGCTCTGGGCATCACGGTGGGCTTGTGTGGCGGGATTCTTGTTTCTCTAGGCCTAGGTGGGAGTGGATCTGCCAACTCTATGGTACGTCCACATTAAGTGTTGTGGAAATTTCAAACTGTGTTTCAACATGGCTGAAGGAGTTTACATTCCCAAGAGCAAGCCATGAGGAGCCCACCCAGTCCACTCCTCACCAATGCGCTCTGTCCTCTGGAGCATGGCCATCCCTGTGGGCATGAAGTGGCTTTCCTTTGCATCTCCCTTATGACAGGCCTGTTGGGGGTACTTCCAGATGCTCATTGATGACGCACATATCTTCTTTGGAGAAATGTCTATCCAAATCCATCAGGTGTTCTAACGCATCGGATGACTTGACCTAATTACTGAGTCCTGTTCTTCACATGAAAAGCCCCACATCAGACAGTTGATCTGGAAGCATTTTCTTCCATCCCCTGGGCTGACTCCTCACTGTCTGCAGGGTACTCTGGGGCACATGTAGTTTCTGTCTTGATGCAGTTCAAGTTATCTTTGGCCACTTGTGGTTTTGGTGTTATATCCAACAAAATTTTGCTTAATGCGAAGTTCACAAAATTAACCCTATGCTTTCTTCTAAAGGTCTTATAGTTTCAGCTCATTGGTCTAGGTCTGTGTCCAGTTAAGAGTCAGTTTCTGTGTGGTGTGAGGAAGGCCCAGCTTCATTACCTCGCATGGGAACACATAGCTGTCTTGGCACCTTTGATTGAACAGACTATTTTCTCCCAATTACCCTGTCTGGCACCCTTGTTGAACATCTATTGACTGTAAATGCAAGAGTGTGTTTCAATACTCTTGATTCTACTCATGGATCTATATGTCTGATTCTACGCCAACATCAGACTGTCTTGATTATTGCAGCTGCATAACATTCAACTTGGAAAGTATGAGTCCTCCAAATTTGATATTTTCAAAGTTGTTTTGGATACACTGAATTCTATGTGTTATGATTGTGATAGTAGGAGCAAATGTGACTCCATTTTGTTTTATGACTTCATTCTGTAAAACAACCATGCCAAGTAGAAGAGTCATGACTGGAGCAAGATGTTCTTTTCCTTTTGCTATAGAAACCTTTAAGAACACGGAACTACCTAATGGGGCATTGTTTCTGTAACTAGGGTAACGGGGCTCCGTTTCTGTAACTGGGGTGACTGGGATAACTGTGATTGGTTAGGATTCCCTCCACTTGACTGCACTGTCCCGCTTCTGTAACCTGGCTTGCTTGCATTGGCTAGACCCCCCAAACATCCCTTTTGCGGTTTTCAGGCTTATAAGGAGTGCCCTTGCAATTGTTCGGGGCTGATCAGGGGAACAGTTTTATGTTCTGGTCAGCTGCCACTGGTGTGCTTCAATAAAGGCTTTATTTGATTATACGTGAGTGGTCTGGAAGTCAGTTTATGAAACCCTGGGACGAAGCTTTAACTATAACACCATATGAATTTTAGGATAAGCTTGTCAAGTTATAACAAAAAGACGTTGGGTATTTTGACATTGATGACATTGAGATTTGAATTGAATCTCTAGATCAATCCAAGGAGTAATGCCATCTCAACAATTAATTCTTCCTCCACAAGCATAACTTTTCCAGTTTATTTAAATCTTCAATTTCTTTCAACAGTGTTTTATAGTTTGGAGTACCCAAGTGTCACACATCCTTTTCAAAATTAATTTCTAATTATTATATTATTTTTGGTGCTATGATCAATGGAACTTGTTTAAGTCACTTTTTTGGATTGTTCATCATTAGTGTATAGAGTTACAATCTATTTCTGGCCTGTCAATGTAACTTATTAGGTGGAGTAGTTCTGAATGACTTCTTTTAGGTGTCCTATGTATAAAATCATGCTGTATTTAATACAACAGGTTTTACTTGTCTATAAGCACTCTACTTCTCCTTCTGGCCACTTTCTCTGACAGGGACCTCTCGTGAAATGTTGAAGAGAAGCTGTGAGAGCAGAGTCTGTGTCCTGGCTCCAAGGCTGGGAGAAAATACCTCAGTCTTTGCCATCAGCTGGGACGGTGGCTGCTGGGTCTGGAGCTGCCCTGCTCCAAGTTCCAATCCTAGCCTGCTGGCTTCTTCATACTGAAGAAGGTAGGTTTCATGCAATGCCTTTTCTGGTCCACAGAGAGAGATGGATGGATGGTTCCTGCCCTTCTTGTGTTAAGATGCTGCAGCACACGTGGGGACCATAAGGGATGGCGCGCCCTCTTCTGAACTCCTTTTCCTTACTCCACAGTGATCAGTGGCTGTCAGCAAGGTGGTTTTCATCCACACTGTGCACGTGAGTGAACAGAGGAAGCAAAACCTCTCTATTAACCCTGGGGTACATACAACCCCACAGCGTGGGTAAGGAGTAAACTCTGTGGTTTCAAACCACCTTGATACTGAGGTTGGTTGCTATGTTGGTGCATTCAGAATATGTCCGCCAAGTCTTCCTTAAACTTCCCTGTTAGAACACGCTCTCTGTATTATTTACCCTCCTGTGAGTGTGCGTTGGAGTTAGTGATCCACTACGTACAAACAGAAGTGATAAAGTGTGACATTTTAGGCTAAGTCATTAAAAGAAAAGATGCTGAGTGACACATCTTTCCCTCCTCCTCCCTTCCCCCCCCCCCTTCCCTCTCTCTCATCACTTTCCCTGAGAATCCAGCTGTCCTTCAGGAAGATACGCATCCAGTCCTACGGGGTACACATGTAGCCAGAAACTGAGCCCTCCTGCCAAGAGCTAGTGAAGGGCTAAGTCCCCTGCCTACTGCCACATGGGAAGTCAACTAGGAAGTCGTCCCACTGACATTGATTAATGAATGCCCAGGCAATAAAACTACATTTTTCCTGGTACAAATGCATGTAATTTCATAGAACAGATACCCCCCCCCAAAAAAAAAAAATGTGTCCCTACTGGATATTGATCAGTTTTTATATGTAACTCACAGTCTTATATGAATGTGGCTTGTGTATATTCAGATTCTTACAAATTTCTGAAAAAATGTCACTTGTTAGAATAATAATAGATACATTAAAATCTTTTGTGCTTCTTCATTTGATATACTTTTAGAATAGATTTTTCAGCTTTTTGAAAGCTTTACTTGAAGATCTACATAAATGATATAAAAATTACTCTCCACAGCTTATTTAGATGCAAAACTAGGAGCTGTCTGTTCCTCCTGTCAAGATTAGTTCTTAGAGTGGCACCCCTGAGTGGACCGACGCTATTCCTTGCGAATTTTTCTATTTTAATGTCACTATAAGTCTATGAAAGAAGTATTAGTATTTATCAAGGTTGGGTGTTGGGCTGGGCTTGAAAGAGTCACCCAACTTGCTCAAGGTCTTATGATGAGTTAAGTGGTGGAGCCAGGAGGGAGAGTCAGGCCATCACTTGCTGATGCCACACACCCCCTCGAACCTGACCATGTCAACACTGCTCCCCAAGGAGGAGAGGGGCCTCCAGGTTGACAGGGCTGGGGACCTGCCATCAGAGGTGCCCACCCCACAGCTATGGCAAGGTCTCCTCCCATGGCAGAGGTGGCTGAGTGACCCGGTCACTGTGAGGGGCTCCAGGAGTTCTCTCCTGGGAAGAGACCTCTTCGCCAACCTTCCAGACTTTCGACACACCACAGAAAAGCCTTTAAGGATGTGTCAGGTTGTGGCAAAGAGGAAGAGCTGTATCAGAAGTGAGAGATGCACTCTTAGAACAGAATTGGGCCCTCCTTAGGCTATGAGCCATGTCACAAGGGCGTAGGTCCACCTTTTATTAGAGTGTGTAATTAGTGGGAATAGGTGTGACCCAAAGTGGTGGCATCTCCTTGGGCACGGGAGACATTGTGCAATATCTAGTTCCCTCATTGTGGACACGTAAGTGTCAGCTCACATCAGAATCTAACTCTCAGTTTGGTGATGGGTGGCCGGGCAGAGGGTCATGTCCATCAGGTGTCAGCCTCAAGCTTCATGTGGTCTCCTTCAGGGACCTGGGGTTTCCCCTACATTGCCAAATCCCTGTCTCAGTCTGACACGTGGGCCTAGTAGCTGGACCATTTTCATGGGGAAACACTGTCAGTCAAGACTAGATAAGCCAAATTCCATCTCTGCTCTGGAGTCAAAATCATTGCTGATTCCTCCTGGGAACAGAAAGTACTGCGGGTCTCTGAAATCCTCCAGCTCAGGCTGGTCTTTGATTTCCAGAGACACATACAGTGAAAACACAGATGCTGAAGACTGTGGTTCCTATGCAAAATGTTTCTAGAAGGGCCCATATTCTCTCCTCTCCGAGTTTTTATCTTTGCCAGACTTTTAAAATACCACTCATGGGCCACATCTTTTCTATCTGTCCTGGATTTTGTGCCACAGTGCAATTCTGAGAGATGGTTCCCAAATGCAGGACACAAAACTTTGACTTCAAGGTCATCAGGAGGGCATCTGGGCATCTGCTCCTATGCAGACTGGCTGTCCTTAGTGTGTGTGGGTGGGGTAGCGTTGCAACAGGACAGGCTCAGGGACTGGACACCGCTCTGAAACTCGCCTCAGCTCCTGCAGCATGTGGAGACACAGCCCAACATGGCCCAGGCCACACCCTGCAGTACCCCCACACTCCTGGGACTGGCCATGGCAGCCTCAGCAGCACTCTTAGCTCTCCAAGGGTAGATCCGGGGATTTCAGAACAAAACCCCAAAAGTCAAGGAATCTCCTATTCTGGAATGTTCCGAATCCTTGGTTTTAACTTCCAAATCCCTCTGCCTCAAAGTTTGCTAGATGTGTTTTTTGAAACCATAGTAACAAGATAGTGCATAATTGCTCCCTAATTACAACCGTATCTTTGCCAGGAAGTCATATATTCTCTTCCTAAGATATGCTGATAAGCCCATTCACACAGGATTCAAGACTCCCAGCCCCAAAAGGCTATTATGCTTGACAGACTGATTAGCCAGCGTAGGGTGCTGCAAACTGCAATCCAAGTAAATTGGATGCTTTAAAATTCGGTAGAAGGACACTTCTAATTACACTGGCAGGTCGACTATCTATCTATATATATATATTTTTCAATAAAATGGATTGCACATATGCAGGGCAATTTCTGACTAATAATGCCTCACGGAGGGCTGTCAAGTCATCCACTTGCCATGTTCTTGCTTGTGTTAGATCAGTCCTTGGCATTTCTGTGGCTCTTCTCCCAGCTTTGTGGTCAGCACACTCCCTAAACAAGGACTGCTGTCTCCACCCTCCTACAAATACACTGGCTCTTCAGTGGTAAAAGACATGTGAGTGGAGGAACCAGCAAATCCTTCTCAGCTAAGATGTATATCCTGATATTTTCTATTATACTGCTGACAAAGGCTGCCCTGTTGCCCAAACATTCATCTTTTTCTCTGAGCCCTAATCTAGACTTGGCCTTGACCTTCACTGTGCCCTTGTTTCCTGCCTGTAGCCTCCTAAGTCAGGTAATAGAGGATCACCCCTGCCACTGACTTATAATCAAATTCTGCTTTTCCACCCTTGACATCTCACAGAGAAAGCAGAACCCGATGAACATACTTGGGCTGCTGGATCCAACAAGACCTGCAACTGCTGAACTTATGAGTATTTTGAGTCAATAAATTCCTTTCCCTCTCAAGACACTGTGAGTGGATTTTCTGTCACTTGTGATGGGAAGAGGCCTGACAGATGAGATTATTAATGTGGGACCTGCATGATTTAGGCAGCGACTCCGTGACTTTAACTCCAGCAGGCTTGTGAGATGTCTCACCCTTTGTGGCAGAGAGTATCTTCACTACAGCACTGTCCCAGGGGAGCCTGGGGAGGGAAGAGCGGGCACACAGGCTGTGGCTCTCCCGGCACAACCAGGCTGGCATTCCTCCTCTGTCACTCCACGACCCTCAGGCAACCACAGAACCTCTCTGAGCCTCCACTTGCTCACTAGTGAAAGAGAAGACACAGAACATGCCCCAAAAACTCTTCATGAGGCCAAAGGAAGGAATGATGGGCTAGAGGGGGACAAGTGTCACCTCCTGGTCCTTCACTGACACTTTGCTGATGTGGCAAGTTGTGAGTAAATCTCAGGTTAGGTGACTTAGACACCAAAGTCCCCCTGTAACTGGGACACCAGGACAAGTGAGGGAGGGCTGTCCAGGAGCTCGGAAGCTGGAGATGCTGGTCAGACACACAGCTGCACTCCTCGTCTGTCTTTCTGACACTGGGAAAGGGAAGACACAGAAAGGGACTCCTCTTCTCCTATTTCCAAACATAAAACATGGACAAGTTCAAATGGTTCGTCTGAAAGCTCATGAGGCAGCTGTTTGGGTTGATGATGTGGACAAGGGAACACGGAGCTGTGGATGTGGTGCAGTGGCTGCTTCCTGTTTTGCTCATAGCATCTCACTGCCCACTGGGAAGATCAGCCAGAGGTACCAACTACATCTCCCTCTCTTGTGCTCGGCATAAATAAGTGGAGAATTTCCAAATAATAAGTACTCTAAGAATTCTGAGACATTTACCTACAAGTATGTAACTTTTTAAAATACTGGCTTATATAGTTGACAATATCTCCTAGTGCAGAAAATCTAGCAGTCAGTGCTTGTAGATGAGTACAGTGACTTACAATGAAACCAAGGACCTGGGCTCCTTGTACAATTCACCTCTACCATCTTCTTTTCATGCTTAGTAACTCACATCCACATGATGGTTGCCACATTTCCAGTCATCACAGCTTCTCCATGCAGAAAGAGAGTGAAAGTTCCTGTTATGTTCATTCTTTTACTAGGAAAACAGTAATTTTTCCAGAAATCTCAAATAAGCTCTCACCAGCCAGCACTGAATCCACTGAATCCACTGAGTCTCGGGTGGCTTGAGGATGGAAACTAGGCCACCCTAGTTAGAGGAAAGTTTGATAAAGCAATGACTTCACAGGACACAGAGTGGAACGTGACATGGAGAGGGGTGTAAACCGCTGCCATGTTACTCAGCACCGTGTCTGACATGAGTGCTGCACAGTCACGCAGGGAGGGATGCTGACCAACAGCTGATCTGCAGAGCTACTGGGAGGAAGGTGAGGTAGCCCAGTGCAGAGGCAGGTGGAGAGCGAGGGCGCTGGGCACAGGTGAGCTCCCCGCTGGGAGTCCTGCCGTGCCAGTGGCCGTCCTCTGGTTTAGCTTCTTCACCCTTCGTCTCCAAAGCCTTGTGTAATGGGGGACACTCATCCAGGCCGCCCCAGGCACGCACAGCCCAGCCCTGCTCTTCAGGAGGAGCTGCCTCCCCTGCAAGCTGTCTCCTGTTGTCCACCTGAGCAGCAGGATATGTGCCCACCGCCTGCCCGAGAGAGACCCCGAAGCTTGTTCAGCAGGACACTGTGCCAGTTGGGATCTCCACCGCCCCCGCAAAAAGCCCAGGTGCCCAAGGCTCCATCTCCAGCCCGCGGTGCTAGGGGAGGTGGTAGAAGGTTAGGAGGAGGCCCTGGGGAAGGAAGGGAGGCCTCCAGGGCCACGCCCTTGACCTTTCTCTCTTCCTCCATGACTCCCGGGCCACTGCAAGGTAGGTAGACTCCACACACCCCTGCCACAGTGTTCAAAAGCATGGCGTCAACCAGCCTTGGCAGAAACCTCTGAAACCATGAGTCTGAAGAGACTTTCCTCCTGAGTTGATTACTTCAAGTATCTGGTCCCAGTGACAGAAAATGACAGATGTTTTCCATTAGAAAATACAGGCGAGGAAAACATGGCTGAGGATGGTGCCAAGGACCTGGGAACCTCAGGGGGCCAGGTGTCTGCCGACCATCACAGTTCTATCTGAAGACCACGGACGATGACCCATAACCTGTCACCTTGGGAGGGTGGCAGGCATCCGTCTTCCAACAGAAGCTGATGATGGTTCCCAAGTGCAGACGCTGTGAGAGACGCTTGGGATGACATGAGCTGCCCAGTCCACCCAGAGCTCTGAGATGACATGAGCTGCCCAGTCCACCCCAAGCTCTGAGATGACATGAGCTTCCCAGTCCATCCCAAGCTCTGAGCACATTAAATGCCTCTGTTCTGTGCTCTGCATAAAGATCAAGGGAGCTCCTCCTATTACTATCCCCACTGCCCCGGTGAAGAATTGAGGCCAGATGCTCGTGGAACACTGCTGGACAGTGGTCTCATGGTGAGCACATGGCAAAGCTGGGGTTCTACCCGGGTTCCAGTGCCATAATTTTACTACTAGGCGGGCTGCCTCCATGGGGAGGAATGAAGCAGGGGCACTGTGTCCATGGTGGGAAAGACACCAAGCACAGACCTCTGAGGCCAGGCTGCAGGAAGGGCTGAGAGTGACACAGTCAAGCCCCCAACAGAGCAAACACCAAGAAAGGTCACCATCAGGTTGAAACTTAAGGACCGCCCCTCTCCCCACATCCCGTGAAAGAACTGACACCTAAGCCCAGACCTGAAGCGCAAATGCACCTCTTCTTGGTGAGCTGCGCTGGAAAGGGAGGTTGGGCTGGTTGGGAGCAGTGCAGGCGGCAGCAGGCTTGAGTCTCGGGTGGCTTGAGGATGGAAAGGAGGAAGCCACAAGCTAACAGGCAGCAGTGCGGGGCACCAGGCTGCAGTGACACTGCACAGGACAACTCTACCCCGGGTCATCCCAGCATGGTCACTTTCAAGGACAGGATGCTGCTGGGTGTGAATTCTCTTCATGGGGAGTGGCAAGGCACGAGAGGAGCCAGCCAACGCTCCCTGTAATCTGGAGCTCTCTGGGAACAGCTGGGCGCTGCCCACATGCTGCTGCCCAAGCCTGTCCCACAGCCAAGCCCAGCACCAGCCTGGGGTACCACAGTGTGCAGAGTGCAAACTCAAGGGTTCTAAAGCAGGGAGAGGACCGGGCCTGAGCATGCCATCCAGCTGGGGTCATGGCATTCTGAAGGGATGGCCATTTCCAGAGCTCTGAGTAGGGCCTAGTGCATCAGGGGACAAGATGAGTAAGGGGGACGGGAAGGGGAGAGTCTGGAAGGTCCCGATGCCATGACCCGGGTGGGGCTCTGGGCTCTAAACCATGGGGAGGTGCTTCGCAGCCCACCTGACAGACCTTTCTGGAGGACATGTTCCCAACACTCCAGAAAGCTGTTGCCATCCCATTCCAGTAAGCAGGGAAGAGGGCCAGTTCTCCATCTCCATATCGATGGGAAAACAGTCCCTTCCATGGCAGGGGGCATTTCAGGGTCACCCACTTGAATTCAAAATTAGATCTTCAGCTTTGTGACAATTTTTATGTCAGCCAATGTCCCTCTTTTTGTCTGAAATCAAGATGGGCATGAAAGCAACACTCCAATGAATAAAGGATCCAATCCATAAAAAGAAAAAAAGTCTTCACTTTGAGATCATTTCTATGTACCTAAAATGGCCAGGCACCATTTTGCAGAGGCTGTGAAGAAAGATACACAGTAACTCTTACGTTTCCCCACACCCTCTCTCAAAATTGTCAAAATGTTTCCTAAAACTCTTGGCTGAAGCACATGGGGTGTGTTCTGCAGTAGTCCAACAGTATTTGCAACTCCCTTGTTATCTGCCAAGCTCTGCGCCAGGCTCTAAGCCACGGGAGCTTCTAGTCTGGGCAGGGGACAAGGAACTACAGAATTCAGAGATGCATTTTGTGACAGAGGTGACTCCTCTTTTAAATCAACCAGTTGGGGGGGAGCGGCTATCTCCATCATCCACCTTTTCTTGTCCCGTATGGAATTCAGCAAATTCACCAGTCGACTGATTTGTGTATGGCACCTGATTTGGGCCAAAGGGAGCAACAGGCACTAGTGGGGGTCTTGGAATTCTGGCCCTGGGTTTTCATAAATTGATTTACATACGGGTTACAAAGAGGGGGGCCTGAAAAGACGAGATGACGGGACACACATCCCAGGAGCCAGGGAGAAGAGATGCCATCAGATGCCAGGGTGGCTTCAGTCCAGGAGAGAGGGCAGACAAACACCCACAGGGCGCAGGGCTGCCCGTCGCCTGGTCCCCTGGTCTATATGTCAGCAGCAGCTCTCCCAGCCCCACCCCTGCGCCCCAGGCCTTTAACTGAAAGGTTGCACACAGGGAGGGAGTGCCCTGCGACTTCTTTTTCTATCTTTATCTAAAATTTAAAACAATGCAAGTAAGCTGCCAACATTAAAATCTGGACTTCACACAATGTACAAGGTTTTCAGGTTCTGTGTGAACAGGAAGATGCAGCTGCGCTGGAGCCAGATCTCAGCTTGACAAACTTCCCTGAGGAGGGGTGCAGGTCCCCAGTCTCTTCCTGCCTCCTTCACCTGTGCCAGCCCCTGCAGGACCCGCTGTGATATCTGATATGCCCCATGAGATGAGCGCCCTGACAAGGAGTCCACTGTACCCACCCCACACCAGGCACTGTCTTGCAGAGGGCACAGCTTGTCTCGGTGGAGCTCACAGGCACCC
The DNA here is from genome assembly GCF_047511675.1 of Marmota flaviventris. Classification (NCBI taxonomy): domain Eukaryota; kingdom Metazoa; phylum Chordata; class Mammalia; order Rodentia; family Sciuridae; genus Marmota; species Marmota flaviventris. Next base: position 133,596,478 of record NC_092498.1, read on the forward strand.
TGGAGAATGTGGCAGGAGCCACAAGGGGCAAGACCATCAGGACTCAAAGAAGGACACAGCTGCATAACTTAGGTCCCTTCTGCTGTGGGTGGTGCCCCCACAAAGGCACTCCATGGGCACACCTGTGTCACAAAACAAAGCTGCAGCTTTTCCCTGCAGCCTGTGAGCACCTGAGCAGGAGAATCAGGTCTACCCTCACAGGGTGGGCACTTAAAAAAAGTGTGTCAAATGCAATATAAAAAAGCAGTGGAAGGATACACTGAGCTATTTCTAACACACAGATACACAGGTACACTTCCTGTTCACCCCTGGGGCTCTCAACTCTCGAGCCAATGCGTTCGCTCCTCCATTGGGCTCTACTGTTGCAATACAGACTGTTTTATATCACACACACTATATGTGATAAACAGAATACTAGACACCCAGGCTTCTCTGTTCCCAACATCAGCACCTGTAAATACACTGTCTTCCATAGCGGAAGGGCATTTTTGTTTGACTAAGTTGAGGATCCTGAGATGGGCATGTTCTCCTAGACTCTGGGCAGACTCCATGTGCTCACAGGGGTCCACATGAGTGGAAGGACACTGTCCCAAGACACTGCACTGCTGCATCTAAAGGTGGAGAAAGGGGTCCCACAGCAAGGAATCCTGGAAAAGTCTAGAAACTGAAAAAAGAACAAATGTGCCCTAGACCTTCTAGAAGGAATGTGACTCTCTGGACACCCTGACCTCAGCTCCCTAGAGCCTTGCTTTGGATTTCTGCCCTCCAGGCTTGTAGTTTTTTTAATCGCTGGCAATGTTTTTTGTTGTTTTAAGTCACTAGGTTTTTGGAGATTTATTATAGTAACAATAGGAAATTAATATAATGAATTAACAGCAGAAAATTCCTAATGAAGCAGAGTCCCAATGTCTGTATACTGGTGGTTTAACTTTCTTGGTAATTTAAACTGATTTTTAACCCTATTTTAAGTAACATATAGGGAAATCAGTACAAAAGTGTGAATCACTATCAAAAACAAAGTTAATTTATTTTTTAAAGTTTAATATTTCCATTTTGGTCTACCTAATCTTCCTAAAGCATACAGGGCCTCATGACACAATCCCTGAAAGGTCTAACTATTAATACCGAATCTTATTTTCCTCTACCAAGTTCTATGGGTTTGCTAAATTAAGCCAATATAGTCAAAGGGTCCATTTTCCAACAAGTTTTTCTTTAACAACTGGAGCTCAAGGGTTGTCAGTTCATTGCTGCTCAACCAAGTGAAAAATTTGTAGCATTGGAGGTAATATAATTCAAGAGGATATGGGATGTCAGGTCTTGTTGTGACTTAAATAAATCTCAATGAATTAAACTCCCTTAACAACTTTTCAACAATATTGCACCTTGAATGTTCATGGAAATGCCTTCAAGTAACTGTAATAAAGTATGAAATGAATAAAAAGCCCTTATATTAAAAGACCAGCACCTAATTCGTGAAGTGCCTGGAAATTCACTGGATGGTCCTCCAGCCCCAACATCCTTCAGATGCTCCAAGGCCAGGCGGCCCATGGTGTGGCTGGGCTGGGACCATCCATTCTGCCAGTGGCTGTCAGGCAGCTGGTGTCAAGGAGAGGTGACACGCTCAGGCATTCCTCACACTGGCCTGCTGCTGGCAGCCAAGAGTCCCCATGCCTTTACCTGCTAAGTCAGGAGCAGTCGCAGCATGAGCAGGATTCTGTGCAAATTGATTTATGGAACAGAATTGAATGGGGAGACTATTTTGAGATGTGAAGGGAATGTGTACAGGTTAAGGAAAGTAAGACACATTGTTGAGGATCCCAGAAACTGGCATCAGGGCCAAGCTGCTACTCCTGCTGAGCAGGAAGGGCCAAGGGGAGCACATGGCAGTGCAGGAGCCTCTGAGAGCACAGGCACAGCTAATGCTCTAGATGGGTGTGGAGCTTCTAGACCATCCTGTGGTGCTCGAAGAAGTGAGAGGAAACACGCCACTCGTTCTCCTTTTCCCTGGCAAACTCCTGCTGGTGCCCCCATTGGCCAAGGCTGACCACCACCCATCAGGTGTGGCGGTGGCTTGAGAGGTCTGAGTGGCGAGCCCCTAGGCAGAATGGCTAGCAGTGTAGGTGACCATACCTGGAGTTCACAACTCCTGGGCTGACCTCAGGTCTCCTTTCCAAACTCTTCTCCTGTAATCCTTCCCACCAAATTTCTTAAAGAGAGAAAACACACTCTGCCCATGGAGGGAAAGCCTAAGGCACTCTGGTAACACGTCTGCCTTCACCTTCTGTCCTGACCAGTACCTTAAGGACCTACTGCAAAAGCGCAAAAATACATGTGCAATGATCTTCATTGAAGCTGTGTTTGCATTTGCAAATACTGGGGGAACCTAAATGTACATCAATATTAGATTGGTTAAGGCATTGAGGCTTGCTAAAAAGCATGCTGAATTATATAGACTACACAGACTCAAATGCGTATAAGAAAATGTTCAAAAAACATGTTAAATGGAAATATCTAGGTTGAAAACAGTTTTGACACTATGATCTCTTTTATCAGGTACAATATATTGTCCATGGAGTGGAATATTTTTATAAATTAATCACTATCTGTCATGCCAAGAATTTTTCCTCCACCTATATTCAATTTAGTCCCTGCTGTCCACTGTTGAAGTCAAGAAGGTTCCCACAGAAACACAGAGTACCAAATATCAGTTCTTGACTTTCAAAAGTCTTCAAGTCAAATTTTGGAAATAATAGCATAACAATGATTGAGAAAACGGAACACTTTTCAGGAAGCAAAATGATGTGGGTAGACCCAGAACATCACATCTGTGACACAAGTGGTTCAGAGGGACACTCGGCCCATCAAGAGACAATTGGTCTGTTAAAAGAGAAATGAAGATTCCTTGAGCTTTGAGAGGAAGGGTCACTGGAGAAGAAAACAAGGAAGTATTTTTGGTGGTTGTTCCAAAGTTGAAAGTCCCCCTACAGAGGTTGTGAGACAATACACATCTTACGTTTGCTGAGATAGTGAGCAAGGAGATACCTGGGCACTGCTGCCCCAGTGGGGTGGGGGGCAGGTGATGTGTTCCCATGACACCCAGATCAGTGCAGAAGGACACCAAGAAGCTCTGGATACAGGAGACTTCACAGCAGAGAGGGAGTGCATTAAGGGGAAAAGGGCCACAGCTGAGACGGGGGACAGGTGGGTGGCAGCATGGTCTGCACAAGCATCTGGGGATCAGGTGCCACTGAGGCCACTGTGAACCAAGCAGGGAGACTCAGCTGAGGAAGCAGTCACATGAGCCCCACTCGGGAAGAGTGACGGGGCGGGAGGCGCTCAAGGAACACTCACGCAGCTCTAGTGGTTATGTGGGTTGGGCAGCAGCCTCTACCTCCTGGGCAAGCGTCTTGGACTAAGGGCAGTCTTCTGCTCAGGACAGAATCTCAGTGGACATCTTGAGATGATTAATAACAGAGTGGATGAATACATCCAGGAAAGGCATTGAATAGGTTTGTGGAGCACCTACTCAGAGTCCGACACAATGAGAAAAAAGAAGGGGGATCTGCTCTCAGGAGTCAGAGCAGAAAGGCAAAGAAATATGGAAAGATGAGAGATGAATAAGAAAAATAAATAAATGCATAAAACGCCATGGGTGCAGTGAGTGCTATACTTAAAAGAAAAGCAAATAAGTGTGTAGAAAGCCAACAGGGGAAGAGAGCAAAGGCGTCAGTCGCTGTCGATGGAGAGCTCAGGGACAGGATCTTCTGTCTGACAACAGGAAGTAGTGACATGGACACAGGTAGTAGAGGAAATCTGTGTAAGAATAAATCATGAAAAGCCCAGGAGAATGCAGCAGTGCAGTGAGCTGCAGCCTGGAGAGGTCGCCCCAGCTGACAGCCCTCACTCCACCCTCTCCCTGCTAAGACCACTTTCTGATGAAGAAAAACTACTACTGCTTATCGGAAAAACTCAAACAAGGAGACGCATGAAGTGGAGGTTAAAATGTACCCTCTAAACCTCAGTGATCTCCCCTCCAATCTGTGGTAATGAGAAATGCATATGTACAGACACAGGAGGAGTGTGTGTGTGTGTGTGTGTGTGTGTGTGTGTGTGTGTGGTGTTATCTAAAGCTCTATGACAAACACCAAAAGATGGAGTGGCTGTAGCAGCCAATGTATTTGCTGTATCTGGAATCATGTATGTGTGTTGTGTTCAGCTTGGTGGCTCTTGTGACTAGTCTCCTGGGGTCAACTGGACTATTGTCACTGGGTAGTCCAGTACAGAGATTGGTGCTGGCCAGGCCTCTTTCTCATATGGCTTCTCAGCCTCAAGGAGGCAAATCTAGTGTTTTTCTCCAGGGCAGAGACAATCCAAAGGGGACCAAAAGGACAAGATCCCTTGCTACCAATGATCAAAAGTGCTTTAATGCCAGTTTCACCCCTTTCTATAGATCAAAGCCACCATGAAGCCAGCCTAGTCAAAGAGCAGGAGCTAGTCTGTGCTTCTTAATAGCAATATTTATAAAACCACACAGATACTAGGAAAAACAAAGGTTAATGCCATGATATTCTTTAGAATAGGAAAACATATAAAACAAAGAGGAAAAATGTGGAAGGAATATAAAGAGACAATTTATTATAGATGAAATGCAAATGGAAAATAGATCATTAAACAACATACTTTTCAATTCACCAGTAACTATTGGAAACATCACACATTCTCTCACAAAAAAAAAAAATGCTTTCAACTATAAAATAACTATCATTATGTCAGTTCACAGAACTAACTACCTGAGACAAACACTGTTTCTTAAAAACTCTATTTCACAGGTGAAGAAACAGAAGCTGGGGGCTGAAGCCTGTTCCAGTAATAGACAGATGGGACCCTGGGCCAGTGTCAAGGCAGCTGGACCAGGGAGCAGAGCAGAGGCTGGCCAGCTGCTGATCACTGTTCTCAAGTCCTCCTTGTATCTACTACACCTACTGATAAGCAGCCTCCTCCACCCCCAGCCGCAACTTCAGCATCTTGTGGACTTTGGACTGCAATTGATCCAACCCACACTTTTCATAAAGATGGAAACTAAGCCTCTGGTGGGAAGAAACTGGCCAAAGTTACATTCATAAAATTCGGTGCATATGAAGATCAGGTCACCCCCTGCTCCATCCCAGCAAACTATCCTTGCTGCCTGTGGTCACTGCTTCCCAAAACACAGGACCTGTACAGATGTTGACATGAAGTTCTGTCCCTTGCCACAGCTCACAGGAAGTGAAGAGACAGATCCACCCAACACGAAAACGCCATCCTTTAGTAGCTCTTCCTTGAGTTCCGCTCACATCTGTGAGCACCCTGGAACAAAGCTCTCTCCCTGACCCAGACAATTAATACACCTACCCCGCACCCTACAGGTTACTCCTATTCAGGAGCTGATACTTTACATGGTAGTTTTGAATCCACAGGAGAAACAGCTCAGTCACTATCTAGCCAGTATTTGCACAGGGGTGTTTCTCTGGGACAGAAAGCAAGCTCTTCTTCTGCTCTTTGGACCCATGCTACAATATTTAGCAGCAGGATAAAATCATATAGAGAGATCAAGTCCAGGAAATGCATATTAAAAAGAAACTCAGGTATCAGGCTAACTTAATTTCATTTCTTTCAGGGAACATTATTATTATTACTCCAAGTAAGATTTCTTGTTTACTAATTATGTTGAACATATGAAATTGCAGTTTTGTGGGTCAAAACATCAAATATTGCTGTTTTCAAATGGCTCAACCAAGAAATCATTTTCCATGTTCATCACTTGTAGGCAAGCACTTTAACATAATAACACCTATTTTACTATGGGCATGGTGCTTTGCATATGTTCTGGCAAAATAAACATCACCATATGTGGAGTAGACAGTGTGTTCATGACATTTCCTTCTTCACTCAGTATATACCTTTTTAGAAATATAGCCACACTGCCATTTTTAAACCTATTTTTTTGTTTCTAACTTGTATGCCATGCTCCTACTCATGTGCCAAGTTCCATGCTTCACCAATGACACACTTTTACCTCTCTACTCTCCCCTGGGGCACCCAGGGTGGGGCGATGAATGAGAAATTCATCCCTGAGACCCAGCACTGCAGGAATCTCCCTCCCGCCAGTGTGCTGACAAGACTTGTCTTTTTCCTACTGGTTTGCAAGAGTCCCCTGCATATTTTGCCTATCGGTAACTTATGTGATTTAGACCCTGCAAATATCCTTGGGAAGACTCCCTCTCCCTCACAGTTCTCCAGCAGATCCTTGGTGACCTCTGCAGAGCAGTGGCCACCAGGTGATGGCCACGTGTCTTACTGTGATGACAGCCACTCCTCAGCTGTAAGAAGTGGGTGCCGGATCCTGGGCACTTCTCTTCAACTAGGTCACAAGGCTGTCCTTTCCACATGCCTGCATGTTCTCCATTGCTCATAAGCCATTTATCATTTTCTTAAATTTCAAACCATTGTTAAGCAGACAATAATACTTAATCCATCTTAAGAAAAGAATAAACATATGGTTTAGAAATCTACCCTTGAGAGACCGGCCGAACTCCTGAGAAATGGAGTGGGTGGAAAACTGCCAGAAGCAAGGTGTGGAGGGAACACGACACACCAAACTAACCCAAGGAACATTCTGGAGTGAGAAACTGAATTTATCCTCAGATACACATGCCCCCCCGCCCCAACTCCATTTCTGGTAACTGTACCTTATTCACACTGGAGAACTGTCCTTCGACGCCAGCACCCGGAGCCCAACACCAAGGAAGAAGCCTCATTCCTGAACCAAGTCTTAACAGTCAGTCAGGTCCTCTCTCTACAGCGATTGGCTCAGGCGTGGGCATGTGACCAAGGCAGAGCCAATGAGACTCACTACCTCTTTCCACAGTGATTGGTTAATGCATAGGCATGTGACACAGGGTGGGCCAATGAGAATAAAGAAGACGTGCTCAGGTCTTCCGCATGAGAGAGCCTGGTCTTTCCCCTAGGGAACTGGAGTCCTGAGGAAGTGGTGTCCAGGGTGCGCGCCCATCTTTCACTCGCCCGTCTGTTATCGCTGTTTGATGAAGGGAAGTCTTTCTAGGGGCTGCCCTCGCTCCTGGAGGAAGGGAGGAAGTGATCTGAAGAAAAAGAGCTTGAGGTGGAGGAAAGATGGAACGCAGGACCCCGGGAGCAGGTGCACGCTTGAGCTACGGGGAAAGCACAGGGTAAGGCAGCAGTGGCGGGGCCGACAGGGGAGTGACCACGGAGGGGACAGGAGGCCTCTGCCAATGTAGGCAGCACGGCTGAGAGGAAGGAGAGCAGGAGAGGAAGGCAGGGACCTCACAGCAGATAGGGCTGCAGGATGACTGGTGTGTTCCAGGCTCCCTTCTGTGTTTAAATAAATAAATGTATATACATATATAGGCATATCTACATGTAAATATGTGTTTATGTGTTTCGTATGTGTGTATATATGTGTTTCTGTGTGTGTATGTGTGTGTATGTGTGTATGTGTATATATATATTTGTTTTTAAACGAACCTATTTATAATACAGTGGGCCCATAGTAACTACTTGATAAATTGGCCCTGCTATCCCTGGGCTTTTCTAGGAAGCATTAAATTACTTTTCTCTTGTACCCATTTTATGTAGAGTTTTCTATAATTTGCAATCAAAGAATTTTAACCAACCCAAAACATTTTTCTTTCCTTAAGCAACATTTAATAATGCATGCATCTTTCCCATGAGAAGCCATTAGTGTAAACAAAACTGACATTAATGACCAGGTTTAAAACAAACAGACTTAGCAGTTCTAGTTCTTGAGTATTATCAGTGGAGAGTCAAGTCCAGAGCTGGGTAGTAACTTTAGAGGAAAGAGTAGTGGACATGCAGCTGTGCTTTAATTTTAAAAGATGTGCTTATTTCACATGACCCACCATCTTGTAGGGGTGGGCTTGAAGCCATTCCACAGTGGGGAGAGGCTTAGGCACCAGCCTTACCCCTCATCCCATTGGGCTATTGTCAGCTTAGACTGCTATGGAATGAATTAAATCAGCTGGCCATATGGGACTAAGCCCAGCATCTCTGCACATCAACACCTGCCCCAACAAGCTGGCACAGGTATAACACTAACCATCACAGAATGAAAGTGTCCTGGTTGCATGGAAGAAAGCCCAGACTCGTCACTCATTCACCACTAGTATGTCCATGCTGGATGTTTCTCCAGGACTTGATGCTTTTCAAAGCATTTTGATGCACATCATCTTACATGATCCTCACAAAACCTTCTGGGGGTAATATAATTTTCATGTTATCTAATAGAACAAATTTAAGGAATTTGTCCACAGTATATAAGCCATGAAGTGGGGATGCCAATACCCATGGGAGGCACCTGATTAGGCACAGAGCTGGAACAGAACAGGCTTTTCAGGCACACATCAAGGTGGGTGAGGCCTGTTCTTTTTTCTCTTCTCCCTCTCTATCCTCTCAGCTAGTCTAGACCCAATCAGGAAAATAGCAACTGCTCTGACGATTTTGGAGTCACTTAATCCAGGACATTGGCTGCACATGTGATGGAAACACTGTGCTAGACAAATTTCCCAGACTCTAGCAATATTGGGAAGGCACAGCATGCCTGGGATGGAGAGGCAAAGGGGAGAGGAGGTGGTGTGCAGTCCAGAGCACGAAGGTCCCCATAGGAAAGCAGGCTGCTGCCAGACAGGCACTTAGAGCAGAGTGGCATGGGAGTTCCCTGTCTGCCCCCTCCTGTCTTAGGGTTTGTCACCTTAAGACAAACCTAAGACAAACATCACACTAAAACCTGGTAACTTTGGGAAAAAGGTGCATATGGCCAGGGAGACAGCAGCTAAGAACTTACAGAAACTTGAAAGGTGCTTTAATCATACTGGCCACACCGACTGAACCTACCACTTTCTCTAGGTCCCACCCTGTTACATGGATAAAAGCAACCCTGACAATTAAGGCCTTTGCATCAAAACAAATTAATAAGTAAAACTTTGTAACCAGACAGTACAGACTGGGACACATGCTCTTTTAAATAGGCATAAACTTACAATAACAGTTAACCTCTAAATCATAAGACAGCTCTTTCTTACCCCCATAAATAGAATCTGTATAGCCAAGTATTATGGATTTCCTTTTCTCCAGTTCAATAAACAGTTAAGATGATTTTCTTTCCTTCCAATGGCCAGCAAAAATGCCCTGTGTGCCAAATCAGAACTTTTTAATTTTATCCATTCTGTTAAGTAGAGGACTTTTTTAGACATTTTTAAATAGTCGATAAAATGAAAAAGTAGTTTATGACATAAAAAGTTTGTGAAGTTCAAACTCCAGTGCTTATAGTTTTATATTCATAGTCCTACTCATTTGCCTGCATGCCACCTGTAGCTTTCTCACAAAAATTCACCCACTAGTCTAACCTAAGGAAAACATACACAAACCCATAACAGGGTTCATTCTACAAAATAGCTGGCTAGTATTCCTCAAGACTATCAGGAACTTTGCAAGCAAGGATAGACCAAGAAGCTGCCACAGGCCAGAGGAGTTTGAGGAGATCTGACTTAGGTGCACTATCTGGCCAGCAGCCAATCTGAGAACAGAAAGAGAACCTGAGTGGGAAAGTGGATGCCCAAGGAAGGCTGAAGCTTAGCTATCCATACTGTGAAGCTGTTGGTTTATGAGGCAAGTCTATCAGGGTTATACAGAATTTTGGAAACAGGGAACCTGGACAGGAAGTGTAGGGAGACGTTGTGCACCATCTTTACAACTTCTGTGTAAATTTAAAATCATTCCAAAATAAAAATGTTTATTCAAAATGAAAATGTGAATTTTAACATCTAAGAGTAAAATCCCTCATGTATTCAAAGAACATGGAAGCCAACATGAGTTCCTGTTGGGATCCTCTTTTCACATGAAATGAGCCATAGGCAGGGTGGCGGGGCTCTTGGTTCAGGGAACAAAAACTCTGCCAAGGCTTATAGATAGAAGTTCCTCAGGACATCCTGGTTGGCCTCTTGGAAGAAAAATCATACTTCATGACAGATGGGAAAGTGAGTCAAGAGGGTCAGAAACAAGGAAAACCACCAACGCAATCTGTGATCCCTCACTCATTGCAGAATCGATAAAGAAAAGATAATTCATGCAGTGCATACAAGATGATGTCTCCACCTGCCACCTCCAGCCAGCTGCACGTTGGCCACCAAACCCTCACCAGCAGTGAAATAGGTCACATGCAGTGTGTTCTCCAATAACTTCTATAAAAGGCAGAAAAGAGGAAAGTTCAGTCTATACTTTTACTAGTGGACCAGCTGCACGGTAACTGCTTCCTGAGGGAAAGTGTGGATTCTGTCTTGGCTTGGAGAAAAGCAAAACCAAATGCTAAGAGTGATCACTTAGCACCTATCATAAAACCATATGCACAATAATTTGTCCACCAGCCTGGACTATTATTCAGCATCCCACCTGCCACACATGACATGCCAGAGCTTCAGAAGCTGAATATTTACACTTATTTCTGTCAGCCCTTTGTGTTGTATGTACCTGGGAAACTGCACTTGGAGACTTTCAGACACCTCCATGGTTTTCATTAAAATGAGAGCCCTGCATGGGACGGCATTTGCACGTCTGTAAGTCTCCTTCACAGATATGACTGAGGCTGCATGAAGACTGAGTCACAGGGATATTAACTGTGGCGACATTCATAATCATACACAAAATAAATAGCAAATGTGCTACAACCTGGTCCACGAATGTGAATCTGGTATTGATTAGCTGAGCAGTCTTGAGCTAAATTTCCCTAGGACTGAAGTTTCCTCATGTAAAACATGGAATGACAATATCTGTCTCTGGGTTATTTGTGAGTGTCATGTGAGTTACTGTATTAAAGAACTGGGCTGAGCAGTGGACACATTGGCGCATGCCTGAAATTACGGCAGCTCCATAGCCTGAGAGCATCACAAGTTCAAGGCTAGCCTCAGCAACTTAGGAGACCCTGTCTCAAAATAAAAAGGGCTGGTTATATAGCTTAGTGGTTAACCAGCCCTGGGCTCAAACCTTGGTACCCCCCCTACCCGCCACCCAAAAAAAAACTTAGTTGAGTCACTAGGACATATAAATAAAAATATTACTTGCTATTATTTTTAATTAATAATCACTATTAAATGCCAATGAGAATGTATATAAATAAATTGTGATCTACTTTTAAAGTGGAATAAGCAGCTGTATAAATGGGGTATAGCAGTCTTGACAGACTCAAAACATGCTCATAAAACCTTAATAAATGGAAAATTTAAAAGTTATAAGTCTGTGTTGTATAGTGTGTAGTTCAGATGTGAGATGTCCCCCAAAAGCTCATGTGAGACACTACTGGAACATCCAGAGGAAATGATTGGGTTACCAGCCTTAACCTAATCAGTGCATCAATCCATTTGAATGGATTAACTGGGTGAGAACATAGGCGGGCCGGTGTCCCTGGAGAAGGTGGGTTGCTGTGGGCATGCCTTTGGGAATGTACCTTGTGCCTGGTGACCTGCTTAGTCTCTCTCTGCTTGCTGGTTCCACATCCTGAGCTGCTTTCCTCCACAACGCCCTTCCATCATGATGTTCTGTCTCACCTCGGGCCAGAGCAATGGAGTCAACCATCTATGGACTGTGATCTCTGAAATCATGAGCCAAATAAACTTTTTCTCCTCTCAAATTATTCTGGTCAGGTCTTTTGATCACAGTGATTAATAGACACACACACACACACATACACATATTCAACAGAGGGACGGATGTCCATTTTTCTCCATCTAATTGCTTTTACTGTGTTCCTGTTTTTCATCTACCACACACTGCATTAGAGAGTTGGCAGGTAGTTGGGAAGAAGCCCCAGATGTGTGTGCCAATCAAATGGAAAACAGAACAAAGATCCCATGTGTTCTTACCTGCAGCATCTCTCCAGGAAGCAGGATCGGCAAGTCAGCCAGAAAAGAACAGGAATTTCTCTCCTGCCCCAAAATATACCACAGGGCAATAGTACAGTTCTTCCCTGGCCCACCAGATGTTCCCACCAATTCAAGAAGTGAAATCTGAGGGTGGTTTTTGCAAAATAGTATGACTGGAAGATGAAAAGAGAGATTAATGTCCACTTCTCAGCTCCGATTGCTGGCTGTATTTATTCTGCAGTACTTTGGTAGTTCTGGGAGATGTAATTTTCTGTTGATTTATATGTCTTCAGCTTTTTCTCAGTGCTGTCCATAATGAGCTGTCCTTTCCCTGAGGGAATGAAGCTGTCATTCAGATGCCATAAGAGGGGTGCACATGCAGGGAGTGACAGATCACACACCCTTTCTTCCTAAAAAGCTCTTAGAGAGCAAATTGTCACCTAGTGTTGCAGTGGAGGGCTGGAGCTGTGCTGTGCTCTGCCAGGCAAGGGGTAGGGAAGGGTTTATTTCTTTGTCCATTTATTGAATCCTATTTAAATCATCTATGTATCTGGAACAATATTGGGCCCCAGAGAAACAACAGAGATCAAGGCAGACATGGACATAGAGCTGACTTACTTGGGAGGAGGACACAGTTGCCAAAGATGGACCCTTGGGAAGCTGAGCTTTGAGAGAGATAAACATGCCTGTGCCCAATGATTCATCATCCAGACATGCATTCTAAGGAAATAATCAAGATTTGGGAAGGAGATAGATGGGCAAAGATGTTCGTGGTAAGCATTATTTATGACAGCAATAAGCTTTTGAAAGCAACCTAAGTATCCATCATTAAAAATGATTAAGTAAATATGGTTCAGACGTATTATGTATGAGATATTAAATCATCATCACAACTGTGACTTAAAGATAATAAAATGTCATTAGAAATGTTTATGATGTGTTATGTAGAAAGTAGACATAAAAGAAAGCTATATAAATTAACTCAAGCTATTAAAAGTCTTCATGTAAGTGTGCATGTGTATGTGGAAATTGATATAGGTGCATATACTTATGTCACTTATGTTTGACTTTTGTTGGGGATATTCAGTAACAAGGCCTATCAGAAATGTGACCATATTGATTTGGCAGGATTTGAATGAAAGCTGAGAGGATGAGGAGATCTTTCTTAGAATTATCAGTTGCAATTTATGTTTGAAAATGCAGAGTCTTGCAGAGGCTTGTGAGTAAAGAATCTGGGGAAATCCAACTCAGTATTGATTTACGTTCCCCTGTCCAATCAGCCATCAAGGTGGGCTGGTGGAAGCAGTCTTTAGTCTTTAGAATGCCCTGTGCAGCGTCCCCTTCAGCTGAAGCTGGACAGGTCACTGCTGACCAGATCTGGGGTGAGATATTCAAGTCTTGTCTTCTCCTAAAATTAAAAATGCTGACTGCATTCCAGATACGGAAGGCAACTTAGAGGAAAAGCAAAGCTTAAATAGGCTTTCTTTCCATCCTAGATGTGTTTGTCACTGCTTTATCTTTTATATAGATATTTTTATACCTCAAATATTGATTTATAAGAAAATTAAGAATGCAGTTTCTTCCTCTTTTCATTTTTGTGGCAAAATCCCCTGCTTTATGTGAAATAGCTACAGTAAAATGCAGTGTAAATTTTGTCTGAAAGCTTATATGGAAAGCCATAAACATCAATTGCCAGGGCCTCATTTTGTCCAAGGGCCAGATTGCAACAAAATATATGGAATATAGGAGCATTTTATGGAACCCTGGGAACATGTCTTGAGAAATGCATAATAGCTTCATAAGCTAACACCCCTCTCTCCCATTCACAATCCAGAGTGATAGTGTCATTCTTTATTCCATCAGCCCATGTAGTCACCATTGCAATGCACTTTCTGGTGTGAAATAAGGCACTGTTCAGCTCTCCAATTTCTCAGATTGCTCGTCAGCACCCAGCTGAATAAAGGATGTCATGGGAGGAGAGAGCAGAAAAGTCTTAATGAGGCCCAGCTCAGTGGGGCCTCTCATTACTGCTCTGGTCATGAGCTTCAGAGGGGCTCAAGTTTGCAGGTTCAGGGAAAGATAGAGTGAATCTGCAAGGCTCCCAGACACTCTGTGGGAAAGAATCCTCCAGGAGCCAATAGAAGCCAGCTCCTGAGAAACCTCTAAGAGAGCTTCCGGAGAAAATAATGGCCCTGGAAGGGAGCCACTCACTTGGTGTTGGAAGCCGGCAGGAGACCAGCACAGAGTGCTGAAGGGGATGTGGCTGCTTCAGGCCCTCCACACATCTCTGAGAAGCAGATTACCCATCACATGACCAATCTGGGAAGAGAGCCTGTGGCATCCCTGCAGCTGAGGCCATTCTGGGACACACACAAACAATTTCAGTATGGAGAGACAAGCTCAGGAGATCCCCAGTAGACACCTGGACAGACTTCTTCTGAAATCCTCCAGCAAGGTCAATGCCTTATTAAGTTCCTGAGTGCCCCTGAGGGGAATTGCTGAGAACATTAACTTAGAATTATCAGTTGCAATTTATGTTTGAAAATGCAGAGTCTTGCAGAGGTGTTCCCCACCAAATGGTGTTCCCCAACAAAAGCATGCAGGAGCCTCTATGAGTACATTTATATGCATCACGGGGGTTAGTTCATTCTATCATGTTGATGACAGGGAAGGACCCTGCGTGCGGCCTCTCAGGCTCCCTGACAGCCACTCCGGTCTGACAGCCACTCCTAGTCTGGACCGAACCTTCCCTTGGTGCCCTCCTCCTGGCTCTCTTGCTCTGCACTCAGCCTGGAGGTGTCCTAGAAGAGCAGGGACTGCAGTCTTCCATCAGCTTGCACACCGCTCTCAGAAAGGTTCTCTCCCACCTACTGATCTGAAGTGGACACCACCGTGGCTTTCCCACAGAGGAGGGAGTTCCTAGAGGCCCCATCCTTCTTCCTCTCCTAAGTTCTAGCTGAATCCTGACCCCAAAAGGTCACACTTCTGACAAGACTTGCTTCCGAAAAGCCCCCTGTGGCTGTCAACTTCCAGTTCGCTGTCAGGTCCCAGCCATCTGCCCTGTTGGGTCTCATGCAGAACTGTGTCTCCCATCTCTCTTGTGCTCTGCCCTTGGCAGGTCCTACCAAGCTGATGGCACTGGTGCAAGATGAAGATGGGAAGAAGGAACAACCAGAGCATTTGTTTCTCTTTCTACTTCTGAATGTTCTGATGAAAGCAGAATCTCTGTGGTTCCATTTCCCTGGCAGCCCCCTTACCATGGTCACCTTACCTGGGATGCTTACTGCTATGGATGGAGCGCCTACCAAGTGGTTGCAGTATCAGGGCTCTAACAATAGAACCTCACCCCTTTGTCTCTCCACCTTCTGTAGACTAGCTGCTTTTAGCAGTTGCTAGTCTCGGGGTTATTTTATCATCCAACACCATCCAACATTTAACCTTTTGGCACTTCTTCGCCTGGAATTGATGGTTAGCAAAAAAATAAATAAAAAATGAACATGCATAAAGGACAGTTTTTATTTTGCAATGCTGGAAGGGAACTCAGAGCCTCTTGCATGCTGGGCAAGAGCTCTGCCACTGCGAACCCCACAGTCCTTAACTTTAGGTAGTAACAGAATCTTTGAAGGAAACAAAATAGGATGCAGTGAGCAGTGAGGTCACACTGTTGGGTTATCTCATGGCACGTTTCTGGTGGGTGGTTAGTGTGTGGAATCCCATTTAACACAGAAAACACTGAGCCTCAGTAGGGTTCTGTGGCCTCTCTCAGGGCATAAAGTGGGCCATGGCAGGCCTGGGCTGCCTCCCACTCAGATTGTGGCAGGACTGCCAACATTGTTAGTGGGTTTTCCTTTCTCATTTAAACCATCTCCAATCTTTCCAATTTGAAATAAATATACATGAGTATTAGAGAAAGGTCATCAAAATTACCTACCAAATAAGAAGATGCCTATGAGAGATTTTCATGTACCTAGATAATCAATTCCTTTACTGGATTCTTTCTGATAAAATACCTGGAAGGAGTTTTGTTTTCCTAGATGGACCATGTCAAATAGATTCAATCACTAATCACTTCATCCTATTTTGTGGACTTCAAGAGGAAAAAATTTACACACGGTTCAATTCTCTCATGGGCCCCAGAAGTCTCCCACCCAAAGTTATATGGGGAACAGTTTGAACAAGTCTCAGAGGATCCTGGGAGACCAAAACAAGACCCAACTCCCCAGGCTGAATGAGGTCTTTGCTCTGTGCTAGGCCTTGGCTGTTTGCTTGCTGGGGAGGTAGAAATGACAAGTGGTGATTGCTTGTGAGCTACCCTGGTGGGGATGCTAAACCCAAAGGACAGATGCAGCATGTGCTGCACCGTGGTGCACACGGGTGTGCATGGCATGTGGAAGGCAGACCAAGGGGAGAAACGGCAGTGACTTCCCTGGGAAGGCACAAGGTTGAGCTGGTCTTGAGGGATAAGAAATTAATGGGATGTGCATGGATGTTCACGATGGGGGAGGACAGAAGAATGTCACATGCAGGAATATGGGTAAGAAATATTGGTGTCAGGCAACAGGAGATTAAAACAGCAACAGGAGTAACTGGTTCTGTGGTTCATACCTGGTTTCTGTGGTTCTTCATCTCCCACATTCATACCTCTTCTCTATGGCAAGAGCCCTGATTTACCCCTAGGCCCACCTCTTTCCCACTTTCAGTCCCCATGGCCTGGGTAAGGCTAACCCCACCCCAGCCTTGGTTCCAAGTGTGGTATATGACTCAGATCGAGACATTGGAGCACTCCACCAGTGGAGAGCCCAGCCACACCATGGGTCCAGTAGTGTCATGGGCCCAAGAGGCAACCCCACAAGATCATGCCATTCCCTTGACTCTTGCTGGAACCACTGGAAGCTTTCTCCCCTCTGAGAGAAAAAACCTCTAGATGCCTGAAGCATGAAGACCATTTCCTGGAAGAGTACAGAGCTGTGAGCTGCCCTGGTGGGGTACAGCAAAAAATAAATAAAAAATGAACATGCATAAAGGACACGGGAACACATGTGCATCCTGAGAGCCCGGGAGTTGAGCAAGCCTAAGGGAACTGCTCATGAGAGGAAGCAAACCACAGTCTAGGACGGAGAGAGGCAATGCCATGAGTGCCCGTCCTGATGGCCACCAAGCACTCCACGGTGCTCAGCCTCCTTCCAGGGGAATGGAAGCTGCTGGAATGGTCTGGTCGTGGGTGAGAAGACCTCACTGAATGGGTGAGAAGACCTCCCTGCTGGGGTGGAGAATGGATTGAGAGCAGGTAAGGGCATGAAGTAAGGCTGGCTAGGGCTGCTCAGTTATTCTGCAAGAATAACCATGAAGGTGGAAAGAAGGGGTAGATGGCAGGGGCACCTGGGGACCAAGGTGCCAACAAGGACAATACTCATATATTTGAAGCTCAAATGGCTGCACTGAGAGCATCCACTGTATGCCCTGCTCTCTGGGAACACAGTATGTGCCATGGTGTCTTCAGTCCCCTAGATCTCCACACTAGAGAGAGATTGGGACTTTATGAAGAGAGATGTTGATCTCAACCTTAAGCAAGGAGTGACCCGAGAAGAACACACCCAATGAAGGTGGACCTGGGACAGCTCTCACCATCGTCAAATGATGAAGCCTCCGATACTGAGAGAAGTGACCAGGGAATCAGGAGGAAAAACAGCTCACACTGTCAGGAAAGCCACAGGAATAACATGGAACCGTGATTCTCAAGGGTCGCTCCTCCTGGGGTTCCCAGCACTGCTGAGGGGGGTCCTCTAAACCACCCCTGAGTGGATGTGGGGGCAGCCTTTTTGCCTGTTCATTCTCATTGCCTCTGAGTGCAGAATGGAGATTTCCAGAGGCAGCAGGCAGAGGCCACAGGATGTGTGACATTGCATCAGAATGAAGAAAAAACATAGTAACATTTGTCCACTTAAATTTCTAATATGGTGAATATTCATTGGTACAAATAAAACACTTTATTTCTGGTGCGATTCTCAACACTGTAAGTAGAAGTGGGTCCTAGGATCAGAGCGTGAGAAGCCCAGCAGAGAGTGTCAAGGAGGGAGTGCTCATTAGTGTCAGAGGTCACTGAGATTTCAAGGGCACTACCCTGTCAGAGCCCTGGATGTGACTCACCTGCGAGGACAATGCAGGGGTGGGTCAGAGAGGCAGGAAATAACCAGCATGAGGACCCTGCTTTCTGCTTGGCACCAGCCCAGGTAGGACCCTCAATGGACACAGAATGCTGCACTGGGAGCATCCACTGCATCCCCTGCTACCTGGGGACACAGTATGTGCCCCAGTGTCTTCAGTCTTCTCAATCACACTCTTCCCAAAGCCCAGCACAGAGCTGTCTCAGTGAAAAAGCATTAAAATGATGTTGGCCACATGGGTTGTCATGGCAATGGGATGCCCACCTGGGCTCCGTCTCAGCTCTTGCCTTCTTTATTGTTAAACGGTCACTGAGGAGGGCAGATAAGCTTTTCTGCAGAATCTTCAATAGGAATTGCTGAACCCAATTCCAAAAACACAAGGAAAACGTCCTTTCACTAGAAGCAATAGCCATGTAAATTAATTATAAATTAATTATCTGCAATGTTTTCAAACCTGCACAAGGACAAGAAGTCCTTTTCTTACTGCTGGGTGTTTGTCAGTCACACCCATCCATGCTCTCAAATAGTGCTTTACCTTTTCCTCCAACAGTACTCTGGCTTTCCTTGGGGACAATTCACAGCAGCCCTCACTCCATCCATCATGGTTTGTGAAATAGTCCCCCCTACATAGGAGTGACCCTGATTGGTTTATGCAAATCAAAATATTTATGTAACCCCTGAATTTGATCTTTGACCAACTAAAAATGGTCATATGTTTGGCAAAAGGTGCACACAGCACAGGTTTGAAGCTGCCATCCTCAGAAAGGCTGCCTGCAAGATTGACCCTTGGCTGCAGTCTGGGGACTTGGGTCTCATGAGGGTTCTCAGCATCCCCTAACTAATGGGATTGGTGCTGTGTGCTTAAACTCTTGTGCAAACTGCAGTTTTTTTCAGGATGACTGCTTTCCTCCTAGGCATCTGCACACGGTAGGAAGAATATGCCTGTATAATCAGGTCCTGACAGAATTGTGGGCACTGAGCCTCCAGGGAGTCTCTCTGGTAGCTCTTTCACAAATGTGGCTATAGTAATATGCTGGAAAGATGATGCCCACGTCCTGGGATCCTCTAGTGCTGGTGCTGCTTATATATCACCACTTAGGACACAACCATCCAGCTGCAGAGACCCTTGGGGCAACTGTAACTTGGGAGGTCCAGTGCCCAGCTAAGCCTCAGAGATGTTCCTGACCAAGAAGAGGCAGGATGGGCTCTGGGAACAATTGAGTCTAGGACACACAGCCCACCAGACATCACTGGTGGTTTCTTTTTCAGCCTCCCTCATCCTGTCCTAGAGAAGAGATGTTTCCTGGTAAGGGTCGCAGGAATTCTGCGAAAGAGGGATCCTTGGCTTATGTGATGGAAAGAAGTTTCAGTTCATGCCAGTCAGATACATAGAGGTTTATTTAGGAAAGTAGATGACACATTCATTCAATGGAAAATGAGGGTCATCTTAAAAGAGAGGTTTTTTGTTTGTTTGTTTTTGTGATTCCTGCCTTTCTTTTAACAGAAACTTGATGAGTGGTGGATATGGAAAGCTAGGTAGGACTGACAGTCCTGAGATTTCAAGATGATTTATGGTGGTCTGGTCAATCTCAGAGTAATGAGACTGATGTGGTCTTCATTACCTGGTCAACAGATGGTTCTAGAAAATTGCCCTAAGTTATAGGTTTCTCAGGATAGCTGTCGTCTTGGCTTAATATTTTTATTGGAGGGTTAATTAACAGTGCACAAGGTAGATCTAACAGATGTCCCGGACCTGGGAGCAAGACTGACTTAGGGATTGATAAGCCTGAAAAGATATATGAAACTTCTGAATTAAATTGTTTTTCCTTGTCCTTCTTTCATGCCTCCTTTCCACCTAGTTTTTATTTCTTTTATCCTTCTCAGTCTCACTCAGTCCCATCTCTGAGCCCTGGCACTGGCCCTGCCTCCCCTCCACGGGTCCCACCAGTACCATGGGCTCCTGCCTCTCCTCACCAAGGTCTGCTTCAGAGCAGACCTTCTTGGGAAACTTGACTGCCTGGATGCGCCCTCCACAGCCCTGCATCTCCGTCTGCACCGCTGCTCTCTTCTGCTCATACTGGGTCTCTTGCTATGTCCTGGAACTGGCAAGACAGAATGCCTCCCTGGAACTGGCAAATTCTGCCTCCCTGGAACTAGCAAGACAAAATGTCATTATTTTGAAACAATAGAAGAAAAACGTTTTGTTTTGTTTTCCTCTTGGATAACCCCACCATTGCAAGGAGACTGGCTTTCCCTAGAATCTCAGGCTTCCTGTGACTTATGAAAAGCAAATAATTCTTCACCTAAAGTGATAGCATGTCCCTCCCATTAATTTTTAACTAAGCTCAAAGAGGCTGGGGGCAGGGAGGATTAGATAGATTGATGGAGGATAGTGCTAGGAAGATCAGTGTTGGGTGCTGGGGAGAGAGACTGGGGGAGATCTGTGCCCCGTGCAGCACTGAGCCTCCAGGTCTCACTGGGCTCAGCTAGAACCATGCAGAGCCCTCGCCCCTGCACAAAAAGTAGAACAATGATCTTGCTGCCCTTTCACCCCCAGTAGCCACAGAAGAATAAACAGAGCTGCAGCCCTGGCAGGTGAGGTCTCTCCTGGCCAGCAGAGATCCCTGCATTCTGTAGGGCTCCTGGTGCTTGCTGTGCCTTGGCCTGGAAGCCTCCTGCTCCCTGCGTGAATCCTCTGGGTCTGCTCTCTGGTAGTTTGACTTAGTAATGAGGACAGTAATAATCGCTGCTGAGCTTTTTTGTGTGTGCACTTCTGGTGCTGAGCTGTGTGTCTAATGTGCTCACTTTATTCCCTCCACTCAAGACATGTGCATCCTGGCTGCAGACACAGGAGTCTGGAAAGCCTGGGTCTGTTCTGGAGTCACCTGGCCTGTCACCAGCACCAGCGAGCTCCATACCCCTACTAGCAACCCCAAACTAGCTGGATGGACTGAACCTTAGGTACTGGATGGGCGATTTCACACTTCTGCCATCCTGGGCCTTATGCAAGCTGCTCCTCATGTGCACATTCTATGGTGAGCCAACATCTGCTCTGGGGACCATGGGACTGGGGAACCAGTGCAGAGATTGACTTTCCCCTAGGATTCCTCAATCTTAATTAGAATGAACTGGTGCTAAGGAAGGAGAAACCTCTATTCTTGGGGAAAAGAGGCTGCAAAGACTCGCCATGCCCTCCCCAGAGTCCAGCAGAGTCCCCAAGTGGGAGATAAACCATGGACAGGACCCCTCTGCCAAGCCCTGCTCCTCACGCACACAGATCTGCAGCCAGTGGGAAGGTAGTTTCAGGTAGGCGATATGGTCCCCATGGGATCCTCCTATCCAGGGAGGAGAGGCGCAAAGGTACTCATGGTGCTCCTATCTGTGCCCCTCCCCACTCTGGGGTCCCTGCAATAAGCCCTGTTTGGGTTCCCGCAGCCAGAGCGGCAGTGGGTGCACAGGGAGTCTGGCCTCACCTGTTCCCTGCGCACGCTCACACCTGCGCCAGGTCACATCCTGCAGGGCAACCTCAGAACCTGGAGCAGTGATCCCAGCCAGGGCATTGGCTGAGCGGGAATCAGCGCTGCTTCCCCCCCCCCCCCCCCCCCCCCCCCGCGCTCCTGCCCCTGCAGCAGCTCCTGCTGGTGTCCCCACAACCTTTCTTACGCCGCAGTCTCGGGCACCAGCTCTGGTTTCCTCTGGTTTTCCGGTCAGTATCAATCCCTCTGCTCCACCGCTGTACTGGCCCAGCCTGCACCCTGGCAGGAGCGGGCTGAGGCTCAAGAGGAGGACAGGTCTGGCAGCGCAGGTAGCGACCTCGAAAAGGAAGACAGCAGGAGATGGGCAGATCTCACCTGGGCGGGAACTACCCGGGTGGACGCGCTCCGCTGGCGTGGGAACTCCGTGTTCATACACTGGTGGCGCTGAGGCTCCTGCTAAGCATCCCTGGGAGTTCTGTCCCAAGGACCAGCTTGTGGACACTCCAGGCAGAGAGGCCCTTTTTTCCTTCGCCCCTGCTGAGGTTCAGGGCAGGTGGCCCGCGCATCACCTTCCTTCTGAATTTCTGGCCACGTTCTGCCGATGCCTGGGAGGTTGTGGCTTCGGGAATAATCCTGAACTCTTCCAGATGTACTGAAAGGACATGCCGGGCAGAACAGCGGGAAGGAGGCGTATGTGCTTATACAGATGGATGTCCACCTGCACATGTGGATGGGCACCTGCTGACTCCAGGCACAGCTGGTGAGGGAAGGAAGGGCAGCTGCCCTAGTTACTGTTGGAGTTTCCTTGCAGGGTGCTAGGACTGCCCGTTAAGAGGGAGGAGACGCCCCTCCACAGAATTGTTCTGAAATAAAAGACTCCTGTTATTGTTTAAGTTTTAATTTTGCAGAATTGGGCAGGAGAAATCCAAGCCCTCTACATCCTTCTCATTTCCCACCCATTTTAATCCACTGTCTTCTCTCCTCTTTATCACCCAGGCTCTTTATTTTCTGGCCTGATTTGGGGAGCAGGAGTCAGATCCTGACCCCTCCTGCCCCTGCTTCCTGTTAAACCAATAGCACTGACTCCAGTGGTCCCTGCTCCCCAACCCCAGGTGCTCCCCCAACCTCATGAGCTGCTCCCCAAGGGCAGCGTCAGCCTTCGAGAAAGATTGCCTGTCTGCCTGGGCCGTGTACCTCCTTCATCAGGGCACCCAGGACTCCTGAGCCAGGAGGGCATTTCAGAAGAAGCAGGGAGGAAAGAAAAGGAAGAAAGGAAGGGAGAAGACAGACAGGAAGGAAAGGAAATCCTCTTATTGAGAATAAAGGGACAGATACTAGCAATGAAGAATTCATTTTTACCCCCAAGCTCAGGCACACAGAAATCACCTTACATGGGTCTAAGAGAGAATAGGGTGCTCTTGAAGGACTCACTCAGGATGGGTGCCTGTTCTTCCTTGTACATTTGGGATTCTGCACCCAGATATCCTTCAAAGAAACTCAGTAGTTTTCTGGAGCTCCTTCTATTTTCTTCAGTGGATGAAAGCAGCTGGGAAAACAGCCTGCCAGGCCAAAGGGGTATTGCAAAGCACAGACTCCAGGAGGCCCAGGTGGCAGAGAATTCTAAAACAATCCTTTGCTTATGATTTCCCAATATGCCTTTGACTTGAGCAGCCTAAACATGACCTTGGTGAGTACCTGTAGCTACAATGTGGAGATGGATTGTCAGTTGTTCCTGAAGCAATACCTTGTATTTTCTCTCCCCCTCTAAACCTCTGCAACCCAAACACACATATTTCGCAGTTCAGTGAGAAATACAACCTGATTCATTATCCATGGCTGTTGGGTGGATGTGGTTTTGCCTCCTCCTAGATGAGAACAGGAACAGCAAAGCCATAAAAATGTACCCAGAGTTCTCCACTCATCCCTCTTTGTTTAATTGCCCATTGTCTTCAAGGTCACCTGCCAGCCCTCTGTGTGTTCATGGAGCATGACCAGGTGCGAGCAGCACCTCCCCACCCCAGCAGCACATGGCACTGTGTTTGCTTCATGGTCATTTGTTGTGTCAATGCATCTCATGAAACCACTCATGGGTGGTCCCATGTTAGCACAAGGGAGACCATGGTCCAGGATTACTGAATTAAAACTCTCTAGTATGTGACAAGAGTCATATTTTTGAGGCTGTTGGATGCTTTTCCAAGCATTTCCCTTAAAAGTAAGGAAATCAACAAATACAGGAATTAAATTACTTATAAGAATGCCCGTTTCCCAAACTGCCCCTAGTTAAGAACCACCAAGTAGACCCCCACATTGCCCCACCCCCTCTGAATAACCTGTTGGGAAACTCTGAGATTCAGAGGAGCATTTGCCACAAGTGTGCTACTTGGCGCTTGGGAAGATGTGATGCTAGCTCCCCCATTTTCCTGGCTTACTTTCTTCTTGTGCCAAATCCTTCTGAGCCTCTGCATGGCTACACTGTCCCCTGGAAGCATAGCTGGCCTGAATGGCTGACAGAGAAAGAAAAGGAAACAAAGTCAGATTTTCTTCTTTGAGCTTGAGTTCTAGGTCCAGTGACTGAGTGGTCTCCAGCAGGTTGCCCCCAGGAGCAGTGTGTCTTCCTCAGGTGCCCACCAGCAATAATGCTGTCCAGTTTAAAGCAGCAGTCTTACTGAGGCTGAGGGACTGGTCCGTGGGGCATCACATTACAAATGGCTTTGCTGTTAGGCTGCAGAGTCCAAGAAACTGAAGCTCAAGCCTGTTAAGACGGCAACAGTGTTGGAAAAAAGAGAAGGGGAGTCTTTTGCTCATCTTCCCTGACAATCTGGGCTGAGCATGGGTCATTTAGCTTAGTTTAATGCAGATTACATCAAGACCAAACAGCTCTGAATCAGCTGGAGTTTGATCCAAGCAGCAGCCTCTCAACCATGTCACAAAATAAGAGATGTGTTTAGAACAAGCCCTTAAAACATAGGGGAGAGAGGAGGCACATAATTAAAGAGAGAATAGAGAACCCAGGAAACATCTTTACCAGCCCTCTGAGAAGCTAGTATAAACCGAAGATGAGCAGGTGAGTGGGAGCTGCCAGGGGAGTAGGGGTCAGGTAGGGCCACTGCAGAGTGGACTGTGAGGGTGTGCTGGGAAAGGCTTTGAAAACAGTCCTTTTCCTGCAGGCCTCTGGTTAGGTGTATGGCGGTGGGCCTGGGGCCTTTGGTGGCCAGGGGATCTGACCAAGAGGAGCCAAAGGAGGAGGAGGAGGGGAAAAGACAGGATAGAACCAGCTGGCATCTCAGTGGCTCCCTGCAGTGCCTGCTCCCACAAGGACCTTCGTTGAGAAGTGCCTGTGCTTTCCCTCCCACCTTCCATGGTGTGGGCTGGCCTCCTTGCCTGCGGGCAGACGGGCTTCTGGGAAGCAGGACT
The DNA here is from genome assembly GCF_047511675.1 of Marmota flaviventris. Lineage (NCBI taxonomy): Eukaryota > Metazoa > Chordata > Mammalia > Rodentia > Sciuridae > Marmota > Marmota flaviventris. The sequence goes on from NC_092498.1 coordinate 133,621,480, forward strand.
CCCGTGTAACCAGGTGGACCATGCAAACCTCTTTTTGCCACAAAGGCAAGTGTGATCTTCTGGGAAGTAGGAAGTTTGTGTAAAGAATGCAGAGGAATGGCCCTGGTCTCTAAATGCAAGAAGATAAGGACATAATGTATTGGGTAGTGGGGCGCAAAGAAATGGTAGCTTTGCCTGTGGTTGTCTTTCTGCAGAATTTATGGAGTGTTCTTGAAAAGTATGACAGACCCACAGAAGCCCAACCAATTTCAGCATAACTGAGCAATTGCAAAGCAACACATTTTGAAAAATGGTAAAATGAAGAACATGCTCAGATGCTCCAGATCATCTGAGAACAAGGTGTGCCTCAAACCTCTAATACCCCTTGCTCCAAACTCCTAGGTTCTAAGAAAGCCTCGTGTTTTCTGTAAGTTAAATAAGATATTTCACACTAAGAAACATCCATGTTCAGCAAATGCTGATTCCATTTCACTTGTTCAGGGTCTTCTTAAAAACTCATTGCAATGTTTGGTTTAAATGCCAGCTTTTGAGACCTATCAGAGCAGAAAACTTTCTTATTGTTGACTATTCATAGGAGGATCTGGGTGTTTTGTTATGGACTTCTATTAAAAGAAGTTTTGTTGAGGAAATATATTATTCTATCCATGCAAATACATCATAATGTGTATCAGAATGTAACAGGAATATAAAATAACAGTCCATTGACTCTGAAAAACCTATATAGGCACATAACTAAAAGAAATTTATTGGCTTAAGTGAATGTTGGTATGAAACACAAGGAAAACTGCCACAAAATACTGGTAAATATATTAGTTTCCCTTATTTGCAGAATCATAAAAGCAAATGACAGCACTGCAGTCCAGAAGAACACTGGAGACCAATAGACAAGTCTCAGTGTGGAATAAGAGGAAATGAGAAGTCTCTAGTTGCAAGCAAAAAGAAAAAGAAAACTAAAACAAAGAGAAAAAGAAAAACAAGCAATAAGAAGGCAGGCATCCATCAACACAAGCTGCCACAGTGCATGCTGATAAGCCAGTTTCCATGTCCATCAGTGCAAAGTCCACAGTAAGTGACAGCTGATGATAACCAACTATCAGTCTATGCATGCAGTGGAAGCTAATATTTGCTTGGCTGTGAGTATAGGAATAAGCAACAAAGCAGAAAAAGAGTAGCAGAAGCTGGCTTGGCCTCTCCCCAGGGCTGGAAATTAAGAAGTCCAGCCTCTTGCATTCAGCATTCTCAGGCTAGGGGGCCGTAACTGTGATACAGGGCCCAAGAAAAGGAAGTGGGAGAGGTCAGGTCAGGATGCCTGGCTCCAGAGGCTGCTGCTTGTCTTCCTGGGAGGATCGGCCCCTGCAGGGGGCTGGCTGAGCAGTGCTGGGCTTGTTCTGTCCCTGCTCATGCATGGTCTTGGGATTTCAGTGCCCACCCAGGCTTGGGATGAGGAGCAAAAATCACTGTGAGGCCAACCTTGATCACGTGAGGACCAATATTTCATCTGCCCATTCTTCACTTGCCGTTTCTTTTTTGGATTCCCCCCCAAAAAATTAATCCAAACAAACTATTTTTATTATAAAATTGTATGCATTTGGGGGAAAAATAAATCTTAAAAAAGTAACCTAAAAGGATACTGCTTAAAGATAGCAGACTTAACGACTTACATTTTTGTGTATCCCACCCCATTCTCTAGAGACAGACAGACACACACACACACACACACACACACACACACACACACACACACGTCCTACTTCCAGACCAGCCAGCTCAGGTTTCAGCCAAGGAGTCCATTTGCCTCAGCGCCCCCTGCTCTCTGCTCCCTGGGCCCACTCTGGGCATCCCACTGCTTGCTCCCAGCCCAAGCAGCGAAGGCTGTGTGTCATGTGCCTGTGGTGTGAGGCTCTGGAAGTTCTTGGAGTGCCCGTAGCCTGCTGGGTCGTGGCAGACATGCAGGGGCACCTGCTCCAGGCAGGGGTGGCACATCTGTGGTTGTGCTCAGATTATCTGCCTTTAACATCTCACTGGGTATCCCCTAGAGAGTTAGCCCTAGTGCTAGAACTGCAAAGGCCACAGGTTTGTGTTTATGTTCTGAAGGTGAAGACAAACTTATGTGATTATCACTCTCAAGCACAAAGGGAAAACACATGAACAATGCAGAGTAGTTACTGTGGGACTGCTTCCTGGCAACTGCTAGCTGTGGAATGATCCTTCCATTCTAGAAGATTCACACTATCTGGGTATGCACAGTGATAATCATGGCATTAGGAGGCTTGTGCGTTTTTTCCCATGGAAGGTAACTAAATAATATCCAGTGACTTCAGCATGCGTAACTTTCGACATGTTTCAAGGCATATTCCACAGCAGAAAGGGGGCACTGGAGAGAGAGGTGACTTTCACATGAACAGCAGGGGCTGCACTACTGCTTTCCACGGGGTTTTGAGAACACAGCCTAGTGCAAAGCCTGTGGCAGATGCCCTGCACACGCTCGTGTGCTTGTGATGTCTCCAGCTCTGCTGGAGAGCCTGTACAAATTGCAGAAAAGTGCATCTGGGAAACATCACGTGGCTGCCATCACTATAGGTGAGTTCAGAGTGGATTTGCACCAGCAGAGAGCAGGAGGACACCCCTAGATGTCCATTTGCTCCCCTGGTTAGCAGTGACAGAGGGACATATGAAAATAGTTGAGGAGGGGACGAGAGGAGAGATGAGCATTTGTCGCATGACAGTGAAGACCTCGTGTCATCAGCCCACATGTGCCATTGAGGTTTCTCCTCCAGACAGAGGCTGAAGAAGCCGGGTGCTGACGAACTCACCCTCCCCCACACAGGTGCCCTGAACACAGGTCTCTGGGCAGAAGGCCAAGGTCAAGACTCAAGCAGCGTCCTGCTCCCTGGCCTGCCTGTGCCATCTTCCCTCTCTTTCTTCATGTTCTCTCTCTGCTCTGTGCACATGAATCTGGGACCACATCCCCTCTTCTTACAAGGACACTTGTCATATTGGACCTGGCACCTTGTGGTCCAAAGAGCAGGTGAGCTCCCTGGAGAAGACCAGGGACAGGTGGGGTGGGTCTCACTTAGTCCACTCAGGAACTCTGCAGAGCTCAGAGCCTCCTGGTACCACACAAAATCCACAACCACGTGATGCCTGGCAGGAGTGGGGGACAGTGGGAGCCACACCAGCAGATGACCCTGTGGGCACTCACTGTAAGGGACCGCACCCCATGTGCCCTGAGTCCATCCTGCTGCATGTTCACAGAGCACAGGATGTGGGCACCATTTCTCACTCAGAGGATTTTAATTGACAGGACCTGGGCTGAGCACTGATGACGAGAGCCTGGTTATATTATTCTCCTCAGAGAGCGGAGGGCTAGTTTCTGCCCCAGAGCAGATCAGGAAGCCCATCTGTGAAGCTTTTTTGTGGGCAGGTGGCATCAGACCCACGGTTCTCTTTGTACCAAGTCAATGACCTCAGTCAGCCAGCAAAGGCAGCAACAGAAACAGACTCAGCAATTCCTGCTCCTTGTCTTACGAAAAGGAGAGAAATAGAAACAACAGAGAACAGAAAGTCCGCCCTGAACAAATACGGCAATTTCAATGTGTCTTTATTAGAAGAGAAAATATGACCATAGAAATTGAGAAAAACATTAAACAGGAAAAACGTCAGTGTCAGTGCTACTAATCTTCCTAGAGACTTCAGAACAGGAGCTTGGGGCTCCTCCTTCTGCAGAAGCCCCTTTGTGTCTGCCCTTCTGTGAGGTGAGATGCCCCCAGAGAAGCTTCTAGGCCACAACTTCAAAAGCCTTGAGCATCCTCAGGGATGAGGATGGTGAGTCTGCAGCTACCAGAGGTACAGGCCTGGGGTGGCTGGAATTTCAGTGGAGCCGGACTCCTGCAGGAGGCCCAGCCTCCCTCAGCTTCTGCGTGGGAACACAAGTCACTGCCACTCAGGGAGAGCTCACTGTCACGTTCTGTCCTCACAGCAGTCAGGACAAGGTCAGGAGTCCTGCCTGCCCCTCACAGATCCCTGTGCTGTTCCTTCCCACTCTTGCTTCTCTGTGTGATTTAATGGGTATGTGCACGTTTGGTCAGTGACTGTCTTCTTGCAGGGACCTTAAGCACCGTGACTGCAGGGACCCGGTTTGCTTTTGGTTCCTTTTGCACACATGGAGCATGGTGGCATATTGCTGGGCAATGTCGGGGAGGCCACAGCTCCTCTAACTGCACAGTGCAGGAGATACCTGAGCTGGAACAAGGTAGGAAGGACTCAATAAATGTTTGATGCTTTAATGAGAAAATAAATATGAAGCCTCGGTATAAATTCAAACTCCAAATGCACCACTATGGTTTAACACGCAACATACAGCTGTGACCCCGAGTATAGAACCAAAGACAGAGGCTCCCCAGCCTGGGCTCCCAGTGAGGAGGCTGGAACTTTCTATTTAATAATGGATTCAGATCACTTTGTTGACCAGGCGAGCCTGGAAAACTTTATTTAGATAACACAACTTGTGCCAAGGTAAGATACTTGCCAAATTAATTTCCCCAGCCTTTGTTGAAGATAAAAACTAATCAGCCATCTCCTTCAGGAGCATTAACCTTTCATCAAAAAATAATCTTCTTGTTCTCTCTGCTTCTACTTAATTCTCCCATAAAGATTATAAGCAAACAAGAATAAATAGCTGAAAGGCAGAGCTATTTACCACTTATCCCTCATCCAGGGCTGCAGGCAGTTTGGAAGAGTGAAGAAGAGAAAAAAATCCTGGCCAACATGAGCCCTCTCTGATCCGAGAGGCTGCAGAAGGGCAGATGCGACCAGTCTGGTTCTGCCCATGTCTCCAGGGCTACATTTATAAAGCACCATGTGCACAGACCTAATCAACTCCAGCTGCATCTTCCCTCGCTGATGGAGATGGAGCACACTCGGGAGACTTCTTTGTGATGGATTGTGGGGTTCTGGTGGGAAATAAAGTGGACTTTCTTAGATCTTTCAAGAGAACAGCAGATTTCTCCATCTCCTCTCTCTTTGGACTGAGGGTGACCTCAAGCCATTGAAAAAAATGAGTAACTCAACTATGTAATTGTTAATGGGACCTGAGGACAGCAGCTACATGGACACACTGAGCTCATAAAGGGGAGTAGAGCCATGCCAAGACTCAGCTCCAAAGGAAGGACCAGCCGGGAAACCCTGTCCCTCTGCTCTCATGCTCTGTTGTCTTGCAAACAACTCTCACTGCCTCTCCAAACCCACCTGGGTGCTGGAGGGCAGAGGATCCCACCCACAGTGCTGACTCACACTGCCACCCTTCCTGGGCACAGAGAGGGACAGAAAAAGAGAACGGGATGTTTGAAATGTTTCCAGTGGAGAATATCCAGGGTGTAATGGAAGATCACTCCTTTGCTGTAGAGAAAGTGTGGGGAGCTGTAAGTTCTTCCCAGATTGTGAACAGGGAGCAAGCAGAGGTGCCTGACTGAAGAGTGATGCTTGTGCCCAGGAAGAGCGGAGAACCAGCTCCCGCTCCGCAGCACGGAAGCAAGAGCTGCCTGGAGAGAGGTGCCTTGCAGAGGGAGGGAGACTCAGGGCAGCCTGCCTGGACTGGTTGCCCAGTACAAAGCCAGGTGAAGGGGGTCTTCACAGAGGCCTGCAGGGGCAGAAGGGGCCAGGTGGGGGCATGATGTCATCACTTCTCTGGATGTTGACACAATTCTGGAAAAAGCAGTGACACCCTTGGATCCTAGCAGGAAAGTACTTATGAGCATCTGGGTCTGGTGCTCTTGCAGGGGCTTTGCTGGTCTCACTGGTTCCTGGGGTCCACCCAGGGCATGGGCACTGGAACTGTGTCCAAGCACAAGGAAGGGACATAGGTTGCTCATGCACCTGTCTTCAGTAAGGTTAGTGCTCTGTGAGGGTGGAGGAGATTAAGAGAGAAATCAAGTGGAAGCACAGAAGGATGCAAGGTGAAATCACAAGGTAAAATCTTGGTTGTCTGCGTTGTGGACGGAGACGTCACCTCCTGCACAGAGGAGACTGCGTCCTAGATCTGGTTGGCCAGAGGAGTATCCATAATATCTAAGGCTCTGTTATGGCTGAGTTTTTGCCTGTGGTGAGGCTTCAGTCTGCCTGGTCTTACACACAGGGCCTCTTGATGGTGTGTGTGCAGCCCCGTGTCTGAATGCCAAAGCTCCTTTCAGTCCCCCTGGAAGGAGACACTAAGCAGATAGGGATCAGAAGTCCAGTACCAGGCTGCCGTGCCTTTGTCCCTCTGCTGGTGGATTCAGGAAACAGCTGCCTCTGAAAATCAACCTCAGCCAAGATACAGCCCATGCTACAAGCAGAAGCACCTCAAATCTTGCTTTGAAGCATCTCAAGCTGTCCCTGATTAAAGGCATGTTTTTAAAAATTTACACTCTTATTAACTACCTTTTGGATCACTTAAAATGTCAGGGATGAGTGGATAGGATTTTGTAAAATTGTAGATTGTGGCCAATCCAAATGTCTGGAAATCATGTGCGAGGTGATCTACTTTGCTACAATGACCTAATTTGCATATTTTAAAAACCCTGGATGGCACACCTGAGGTTCTTCTTGGTCAAAGAAATGATGGATTCCTTGTCAGCTGCAGAAATAGTCATGGGACCAAGTGACACTGCATTGATTGGCCAACAGAGCAGCAGAAGATTCATTCCCTTTCCTCTTTCTTCTCATCAGGGGCTTCACCCTTGATAGTTGTGATTCTGATTTCCCTCTCTGTTCCATCTCCCAAGTTATTATGTCAACAAAATGCAGACTTCATTCAGGACGCATTTGTCTTTGAACCAGGAAGATGGAGCCAGAGAGCATTGTCACAGTGTGGGCATTAGAGAATCAACTTGGGGACCGTTTAGGAATCCTGGGGCTCCTCAGGGACTCCAGAATGCAAAGGATCAGAGACATGAAGCGGCTTCTCAAACTCTTGCTTGGACCCTGGAAAACACCCTGAATGCCAAAGCATTCCCAGATTCATGGGCCAGGATGGTACCACCATTCTCTGCAGGCTGCCCGCACATCTGGGAAGCATTGGCAAAGAGGAACAGAATGGCCACGGCTGTGTCAGACCAGCCATGATACAGTCCCCAGGCTGAGCACGTCACTGAATAGAAATGGGGCCCTGTGAGCCATAAAAGAGCAGCGCCTTTAGTGAAGACCGATCCTCCTCAGAAATTAGTGTAGCCAAGGGAATGGTTTCTGAGCAAGTTTCACCTCACACACAACAATTCCCTTTGCTTCTCTACTCCTAACCTCCAATATTTGGGTTGCAGTTCCAGTTTTTAAGAGACTTTTAAAATAATTTTTTAAAAAAGAAAAATTTTTAAACACAGAAGTTTACAGGAAACTGTAACAACCCAACCTACATGCACTGGCCCCATTCAATGAAAATTCACACTTTGCCATATTTACTAAATTTATTTATGTTGGAACCATTTCAAGGAAAATTACAAACACCAAAAATGCACCCTAAATACCTACCTGGTCACGCCTCTCCAAATAAATAAGGGATCTCCTGCACAGGTAAATTCTATTAGATTCTGAACAAATTAAGAAATCTCTCATTTTGTTCAGGCCATGTTCAGATTTCTAAAACTGTGCCCCCACCCTTGCAGAGCAGGATCCAGTGGACATCACAAGACTGCACCTCTTCTCCATCAGCCTCCTGCTGCTAATCCATGCCCCTGGGCCACCGCCCACCCCTTACTCTTCAAAGGGCACATGGTTATCCTTACAAAATTTGTACTGCATTCTTTTTCCATTTTTGGTCAAGGACCTTCCATGATTTCCTTATTGCTAAAAGGGGGGTCACAAATGGCTCACCTTGTCTGCCATTCAAGGTCACAGCTTCAGTCTGAACACAAACCCTATCTTGGAATTGCCCAGGGCTTTCCCACCCACATGTCCCTATGCCAGTCTTCTCTCTAGAATCTTCATCGCCTCTTTCCATCAGCTTCCCATGCACCCTTCAAGGAATACCTGGACTAAAATGTCTAATATTTGATTATTTCTGATGGAAAAATTCCCACTTTTTTTGGGGGGGGGAGCATGTACTGGGGATTGAACCCAGGGGCACTCAACCACTGAGCCACATCCCCAGCCCTATTTTGTATTTTAATTAGAGATAGGGTCTCACTGAGTTGCTTAGTGTCTCACCATTGCTGAAGCTGGCTTTGAACTGGTGATCCTCCTGCCTCAGCCTCCTGAGCAGCTGGGATTACAGGTGTGCAAATTCCCCACTTTTTATTTTCATGTAACAGCACTTGTTCCCTTAAATATTTGAACTGAAGGTGTTTCTACCTGCCTTCCAATGACATTGCATGAATGCAGGGCCTCCATCTGAGTTACTTCCACATCCCTGTGTTCCCAGCAGTTTGCCTTAGTGAGTTGCAAAACCATAGTTACTCAGTAATGATTAAATGCACGCTTACTCCATCCACTAAAACAAACTCAAGGTGGCCATTACTGAGTACAGGAATGTACATGTGGCTGTTTATTCAAAAGACAGAAGATCTAATTCAAATTAGTGTAGACATGAAAGGAATCTGTCCATGCAGTGGTCTCTGAGCAGCGCTGGACTCAGGCAAGGGTTGGATTAGATGCACACAGTGACCCCGAGGGCCTGGTCTCCTGTGCTGACTTCGTCATCCCGCTCCACAGGGAAGCAAGGTGCTAGCTGGGAGGGCTGTATGCTGTAGGGTCAAGTCCTCTTAGAAATACACTGTCCTCCCCACAAAAGCAACAAAAGGTCTCTGGAGCTATCATTTCCTCATTGTGAGAAACCTGTCCCAAAAGTGCTGTGGCCTTGGGGATAAAATGCTTTAACTGCCACATGTCTATTTCCAGCAAAGATGAGGGTGTTGGATGAGGGAAAATGTAATGAGCGTTATGTTGTTATCATGATTGTTACTTCAAGATACAGAAAAGCGTATCTATTAAAATAATGAATGTAAAATCATTAAATCTAGAATGACAGAATAGGCATGGGTGCAGACAGCCCATCTGAGGGGCTAATTATGGCTTAGAACCAGAACAGCAATTAGCAGTGCTTATTATTATTTTCTTATTAGTGTATTATAGTTATGCCAAACATTGGGGTGCATATTGCAATATTCCTGCATGCACAGAATATGAGTTGCCCCACTCAGTCCCCAGTCCTTCCCCTTCCCCTCCCCTCCTCTCTCCCCCATACCCTTTTCTCTAGTCTACTGGTATATATATTTTTTATTTATTTATAGTTTTATAAGTCAGTGCATTATGGATACATCTAGATGTGAGATTCACTGAGGCAGATTCATATATATACATCCACCATTCCTGTCTTTACCTGTCCTGCTTCCCACCCCCTCCGTGCCCTTCCTCTGCTCCACTGATCTCCCTCTGCCTCTTTGCCTTAGCCTCTGCATATGAGAGGAACATTCAACCCTCGGCCTTCTGAGTCTGGCTTCCTTCACTCACATGATTCTCTCCAGTTCCATTCATTTACCAGCAAGTGCCATGATTCCACTCTTCTCTATGGCTGAGTCAATCTCCGCTGTGCTCATCTACCACACTTCTTTATCCACCTGTCTGCTGATGGGCTCCGGGCGGCTTCCATGGCTGGTGTATGTGACTGTGCCTCAGCGAATCTCACCATGCCACGACCACTCCATCTTCTTCACCCACAGCAGACATCACAAGTCAACCTCAGCACTTTTTGTCTAACCCCAGATGCACCTTCAGAAGCATCTCAGCTCAGCTCTGGGAAGTGAGATCATCCTTTTGGACTCCAGCTGAGGTGTAATTGACATCTCCTGTGGAAAAGGTTTGAACTTCAGGGTTGTCATGAGTCCAAATGCCAACTCCACCTACATCTTATTATCCAGGTGCAACTCAGACAAATGACTCTTGCAAGTTCAAGGAAAAATAAAGTATATCTCTGAAGAACAAGTGAATATAGATAGCCAAGTTCATGACCCATAGAGCTAACTACAGCCGCTTTCCCTTAGTCCCAAAGAAGCCCTCTTCTGTGCTGAACGGACTTTCTGGGTCCTATCTTTTAGCAACTGAAGACAAAGAAACCTCTGCCAGCAATCAGGTGGCTCTAACTCTCCCTGTGCAAACAAAGACTGAGGGCTTCAGCTCATCCGAATCACCCTGTGCCAACTGCCATTGGACTAATGACACACTTGGGAAAGCCAGTGGGCTCCAGAATACTGAAGACTTGCTCAGACCCTGATTGGACAATCCTGGCCAATTCAGTACAAAACATCCGTGAGATTTCCCTGGAAACATTAACAGGGCAGTTTGTGTCCCTGGGCTTCTGCTTTTAGAGGAGATGGCAGCCTGCATGGTGCTGCCCAGCCAGGCAACCAGCCCTGCCCCTGGGGACACTTAGAGGAAATCAGTAACCCCTTGGTGAGTTTCTCCATTAGAACTCATCTGTGCCCCCTTTTTTCTGCCTCTGAAGACATGCAATCTATCAAAGGTAAGTGATTGCTGCAGCCTGAGCTGGCCATTTGTTTCTTATACATCCAAAATTTGGAGGAAGCATTTCAATTCCAAGACTGGCCAGGCTTATTCACTTGGAAGGTGCCCTTGCCTCTGAGTTTAATGCAGCCTGCACTGGCCCTCAGTAGGAGAGCTCAGCGTTTAAGGCAAGTGTGAACCAGCATTTGACTCACCCAACTTGTAGACGAGGCGTGTTTCTGCCTGTCACCTGTTTTGTCAGGCTCTCTCCTACATGTAAAGGAGGAGATGTTGTGAAAGGTGTGGTTCTAGTGGACTTTGCTATTGACTGGAGGAGGTGGGTATCAAACAGCTCTTCCAACTCAGTCCCTTAATTACATTTGAGACAATCCTCATCATACAGAGTGCCTGGCTCTGCTGAAACATAACCAGGAAACCCATTTTATTTTTAAATTTATTTTTTAAAACAAAATAGTTGTGGATTTTTAGTATAATAGTAGGGGAAAGCTGCAATCAAGGGAACATTATGTGCTAAAAGAGCAGAAATCCCAGATGACATCCATTTAAGCTGAGGATACTGAGGTGGCCTACTGTGCCACTCAGCTGTGCGCACTATCAGGTGGTAGCATCACCACAGTCATGATCCTCTTAGCTTTTTCTCATGAAGGCCTCCAGGCCCTGCAGCCCTGCAGGGCCCCATCCTAAGCAGGATGAAGCAGAGCAGCAGGAAAGGCCCTTTCTGTCCCAGTGTTATCTCAGGGAGCACACCCTGCCCAGAAGACCCGCAAACCCCACCTGTGTCCCTGGATGTACCTGGCCTGGCAGGCTCATTCCAAGGCCAAGCACGGAGACAGGGCTACGTTTCCATGACTGTGGTAGACCAATGGTTGGTTCTCAAGGGCACACATCTGTCCAGTTGGTCTGTGAACAGCACTGGGGAACTGTCATCATGAAAAAGTCAGGTAGCCCCCACAACATTGTCCATCAAGATCCCCAAACCTGCTGCTGCTCCTCACCACTACCACTACGATAATTGCTTTAAAAAATCAAGCTGCGTTAGTAAGAATTGCAGAATTTCCACGTGGGCTTCCTCCTATACTAAATTGTTCAGGATTCGTGGGAGTTCATATATAACTCAGAAGAAATCAGTCTTAAATGTCAAGTAGAAGGACTGAAATGCACTTGACAGAACGCGGTTGTTGCTAGACACGGCCACATGGTGGCACTGCTGAGAGCGGTCCTGGGCCTATCTCTGGGTGCACTGTGAACTGTGTAGAAACTCATGAGAGGGGACCTATCTACCCCTCTGCCTATCCATCCTCTCTCTCCTCTGGCTTCCATTTCTCTGAAGAACCTTGGCTGACAGATGGGGACATGCCCTGGCTCGGGTGGTGCCTATGGCAGGTCTATGTCCATTCTCCTGGGCTCCAGGGGCAGTACGTTTTGCAGCAGCACCGCAGTCCTCTATCAAAGGCTTCCATGTTAAGACACAGGGTCTTCCTCAAGGCCAACTGCATTGGTGCCTTTTTAGGGCCAGTCCCTCACAGCACTTGGAGCACCTTCCCTCCATGGATATCCTCCAAGCCCTTTCCTACTGCCCTCTTGGGATGCTCTGAGCTGCCCAATACCAAGTCAGTGAATCCCCATTCTCTGAAAAATAGCTGGAGGCCCTTTCTGTTGCTTGCAACTCAGAAACCTGGCTGAATCAGATAATATTTCCAAGAACTCAGGACTTCTTCCCTGGAAGTGTGTCCACTGTTCTGAGCCCATACAGAGTCTGATAGGGCCTGGCCCTGTTGGTTGGGCCTTGGCTACCACCACACCTTTATGCACTCAAATTATCACCCAGAGCCCATCAGCAGGAAAATGTAGTGCAGGTGCTGATTTCAGAGATGAAACAGAAAGAGCAGAATAGAGGGGAGGGGAGCAGAATGGAAAGGGAAAATCGAACCACGAAGCCTTGTTTGGACTGTGCCACACACAGGTCATGTGACAACCTCACGGACCTCACTTCCTTTATGCACAGATGCAGCCTGTGGGTTCAGCCCAGAATGTCATCGTTTTTTGCCAACAGAGTTTCACCACAACAGATGCAGGAGCTCTATGTATGGGAATAGATGTGGGCGTGCTGTCTATACCGCTTCAGCAAGGCCACTTGGAGTGCCCAAGCTATGACACAGACTGTGTGACCTGAGTGGAACAAAATACTGATTGTTGTCTCCTTACACTGAAAGTAAGCGGCCCCGTTAGCAGGCTGACTGCTTCTCAGTGCCACGTGGCATCTTCTCGCTGCCCACAGGCTGCTGGGCTGATTCTGGGGACCAGCTCCCAGGATGTGCCAACAACTCCCCACTTTTGCTCCTGGTCTTCACTCTACCTGGGAACAGCTTGCTTTGTTCCCTTGTCCAGTGATGTTTCCTTTTTATCAGGCTTGGGCCCCTTCTCCAATGTCTGCAGCACCATTCCCTGGTCTCTGTTAGCTACCATAATTTTTGAGCAATGAATATGAAAACACCCAGCAAAAGACCCACCTTTTATTGTCCTGTTCTTATATGGATCCCTGACAAAATACTGGTCCCATAGACAGACTTAGGCTGCACAGAGCCACTGGAAAACTTGACAATAGCAGTAACCAGAGAAAAGCTTAAACTGCCCATGTTTTCCAGTAGATTTTCTTACAGTTTTCTGAACTTTATATATTAAAAAAAACTCTCAGGTCTTACATGTGAGGAGTTAAAATTAATGATATTGACAGATATTATAGCAGAATATAATTTGTGTTTTTCTTTAACAAAATCTTTACAAGTTACACCCATAGATTTCTCTGGGAACTCATGAATTCTGATGGTTTTTATTTCTCACATGATGTCTGTCTGTCTGTCCCTCAAGTGAAGCAATTATCTCGGGCTGATTAGCCTAAGTCAAAATGAAAACATTAAAGATATAAACAAAAATTCTATGGGCAGGTCACTAAGAATATGAACCTTGGTATTGTCCATATTCATGAGATTCTCCTCATCTTGATGATCTTGTGGGAAGGAGTCAGGTTAATGAGGGAGGGTGAAGAGGAGGCAAGGAAATGGAGTATTTGCAGAACTTATGTGACATTCTGAAGTCCCGAGCCAAACAGCTGGAGGGCCAGGAGAATTCCTGGCTGCATTTGATAGGCAAGAGAGGGATGTGATCACACCCTTCAGATGACAATTTCCAGCTCCTCCAGTTCATTCATGAGGCTGAATGCCAGTGAGAAGCCCCACACAAGCCAACCACCATCTTTACTGTATGTAAACATACAGTGCTCACCTGTGCTCAGTTTTGCATCATAGAGACTAAAGATAGAGAAATCTTTCCCCAAATAGCAACTGCTCTCTGGTCTGAGATCTCTCTGTGTGGATGAAATTGTTTTATAATCTCTCATTAAGCAGGAGTAAAATAAAAACTCACAATTAGGAATAATTTTAATTATAAACTGTCCTCCCAGAGGGAATCTAAATTACAGTTTAAATGTAGACAATCAAATCAAACCCAGATGAATACCAAGGCACAAAGAGAAGATTGAAACAAAGGTCCTTGTGCAGAGGGTGACTTGCAGATAATTAGAGGCAAAGTTGGAACTTTAACTACTTGGCTTTGCTCCTGGGAATTGTACATTTATATTTAAAATATGACTAATTTTTTAGAGAACCAATAAATTGTATTAATGGGAAAATATTAGAATAATGCATTATACTTAGATATCAAAGTGTAAAATGTAGATTTATGCTAATAGAAAGAGTCTATGATGGCAGAATTTACACTCAGGAATGAATCTTCCACACTTACTATCGAAAACCTCACCACCTTTACAGAACTTCATTAATTTTAACTTCATGAAATAGACAAAATTACAAGGCTGTAAAAAAAAAAAGTAGGCAAAGGACTCCAACATTTGCATATAGATAGAAAAGAAAAATCCAAATTACTAGTGAGAAATAATGATTTTCAAATAATTTTCAGTAAATTGGCATTCAGAAATGCCTTTGTCAAGTTTTTTTGCAATGCAGATTGATTTTTTTAACTTTGCATGTAAATAATAAAAATAAAATGTTTTACTAAAGAAATAGCTACCTAATACAGTTGAACCCCATGAAGGTTTGTGGTTTAGTGAGTTTTGTCTAAATCAAGGCAAATGTCTACAAAGTAACTATTTTTCCCTCCTTTTATTTCACTACTTTTGATACAAATGCATAGATTTATCTTTTCATCCCCATTAACACCTAAATGTGCAATTAAAGTCTCTAATGTCCTACATGGTGGTCTTCCTGGAGTCTTAGCTCAGATGTTGAACCAATAATAAGCTTCACAGTTTATACACAGCATAGACTTGTTTCTGCAGTTCTGGAGACTGAAAGTCCACGTCCAGGACCCAGCAGATTCAGTGCCGGGAGGTTCTGCCATTTGCATTGCAGTTGGAACCTTCTGGCTGCCTCAGCGTGATGGAGGGGAAGGAGTCCAGGCCCTTGGCCCCTTAAGAGGGCACCAATGCCATCACAAGGGCTCCTCACTCATGACCCTGTCCCCTCCCAAGTACCCGCCTCAATGTCATTGCACTGGGTGTTAGCCATTAACAGGTGAGTCTGGTGGGCTCAGCAGCTGAGCAGGGCATGGGAGATCCTCCATGCTATTTTAGAGGCTCTTGGGAGGCCAGGTCATACTGGATGTCTCAATATTGAAATGTCTTTGAAGAAGTCACCCATTCTTGTCCTTGTTTATCACACTGTCCCATGTATCATGAGTGTCTCCTCATCCCAAGGTAGAGAAGCCCTGAGGGCCAGTCATCTTGACCTGTCCCTAGGAATCTTGAGGGATTTGTTGGGCTGTGTCAGGGAGTTGGAGGAAATTTTCTACTTGGAATTGTCTTGAATGTTTCCATGACTGACTGTAGGCAGACAGCTGGACAGACTGCAAAGTGTCATTTGTTGTGAAGAAAGGGCTCATGCAATAACATGGCTCAAGAGATGCCACTCCCTCCTGTCAATGGCTCAGGCACACAGTGGCTGGATACGAGGGCCTCTCTTTGTAACTAAGGTTAGTTACTCTAAATGTCTTATGCTGCAATTAGCACAGAAATCACACTTCTAGAATAAGCCCTGGCTCATCCCTTCTGGTTTCTGGCACTGGTGATGTGTGATACTGAATTGCAACAAGCATACAACTCAGAGCAGCTATGGTGGGCATTCCAGCACAATGGAAGAGAGGCATATGGCGAAACCAGTGACACCATCAGGATGAAATAGTTAACTGAGCACCACCATTGAGCTCACAACCCTCTTCCCCAGGCCACCCCCAAGGGGCCTGGTGTGCATGTGGCAAGCAGAGCCAGACCAGTGAGTGGCAGGTGCTTCCCTGGAGCTGGTGACTTCTGCTCCACAGTGGGCAATGTTTACACAGTCTAAAGACCGCAGTGACAATTAATAGCTGTCCTTTGTCACCCTTCCTCAAGTAGCACTTTAATTTGAAGCACACAATGGATAGAAGCAATATGACTCTTTTTAATGCAAAAAAGATTTAAAACTTCTCTCTCTCTCTCTCTCTCTCTCTCTCTCACACACACACACACACACACACACACACACCATGCCATGAATTATTCATAAATATAAACTTGGTTAATTTCTCACAAAATGCTGCACATTTTGCCTTGTGATTTCTAAGTTGGGTAACAGTTTTGCCATCATGACATATGAACCGAATTATAAGCCCCACATTTATTTTCTGTGGATTAGGGAAATAATTTCATTGCCACTGTAATGGATCATAGTTAGACTCCCAAAATAAGGGTATTAAACTCATCTTTTGCAACAACAACACAAAGAACACATAAATTTTGGAAAATATTTGCTCTATGTTTTAATGGCTAAAATATCATTCAATGACTCCTTGCTAGTTTTGCCTGAGGGTTTACTAAATTGCAGTATAATACATTAAGGAGAAGATGCCAGGGATAGGTATCCGCATGAACTAGACTGACAGGTGCTTTAATCTCAGCATTATTGGGCTGGAAGGGGCACCCCACCACCATCTCTCCTCATGAGGAGTTTAGACTTAAATCTCCAAAAGGTATTTATCTTTTAAGTTCCCTGACATTCCTCAGTCTTTTGCTTCTGAAACAACGCTGTTCTTTTTTAAGGGATTCTCGAAATTGGACTTAGCTCTATCAGCTCCAGGCAGCACTGGGGAGTGTAAATTAATCATAAATTAATGCATTTACAACCACTCTAAAGCGATTACTATGGACTTGGTCTAAAATTTCCCACCGTTACATTATTCTCACATATATAATTACCTTGGAAAGGTTTCTCAGTTGGCTTGTACTTTTTATGGGCCATAAACATTTGACATAACCTAAATTTTATCTGCCATATTTTGCTTATTTCTGTTATGGATGCAAAGTACCGGAGCAATTTAAAATCTTACCGAGTGAGAAAATTGAGAAAAAATTCATGACCCTCTGTCTGTTTTATTCTAACTAAATAAAATCAAAATGTAATGCTAAAATATACAATAAAAATAATTGTTAGAAGAGAAGACACAGGAGCCCAAGTCAGTGAGAATGGACGGTAGCAAGGTCAGGTGGAGCTGGGGCGACCTAGACTTGACCACTGACCTGTCCAGGCGTCCCGGGAAGTGAGTCCCAGGGAAACAGCTGCTCAGTTAGAAGCACTGAGTCCAGATGTATCTTCAAGGTGAGGGTGACAAGAGCTTGGACCTGGGAAAGAGCAGGAGCTGCCCCCTTAGGAGTCTCTGCCATCCTGACTCCCCACTTCTGCTTTTATTCTGGGGAGAAGAGCAGGCCCTTCCGAAGCCTTCTTGTCTACACTTCCTGGGGGCGGAGAACCAGGTCTTATTGTGCTCTGACTTCCAATCACAAGTACATAACAGCATAGATGCTCCCATCATCCCCAGGTGCAAAGGCAAAGACCGTGACACCGAAAGAGAAGCTGGTAGGAGAACTTGGACATTCATGTGGGGAGGAATCGAGGGACACAAGGAGCTTGCTGTGGGTGCTGAGTAGGAAACACTGGGAGGAGCTTCACCTGAATTTTCTACAGGAAGGAGTCTTTTGTAACTGGCATGAACAGGGACCCATAGCAGCAGGGTCTGGGCTGGAATCCCCTCTCAGCCTCTTCCCAGCAGGGGGACCTCAACCCCATTGTTCAATTTCCTCCTGCCTCGGTCCCTTCATCAAACAGATAGAATCAGAATTGGCTTCTGTTATAGATGTGGGTGGATTTAATGGATCCATGTGAAGGGGTGTGGCTCACAGGTGGCCCCACACACGAGGTGCACAGAAGAGCTGGCTTGTAGGGCCGAGGCTGCTGTACTGGGAAAGGCCTTCTTTCAAGGTCACCCTTCTTTCTCCGTGTGGGTGCTCAGCTCCCAGTGTCCCCAGTCAACAGTCCACTCATAAGGGGGCCCAGAGCCTCACCATGTGCATAAATGATAGTTTACTTCAGCACCTGCTTTCCTTCCGGGGTCTGGGTCGGGTCCTTGCCAGGCAGAGCAGCCTCTGTGACCAGCCCACACAGATGGCCTTGGGCTAAGTCTTCAAGGGCTGGTTCCCCAGGCAGTCTGCCTTGCCATCTGCATTTTCATTGCTTGGGGACAGTGTGCTGTGTGTGACTGTCCTGGGATGTGTGTGGTAGAGATTGAGAATTCTGTGCTTGGAACCTACTGACTCCATAGAATCCCATCCCTTGTGATCCAGCCCAACAGCTTATCTCCGCTGCCGTGGTGAACGTACTGTAAGCACATCTCTGCGCTGGCTCCTGAGAATCTTTCTGGGGAAGCTCTGAGCATGGAGGCAGCGGAAGGGACCTGAAGGACCCCTGAAACTTATGAGGACCATTTTCACTACACTGTGAACTTCACAAGCTCATCTTCTTACTATATGGTTTTACAAGCCTCTCATGGGTCAAGAAGAAGCTCCCACTAAAATGCATGAGCTGAATTAATCTTTCCATCTGCCTGTTATGCTTAAACATTAGGCCCAGCTGGGTGAGGTGGCATACCCCTGTAATCCCAGCGACTCCAGAGGCTGATGCAAGAGGATCCCAAGTTTGAAGGCAGCCTCAGCAACTTAGGAGATTCTGTCTCAAAATAGAAAAGGCCTGGGGATGTGGCTCAGTAGTTGATCACCCATGGGTTCAATCCCTAGTACCAAAAAATTAAAAAATTAAAATGAAAAAAATAAACTTAGGCCCAAATTTTAGTGAAAGACAAAAAAATTGACCTATCTGCATGAAAGACTTCCAGTTCTCTGACCCTGCCTATGATTTGCAGTAAGAAACTACATTATTTAAAATAATTTTATTGGGATTGCCATGACTGAATCCTGTGAGGTGTCATTACAGCAAAGACTTGAGGGTCTTGGAGCACAAGGCCTTGGTGGGTTTTAATGACCCTGACTTGAGCTTCACTAACAGCTGGTCACGAAGCAGCCACCATGTCCCCAGCTCTAGGTTAAGCACTTCCTGAGTTCACCCACTTGATTCTCACACAGTCCAAGGAGCTGTCATCAAACCCATTTTATACATGAGAAACCGAGCTTCTGGACAGCTGGAGGTCAAGGGACATTTGAGTCCTCACAGCAGGTAGATGACAGAGCTGGGGTTCCAGCCTGGGCCTGTCTGACTCTGGACCCTGAGGCCTCTGTTCCACCATTCATAGGTGTCTGATACTCTGGTCAATGATAAAAACCCAGGATATATTCAATCCTTGGAGGAAACATCTCACCTATTGCTGAGCTGTACACATTCGCACTAATTTCTCACAGTTGCTGCTACTGTTTGATCTTGATTTTAGTGTCCCAATCATTTCAGATGCCAACCCAGGGCTTCCCCACACTGCACCGGGTGCTTTCCAGCACTCTGGGTCAATAAGCCAGTCCTTAATGGTTAGGAGAGGATGTGCCAGCTCTCCTAACTCTTGGCAATGGGGACATCGCCTGCCTGCAACTGCTGTCTAAATGTCCAGCGTTGGCCACCGCTATGATCATGATGATGAGTATGACAGAAGCCCAGGAGTGGAGGGCATGAGGCACTCCCCACAAGACAGTAAGAGCCATTGGGGAGGAAGCCTGGAGGGGGGATGCCAAGACTCAGAACCCAGACTGCTGGGGGCTGGGTGCTGCCGGCTGGGGTCTTGGACGGAGACATAAGGCTGGTCATACGGAAAGGAAATGGACAGAAACAAAAAAATTTAATGTGTAGATTATCCTGAGTTTGCCCACATCTTGACTTTAGAGAAAAATAAGTTCCAGAGGTTCCCAGTGCCGGGCAGAGCCTAGGGCTCACAATATGGTGTCAGGCAGGTAAAAACGTATGTGGAGGGCAGATCTCATGCCAAGTGTCCTTAACAAACAAACAAGCAAAATCTTTTTTAAAAAACCCGAAGGACGCAGGGATTTCATAGGTGATGAATATGTTTACTGTGTTGATTGTGTTTATGGAATCGAGGGAACATGTATGTATACAATTGACCAAAGTGTACACATTAAATGTGGGCGTTTGCTCTGTGTCAACTGTACTACAATAAAGCTGTTAGGGAAAGACATGGGGTAGAAACAGAAATCAGAACCCACTGCGGCTGACAGGGTGAACAGCCATTGCTAGGGTCCTGCAGGAGGGACGCAGGGGAAACAGGAAGGAGCATGTGCCTCCCTCCTCCCACTTCTTGTGTCGCTCTAGTGCCCCCTGCTGGCAGATTCTGGAGATGGTAAAGGACAGAGGCAGGTGACTAGAGAGACAGGCCTGCTGGGCCCCTCCCCGCTGGGGTCACTGAGAGGGTTCTTCGTGTTCCTTGTGTTCTCAGAGGCCTCAAGTGCAGACATCCAGTGGCTTCCAGAAGCCTTCATAGCTGTGTCTCAGGGCAGATAGAAAAGCTGAGCTCTGCCTTTTATATAAATCTCACAAACACCTTAAGCATGACCAAAGGTCCACTGAATTTTTTAGTGTTTATCCACATGTGAGCATGTTAGATAGAAATGTGGGAAGGGAGTCTCGCTTTAAATCCCCCTGTTCATTGCCTTAGGTGTACTTGAACTCGCAAACACACTGACAATTCCCTTTACTTCCTGCCTTCTCTGGGAGATGGTGAGCTGGGTGCCCATGTGGGGCACTGTGTTGAAGGGGATTCTAGCTCAGATGAGGGGGTGACCTTCTGTTCCCCTGTGAGTCCCTGAGGTGGGGCACTGGTGGGGACAGGTGGGGACCGCACGGAATGTCTGAATGGAGGCTGCTTCACTAATTTGCTTAGAAACTTGGGAGAAGCTACCCCTCAACAGTCACCCCTGGGCACTGGATCCCTTTTTCTGCTTTTGTAATGGAGATCACCAAGGGAAGGCAGAGTGGCACTGACTCTCAAACAACCAGACTCTTCTAAGGACTCAATTTCCAATTTAGAGTTAAACAGCAGCTTCATATCCATCAAGTAAAGAATAAGAAAAAAGTCTGTAAGGGGAGGAAAGATGGCCCTGGCTTCAAGCACCTTTTGGGTTTGCCTGCTCAGCACTCTTTCTGGTTAGGTTGTTCATTTCTATTTCAGGAATGATGAGGCCCTTCCTCTCTCCTCTCCCCTACCCCCCCCCAACCCCCATTCATTTGGAGGAGTTGAAGAAAGTGCACCCAGTCTGCTTCTAGCTCTGGGGATGGTGCTGTCTGCTCTGTTCCATTGTATGGATGAGTCACAATGAACAAAGACGATTTAAAAACAGATGAGAAACAAAATGCAGAATGAGCAGGGTGCTGCCCCCTTTATGGATAATCACACCTACCTGAAAAATCTGCAGACCTCGCTTGCAGACCTCTGCACCAGACAGGCTTCTGGTGCTGAGCAGAGGACACGCACTCTGTGACAAGCTACCAATTACACTGTCTGATATAGAAGGCGTGAAGCCCCTGGAATGACCATCCCCAACATTCCAAGAGGACAGGTGCTCAGGAAAGAGAGACTGGCTTCCCTTCTTTGTAGTTCCCTCCCCAGGCTCCTTTTCTCCTCCACTAAACATCAATTTCGCATGGCTGTTACATTTTCCCCAGTGACTCACAGTTAAATCCTAGCAATTCCAGGTGTGACCCCCCTAGATGGGGGCCCAGACCACCAGCATTGCATCACCTGGGAAGGGGTGAGTTGGAAGTGTAAATCCTCAGCTCCAATCCTGAAATTCCCCTGCTCTGGGGCTGGGGCTGGGTCAGGTTTCAACAACTCCCAGGAGAATGAAGGAAGTTTAATTTGGAACCCCCTCCCCCAGCCTGTGTCTAAACTCCAGTGGTCCCAGCACCCTTGTCAGTGTTAAAATGCCTGCATGGGAATGAGTCAAAGCATAAAACAGCACCTACACTTAAAATTAGAAAAAGTAGATTTCATTAATTATTATTAAAAAAAAATTCTGTTTACCAAAGAGTATATTATAGGTGCCTGAGTCATTAAGAACTTCGATAACTTCCAAAAAGAAAAGTTTATTTAAGAAACAGTTGGGAGGCTGGGATTGTGGCTCAGTGGTAGAGCGCTCGCCTAGCACGGATGGGACCCAGGTTCGATTCTCAGCACCACATAAAAATAAAGGCATTGTGTTGTGTCCATCTACCAAAAAAAAAAAAAAAAAAGATTCTCTCTCTCTCTCTCTCTCTCTCTCTCTCTCTCTCTCTCTCTCTCTTTAAAAAAAAAAGAAAAAGAAACACTTGGTGTGACTTTGGTTTGGTGTGGATGCCACTAACTCTAGAAAGTTTCTGAGGGACTTCAGCCCTTCAGGTGATTCCCTCCTCTAACTTGTTGGTCTTGAGTGGTTGAAGGGGTAGATAGGATTTCTGTGAAGACAGAGCAGTTGTCAGGGTGCTTTATAATATTGCCCTGAAGCCACATGCACACAGGTAGACCCAGGGTGGAAGCCTGAAGGGGGACTCCCCAGCCAAGGCGGGTCCCTCAGAGGTTGCGTGGCCACAGAACCTGGAGCACTGACTCCCAGCAGGCCGTGGGGAGAGCCCGGAGCAGCAGGCCTGCTCAGCATGGGTGGGATGAGAAGTGGGTCTGCCCTGGGCCCAGCTGCTCTGCACCACAGTGGTCTGAGTGGCTCCTGCTTTCTTTTCCATCTGGTTTGTGAAGATGAAGATGCACATGGGAATAGACAGCTTGGAAAATCGCCTTAGAGCAGAGCCTCCTGGAGCATGATCTCATCACCCAGCCAGTCTCAAGATGTCTTGCCACATCTTGCCAACTGAGCAAGAATATTTGAAAGCACAGAATCCTGCAAAATGAGCAATGGTACCCAAAGCCAAAACCAAACCACCCACTTAACTTCATCTATGAAAAGATCAGAAATGGAAGGGACTTTCAGATATTTCTACTGGGAAGATTGACTAGAACTTTCCATATGCTAGGCAGAGGAATGCACAACTCAGGGGGGTCCCAGGCCCTGGGTTGCCAACTAGCAGCTGCTGGTCTTTTCCATGAAGCCAATATGAAGAGTATCCACCCAGAGGGTTCAACAGAGGCGCTTCAGGGGAGGGACACATCACAGAGGGGGCATGTGGGCAGGGTTAAGGGAGACCCCAGAGGTGGGAAGGCACCGAGGGCTGGCAGCAGGGGATGCTTTGATGTCCTCTAGGCTGAACAGCAAACGGAGGTGACAGGGTCATGAGAAGGCAGGGCAGGAACCAGAGGGAGCGGCAGCCTGGAACCTCTCATTGCGCAGAGGCACAGACATCAGGAGGCCCTTGGCACCAGACCTGAAGAGGGACAGAGGGGTAGTATCTGACCTTCCTCCCCTCCTGTCCTCCCTCCTCAGTCCAGATGTGCTTCCCAGCAGAAAACTCCCAGTGGAAGTGAGAAAACAGGGCTCCTAGGGAGGGTAGTGGTTCTGAGGCTCAAAGCAGAGCAGGAGGAGAAAGGAAATAAAGCAAGTCGGGCTCCTTCGGCAGATGGAGATGGCCATTGCACAGGGCCAGTTCCGGTGTTGGGGCTGGACACAGAATGCTCTGCCTCGCCTCTGCTCCCACTGCCTGCTGGCTGGGATCCCTACAGCTGTTCAGCTGCTCAGCCTCACTTTTCTCTCCTGGATAAAACCTCACTCTGCTGGGCTGGCCACTTACAGGCTGTAAAGGGCTGTCTGGTCCAAGGAAGGGGAATGGTGCCCTCCCGTGGCCCGCGTTTCCCCAGGTTCAAGTCAGTCCAACTCAGAAATAACGAGTCCCTCCCGGCACTGATTTTACATTTCTGATCTCTTAAATGTGGTTTAATGAGTTGATTTAACTTTAACTGAAAATTCATTAAAATACATTTGCTCTAAGTAAATATTTAAATGAATATTACACACACCAGGGAAGGAGGAGGCCTGTTTAATTATATCTGTCCTCTCTCTGGGAGCAATCTGGATTTTTTTCTGTGTGGGATGATGTTTCTACTAACCACAGCATTTCCTGCCCTGGGGAAGCCACACTGAAATTAACCAAGCTCCAGCATAGGCCGAGAGCATCAGGATTTGGGGTGTGAAATACTGCAGCGGGAAGTGGCTGTCTTCCAAAACCTACAGCCCTATTGCAGTCACACAGCTACACCTATATTGTGGTGACATGAAATACTAAACAAGGTATGAATTTCCCCCGCATTTCCTTTGACTTTTTGTACAAACAAGAAATAAGGCATTCTGGCTTGTGGTCCCAATGGCATCACTGAAAGAAGAAATGCAAATGAAGAGCAAACAAATCTACCTCCACTTTTGAGATTCACAATAGGATTTTGAAACTCAATACAGAACCAATACTTTTCAAGAGAAAACCATGTGTTTTTGATTCCTAGGATTCTGGGTCTCTTGAACTTGAGCTTTTAGGTTCTGATATAACCTACAGCCAAAGAAGAAAGAGTAATTCATTAGTTTCTCCCATTCACCTGGAAAAAGTGACACGTCATGCTTCCTGAACCATGGAGCAACCAATAATGCAGCCTTTTTTCCTCAAGCACATGGAGTCTTTATTTCAGGTGAATGGGAGAAACTTATGAATTACTCTTTCTTGGCCATAGATTAGATCAGAAGCTAAAAGCTCAAGTTCAAGAGATTCAAGATGGCAGAGTAAAGGAAGGCTGCATTTCTGGTTGCTCCATGGTTCAGGAAGTGTCTCTTACTTGTTCTTAGATCAAGTAAGAGACAGTCTGAGAAAAAGGCAAAGATATGTGGCATCTGGGTGGACGTTCCCCTAAACAATCTTGCAATCTGAAAATAGAAGCTGCCCCACATGGAGCTCCCCATGCCTTCTTGGCATGAAAAAGGGAGAGTTGACATGGCCACATGAGGACTCAGGCAGAGGGATCTGAGGTCACTACAGACTCCTGTACTTCCCAAACAGGCAAAGGAAAGAACCAAAAGCATTTCGTGTACGGCTGATATTACCCCCTGCATATTAGAGGGCTGGAGGGCAAGGCAGAGAGTCCACACTGGGGCTCGAGCTCCACCACCCTGGGTGAAGGTGTGTCCTGTTAGGAAACCAGGTAGGATGTGGCCAAATCAAGAAGCCCAGTGTGAATCAAAGGTAAAAGATAAGTTCCCACAGTAGCAACAGCATGTGACATTTCCATCAAAAGTGAGGTGAAAGTTCCACTTTCTCCACATACTCCTCGAGCACATGGAGTCTTTATTTCAGGGGAATGGGGGAAACTGATGAATTACTCTTTCTTCTTTGGCCATAGGTTAGATCAGAAGCTAAAAGCTCAAGTTCAAGAGATTCAAGATGGCAGGAAGGATGCATTTCTGGTTGCTCCATGGTAAGGAAGCCACAGTGGAATGTGGCATCAGCTCTGTAGATGAAAGATGAAAGAGGCAATTCACCAAAACTCCACAAAGGACTGTCAGGGACTCTACGAGACTAAGAAATTTGGATGCATTGAACAAAGGGCAAGAAGGAGCACCCTGAAGCCAAGCCAGTAGTAGGAGTGGCACTGGGTCACTGCAGAGGGGGGAGAGGGGGGAGAGAGCACAAAAGTGAGAAAAAACATAGTGGGGAAAATCCGACATGGAAGAAATTGTAGGACAGAAAGGCCGCCTGACTGCCTTTCTTCCTAGGCTGCACAGAGACCCTGTGTTGGGTAAGTGCTCTTAGGTATTCCAACTGGCAAGTGGAGAGCTGAGCAGGTGCCACTGTGAGGAGGCCGTGCTGCAGCTTGCTGCTGCAGAGTCAGGGGTTGTGTACATGTTGCCATGCTGTCCTGGGAAGGACCTGAGGTAGGACAAGAGTAAAACAGGGAGTCAGGTCACAAAGACAAGGAGAGGGCAGCTTGCTTTGCCCTTTCAGTGTGGCTGCTCATGCCACCAGCTGAAGAGGATCAGGAATCTATACAGGTGGGTGTGATTACGCTGAAGTACACTAACCATGACCAAGAAATACCAGGAAAGCTATACAACAAAGCCCACTTGAGAGGATATTGAAAAATTCACTATTACCTGATATACCAGAATGCTTTGGCAAGAGAATTCTGTACCTTAAAAAAGCCAAACCCAATACAGAAATTATACACACCCATACACTATTTTCTGAAGTTCATAATTCCCCAGCAACTGAATTCAAAGACATCAAAGTGGATGAAATACAAATAATGTATTCAAAAGAATGATTATAAAATGATCAATGAATTTCAAGAGAACACAGTGAAACAGCTGAATAAAGCAAGGAAGTCAGTACAGGATATGAATGAGAAATTCAATAAAGGAGATGGAGATATTTAAAAAGAACCAAACAGAAATTTGGGAAATGAGAGACACACAAATCCAATAAAATGCTCAGTCGACAGTCTGTCTACCAGAGTAAACCTTGCAGGAGGCAGACTCTAAGAGCTGGAAGACAAAGGGAGTGTCCTTGAACATTCATATTGTATTAAAGAAAAGAACATAAGTAACCACTACAAGAATAGATGAAATAGAGATCAAACTTCAGAATCATTGAAATCAAAGAGGGTTGTGAGATGCAGGCTAATGGTATGGATAAACTCTTCAGGGGAATAATAACTAAAACATTTCCAAACCTTAAGAATATGTTACATGTCCAGTCACAGGAGGCATTTTAAATGCCAAACAGACAAGATTAAAAAAAAAAAAAGAATTCTTCCAAGACAAGTATAATTAATACCTAATGTACAGAATAAGGATAAAATATTAAAATCTGAAAGAGAAAAACATCAGGTCACATTTACAGAAAAAAATTACAATTACTTCTGATTTCTCAGCACAAACTCTAAATGCCAAGAGGGCTTGGAAAGATGTGTACAAAGTGCTGAAAAAAATTGTCAACTGAGATTGTTATGTTCAGCAAATCTATTCTTTAGAATTGAAAGAGAAGTAAACATATTCCAAGATAAGCAGAAATTAAAAGAATACATGACTGCTAAGGCAGCACTACAGAAAATACTTAAGGAAATGTTGCACACAGAAGAAATAAAAACAAATCCTACAGATCACAAATGGGCAAACCTCATCTGAAGAGTACCTAAACAAATGAGAAAAAGAATCAAATGAAACATTGAAAATAAATCAAAATGGCAGAAATTAATAAAGACCTCTCTATAAAAACACTGAATGTAAATGGTCTCAAATTACCAATTAAAACAGACAGGATGGCAGAATGGATTAAGAACAAGACCTAACTCTATGTGGTTAGTAAGGGTCCCACCTTACAGGCACAGACTGAAAGTAAAAGGATGGAAATTGATATATCATGTAAATGGAGCCTAAAAACAGGCAGAGGTAGCTATTCTTAGGTTCAACAAACAGACTTTAATGCAAAGAGCTTCACTTTATAATTGTAAAGGGAACAATCCAACAAGAAGCCATAGCAGCAGTAAAGATTTATGCCCCAGACATTGGTACACCTAATTTCATAATACAGACAATAATCAAAGACTCAGATAGACCCTAGTACAATAATACTGGGGAATTACGAACACATCTTCACCAATAGATAGGCCACCCAGATATAAACTCAGCAAAGACTCTTCAGACCTAAAAAATATAAGTCAAATGGACATAACAGACATCTATATAGACTATTTCATCCAACAGATGAATATACTTCCTTCTCTAAAATTGACCATAGTTTAGGCCACAAAGTCACTTCTAACAAATATAAAAAGTTGATATAATTTCTGGCATCTTGTATGATCATAGTAAAATAAAATTAGAAATGAACACCAAATAAATGTATGGAGAATATCATGCTAAATGAAATAACCCAATCTCAAAAAACCAATACTGAAAGTTCTAATAGGCAATAAGGAGTTCTAACTCCTTATTAACTCCAATAGTTCTAACTCACAATAAGGAGTGAGGGGATGAATAGAAGTACTTTGGATTAGACTAAGGGGGAATGGAGGGAAGGGATGAGGATAGGAATAGGAAAGATGGTAGAATGAATCAGACACAACTTTCCTATTTATTGAAAGTTTTTCTCCATATATGTAAAAATACATTCTACTGTCATGTGTATCTAAAAAGAACAGATTATTAGTAGTAAATAGTAGAATGAATCAGACACAACTTTCTATTTATATGGAAATTATTCTCCATATATGTAAAATATCTCAAAATGCATTCTACTGTCATGTATAACTAAAAAGAACAAATTATTAAAATGTAGCTTAGGGTTAAGTTTAGGGGGGGAAAATCAACACCAAAAAAAAAAAAAGTCTACAGAAACTAGATAAGCATATAGATATTGACCAATACCCTTTGAAGTGATTTTGAATGATGAATGAATGATAGAAGAATTCACATTAAAATTTCAACAATTCCTAGAATAATGAGAATAGTGATATCAAACCAGAACCTCCGGGCTACCATGAAAGCCATTATAAGAGGAAAGTTCATAGCTATGAATGCTACCTAAGAAAATCAGAAACATTACAAATAAACAACCTAATGATGCATCTCAATGCCCTTGAAAAACAAAACAAACCAATTCCAAAACCATATAGAACAAAGGAGTACTTGAAATGAGAGCTGAAATTAATATAAAAGAATAAACAAATATAAAGGACCAATGAAATAAAGAGTTGGTTCTTTGAGAAGATAAAAAAAATTGATAAACCTTAACCAAAAAAACCAAAAAGAAAAAGATAGAAAACCTAAATTAATAAAATTAGAGTTTAAGAAAGAGAAAGCACAACAGACAGCACAGAAATCTCAAGGGCCTTGAAGGAATACTTTGAAAACTTATACTCCAATAAACTGGAAACCCAAGAAGAAATAGACCTATCTGTAGACACATACAACCTGCCAAAACTGAATCAAGAGGACAGGGAAAACGTAAGCAGACCAATAACTAGCAATGAGACAGAAGCAGTCATAAAACTTTTTCGAACAAAAATTCAAAGAAGCCCAGGAACAGACTGACTCTCAGTTGAATTCTACCATACTACAAAGAAGAATTAATGCCAATACTCCTCAAATTATTACATGGCATAGATGTGGATCACTTCTAAAATAATTCTATGAAATCAATGTAACCCTATTAACAAAATTAAAAATGGATCCATTAAGAAAATAAATGACAGACTAATATCCCTGATGAACTTAACTGCAAAAATCCTTAATAAAATATCAGCAAATCATATTCAACAATGTATTAAGAAGATTGTACATTGTGACATAGTTGGTTTTAATTCAGGGTTGCAAGGATTGTTTAATGTATGCAAATCAATAAATAAAATTTATCACAAAAATAGATTTAAAATAAGAATCACATGATCATCTCAACAGATGCAGAGAAAGGCTTTGAAAAAAAAACACCATTCATGTTAAAAACACTGAGGAAATTAGGGTTAGAAGGAACTATTCTCATCATTATAAAGGCTGTATAAGACAATCCCAAGGCAAAAATCATAGTGAATAGGAAAAAAAACTGAAATCATTTCCTTTAAAGTCTGGAACAACACAAGAATGTCCTCTCTCATCACTCCTATTTAGCATAGTACTAGAAATTCTAGCCAGAGCAATTGGGCAAGAGAAGGAAATAAAACTGAAGAAATAGGAAAGGAAGATGTCAAATTATCACTGTTTGAAGATGATATGATCCTCTACTTAAAGATTCAAAAGCTTTACCCTAAGGCTGCTTGAGCTAACAAATTCAGCAAAGTAGCAGGTTTCACAATCAACATACACACTTAATATCTTTCTTATACACCAATATTGAATCTGCTGAGAAAGAAATATGGAAGTGATCTCATTCACAATAGCCTCATAAAACAATCCCTAGGGATAAATCTAACCAGGAACGTGAAATATCTCTATAATCAAAACTACAGGAGAAAAAAGAAAGAAATTGAACACAAAATGGAAAGATCCCCCTTGTTCATGGATAGGCAGAATTAATATGGTTAAATGGCCATACTACCACAAGCAATATGCAGATTAATGCAATCCCCATCAAAATGTCAATGACGTCCTTCACATAACTAGAAAAAAAATATTAAAATTAATTTGGAAGGATAAAAGATCCAGAATAGGCAAAGAAATTCTAATCCACAAAGCAGTAAAAACACCTGACTTCAAATTATTCTCCGGAGCTATAGTAACAAAAACTTCATGATACTGGTATAAAAACAGATGCGTTAGCCAAGGGAACAGAAAGAAGGAATAGAGATAAATCTACACAGATACAGTGGGCTGATGCCAAAAATATATATTGGATAAATGATGGTCTTTTTGAAAAAATGATGCAGAGAAAACTGGTTATCCATTTGTAGAGGAATAAGACTATCTCTTGCCCCTTATCTCTTGTCCCCGACAAAATCAATTCAAAATGTATCAAAGACCTAGAAATTAGGCTAGGAACTATGCAACACCTAGAAGAAAATGTATGGTCAACATTCCAGCATATAGGCTCAGGCCACAACTTTCTCAATAGGACCCCAAAAGCTTAGGAAATAATGGTAAGACTTAATAAATGGGTTGGAATCAAATTAAATTAAAAGTTTTCTAAAGTGAAAAGGAAACAATTAAAAATGTGAAGAGAGAACCTACATTATGTAAAAAAAATCTTTGATGGAGGATTAATATCCAGAATAGAGTAAGAACTCCAAAACTTACCACCAACAAATTTAATAACACAACTAATTAATGGACAAATGAACTAAACAGACACTTTTGTAAATAAAAATTACAAATGGCCAACAAGTACAAGAAAAAAGTGTTCAAAATCATTAGCAATCAGGCAAATGCAGATCAAAACTACACTGGGATTTTATCTCACTGCAGTCCGAATGGCAGCCACCAGGAACACAAGCAATGATTAATGCTGGAGAGGATGCAGAGGAAAAGGAACAGTTTACACCGTTGGTGTGACTGTAAATTAGCACAACCATTACAGAAATCAATACTGAGTTTCCTCAAAGATTAGCGATGGAGCCACCCCATGACCTAGTAGGCCACTCCTGAGTATGGATCCTGGAAAATTAAAATCCCCATACCATAGGGACACACACACACACACCCATGTTTCTAGCAGCATAGTTCACAATAGTCAAACCCCAGAACCAGGCTAGGTGCCCATTGACAGATGAAGAGATTAAGAATATATGTACAAGGGTGTTTTATTCATCCATAGGGAATGAAATTATGTCATTTGCAGGAAAGTGAGTGGGAACTGAGAACATTATATTAGGTGAAAAAAGCCAAACTCAGAAACAAGGGTCGTACGTTTTCTCTTATATGTGGAAGCTAGAGAGGAGAGGGTAGAAAAGGTGGGCAGGGCTCTCCTGATAACAGAAAGGAGATCAGCAGAGGAAAGGGACCAGGTGAGGGAGGAAGAAAGGGAAAGGGAAAATACTAGAAAATAATGTTGGGCAATTTATATGGTCATACTGTACGCAGGTACAACTATGTAACAACGAATCCCACCATCATGTATAACCATAATGTACCAATAAAAATATGGTGGAAAATCATCATATCACAGAGAGGAAAGAGAGGGCAGCTCTTTAGAACACACTGCATGGAAACTCAGTTCTGGGAAATAGTTATGAAACTTGAATCAGAGCATCACACAGAGGCAGGCAAAATAAGACCATTAAGACTATCAGTCAGGACCAAGGTAGGAAGTCTGAATATCCATCCCCCCAAATCAGCTCAATTCTTATCAGAATGAATGAGGCCAGAGAAATGAGGAGAACACGTTATTCATGAAAGGGTTTATGTTCCTTTCTCTTATAAAAGTGCCGCTGTAGAGGAACTTTAGAAACAAAATAATCCATTGTTTCCCCAAGCAGAAGTACCCCAGTTCTCACCCACACAGACAATAGTGGGGGAAAGATGTTTAAAATTACATCCTGCTTGCTTATTTTAGGGTCTTCAACTGCAAGCAAAAAAAAAAAAAAAGGATTTGGATCCAATTACAACAGAATTTTACCTTATTCAGGAAATTTCCCAAAACCAAAGAGAAAATACATATAAACAGGAAAGCCATAAAATAAACATCCCAGTAAGCAGGGAAATATTAACAATTTTAAAATGCTGTGTACTCAGCTGTTTCTGTTTTGTTGCATATTCGTTTACATGAGTGTTTAATAAACAAGCAGTTTTTAAATCTGCATCTGAGCATGAGAAGATTTGTCTACTTATGATGTAGAAAGTGCCAGAAGACTTACCTTCTGCCATCCGTGAGAATAAGAAGGGGATTTGCAATGTCATAACGTTCTCTGAGACTAGCCCAGCTCACAAATCTGAGTCATAAAACAACTCCATCTAAAGTAAATTCCAAACAGGAACAGGCCCACTGAGTTGCTGGTAAGCCTCAGCAACCCACTTGCTGATGGTGAACAGCCCTGATATTCAGTGTCTGCACAAGTCCATAGAAGATACATTCCCACCACAGCCGATTCCAAGCTGCTAATGTGGTCAGTGAGCACATGGAGGGGAAGAGATTTGCATAAACTTCTCTTGAGAGTGGATGGGACCTGAGTATAACACATTCCTGGATGCTCCCCCTCAAGGAAAGAAAATATGTGGAAACATTTTCAACTTTGCAGAGCATGGGAGCCTGCATGGTTTCCACAGAAGGAAGGGAGAGGGAATCAGCCAAACCTTTTACAAATTCCGAGTAAGAGCCATCAGGTACTTTAGGATGTTTGGAGACCCTAAATGCAGAAAGCATTAGAGGTCCCTCATAAGCTCCTTGCCACGGGTCTCCCCTGGATGCTCTTGAGGAAGGCAAGGGGAAGGCACAAGTGCACAGAGCTCCTGGCTGGGCAGACCTGCAGTTGGTGATTGTGACATTGCCAGGCACACTGCGATCTCAATCCGTCTGGCTCTTCTGTCAAAGTGAGTAGAGGCCTCCTCAGCTAGAAAGGAGCAGCAACTCCTCTTACTGGCCCATGAGCCTCATAAGCATTGGTCCAAAAGAATTAACACAGTACAAGCATACCCAGAACTGCAGTATATAAAGAAGGCAATACATTTTGGTCAACTGGGGTTTATTGCACAAAAGTAAGAATGATATCACATTGGAAAATAAAACATTTCCAGTTGAATCTCTGTGATGCTGGGATCTGCAACTGTAGATTCAACCAACTGTGGGTCAAAACTCATTTTTAATTGCCACCGTATTTAACATAGTGATAATTTTTACGTATACAGGAAGATGTGTGTAGGTCATTTTGTAAGTACAATTATATCATCATTAAGGGGCTTGGGTTTGGGAATCTGCTGAGTTTGGTATCTGTTGGAGGTCCTAGAGCCAATTCCCGAACATACCAAGATAGTGTTTTACTGGCATAAGGCTGGACCTGAAGCTTAATGTAGCAGGACAGAAGAGTCCCAGGAACCCAGGCATCAGTGGCCAGTTGATATTTGAGAAAAGGAACCAATGTAATTCAGTCAGGAAACTGGAGCTTTTCAATGAATAATACTGGAACAATCTCAAATGCATACAGGAGAGGAAAAGAAAAGGGAACCTAACCTTTAACGTGCACCATATTAAAAATTCAACTTGAAATGAATTGCAAAATTAAATGTACAACCTATAAATACAGCATTTGGAACAAATCATCAGAGAAAATATTCATGAACTTGGATTAGGCAAAAGTTATCTTATAAATTCAAAAAATATCTGCGTGACCAGGAAGCTGTCTTTGGTCTTGTGTCCTGCCCTAAGCTTTCTCCAGAACATTCTGTGGAGATCCACAAAAAAGATCTTTTGTGCCCCTTTAACTTCTCTTGTTTTGGGGGTTCCGGTTTTTCCAAAATGAGGTGGTAGCCCAGACTTGAAATGTGTGATGTGCTTATCTAATAATATGCCAGTATCCCTATTATAGAAAGACTTCACACAATCTAATAAAATACAGTCTCAAAAATAATGTGCAAATATTTGAACAAATGCATTGTTAACACATAGGAAAAGGAATTCAGTGTCATTACTGGGTACAGAAATGCAGATGAGGTGGGACATTCCATGCCTTATAGAATGGTTCAATAAACAAAAGCCAGGCAACACCCAACCCTGAAGAAAATATGGGATGATGGAACTCTCATGTGTTTCTGGTGGGAATATAAAATGCTATTTCCACCCTGGACGACTAGGAGTATTTCTGGTAAAATTGAACACACACTTTTCACATGGCACAGACTTCCTCTCCCAAGTGATGACAACTTACCTGGCATGTGCTCCCTGAGCCAATGTTGATGGTGGCTCCCAACGGTATTGTCCTCCTCCTTCTTCAAAGCTTCTTCTAAACCTTATCAGCTGACTTGATTTGATTCCTGAGCACTTAAAATATTCTGGTAAACAGGATGCAACCCATGAAGAATGCCACAAAGCACAGCAAGGTTGGTGTCTGGAGAAATCACCCAATAGCAGGCCTCAGCGCCATATTGAATCCTGCTCAATTGTGCTCCCAGCTCCCTGTGCCTGGAGGCAAGGAATCCAGGCCCTGTTCTCGTTATACACTCCACACTTACTTCATCCATTTCAATGTCTGATTTGCATCGAGGGGAGGAAAGCCATGTTTCATCTTTCTGGACAAAAGTCAACTAGGGAAATCTACATTTTACTTTTAACTTACCCCAGCATTGCCAGGTCTCGAGGAAAGTCAAATTCTGACCATGACAGAATCCTTGGTTACCTCCTTGAACAGCTGAGCAGGGATATTCTGCCTTTTTCTCACACACAGAGAGAACACGGTGCCACTTTTTATGTTAGGATGGCTATGGAGACCTGACCACGTGAGCCTCCGAGGGCGCAAGTCTTCAGGCTCTGGTCAGTTATTTATGGTGGAAATAATATTGTGAGATATTAACCTTTATCACCTCCTCACAGTGAGATCCCTGATCATGGCCTCAGGAGAGATAAGAGGGGAGAGGAAACACAGAAGTTACCTGGGAGTCAGCAGCTGCTGTTTCCTAGAAGGTTTGGTTAGTAGTAACAGGCTTATCAGGTCTGCCTGAGAACTTCCTGGTGCCAATTGTTGTTCTGAACATCCCACCATCTTTAACTCATTGCCCTAGAAGAGTATTTCCCATTGCACAGGAACTGAAATCGAGGCTCAGAGATGTTCAGTAGATTGCCCAGGTTCGCACAGCTATGGGATTGGAGCTGGGATTTGGACAAGCAAACTGGATACAAATTCCATGCATTTAAGTGTCCAACTATAAAGGCTTCTTCCATTTTAAGGCTTCCCTATGCTGAACTGTTTCCAGAAAGCTTAGTCAACTGTATCAAGAACTAAAAGCAATAATGTTCCTGGGAATATTGAAGGCCTTTGGCTATAAACACTAGGGCAGGGGATTAATCAAACTGACTGACAGCGCTGGTCCTCCTGGTGCTGTGTCCGAGGATGGAAATGGATGCTCTCAGCAAGGACGCCTGGAGCAAGGGATCAGAGAAGAAAGGCTGCGTGAGGGAGCTTTGGATTCAGGTCCCTGCTTCCCCAGCCTTTCAGCGGCCGGAGCTCATTCAGACTCAGTCAGAGTTAGAGAAAGGAGTGCAGACCCCGCTCCTGAGCCAGGGGCCCTGGGCTCCATGTCCAGGCCTCTCTGTTCCTGTCTTCACCCGGTCCATCTCTAAAGCCAGATCCTCCCCAGAATCAAAGGAAAATCATTGTCAGTGAAGGGTCTGGAGCCTCTTTGAAAGAGCCCACACCTCTGCAAGGTCTGGTTGTTACATTGATTTGCTTATGTCTCACTTCCTGGTGATCCATGATACATTGTTACAATTAGCTACAGAACACCCAGGTATGTAACACGCAGAAGCTTTGCGCTGTGGGCTGTGGTCCTGAGGCGGAGGGTTCTTCTGTAGCCTCCACCTTGGCTTGACTCAGTCGCTGCCGCACCCCAAACTCACTTATCCACATAAAGCCCAAGTGCTCGACTACCACATTAACTCCTCAGCTATACCATAGAAACAGAAATTTCCTGCTTAATAATTAGAATGTGAAGAAAAAATATTAATAGAGCCGAATGATTTGTTTTAAAACAAAGAGCGGAGGACAGCGGTGTTCCCTGTAGTCCCAGCACTCAAGGGGCTGAGGCAGAAGGGTCACTGGAGTCCAGGAGTCCTGGTCACTCACCTAGTATGCCAGAGGCCCTGAGCTCCATATCCAGCATCACACACACACACACACACACACACACACACACACACACACAGAATGAACAGATTGCAGAGTTACAAAGGTCATTTGTTTCCAAGAGGGCGAGGTGCCCATTTTTAATCTCCAAAGTTCCTGCTCTCCGTAGTTTAGAGATGATGACATCTCTGGCAGTCTTGGGAGCGCTCCCTAGCCAACACGCTCCTCTCCACTCTGACTGCACCAACGCCCTGACAGGGCACTTTCAGAAATAAGTATCTTCCATTCTTATGGGGAGAACAGATTTACATACTTAAAAATTCAACAAGGTCCATCCATAAACATTTTTTTTTTGAACTTACAAAGGTACCTTTCAAACTTTTGTCAAGATCAGCCCCATTTTGAAAATCGTGCCTGAAAAGAAAGGGTTGCAGGGATTATTTTAGCTGTGAGTTTTCAAGTGTTTGACATGAAAAGCAGTCTCAAAGCCAACGCATGCCCTTACCCTCTAGATTATTTATCTCCTATAAACTCAAATATTCAAACTTCATCGTGAATATATGAACTTTCTGAAAAGGCCACTTAATTACCACCCCCACTGACCCGCAGTGCCCTCTTCAACACCGAGGCTGCTTCCTTTGTGCGTCGTGAGGGAGGATGAAAGAGCAGAACCTGTTCATCAATTGCTATTCAGAACCAAATCTTCCTGCATTATGATTTTTTTTTCTTTTTGACTATTTCCCTGTCATTGTGACTAGATTATCTCACTGTTAGAATGTCTCACCTGAGCATGTGAATCCTCCAAAATGACTTGGGCCTGAAAGAAGAAAACTGAGAGTCTTTCTGTAGGTGAGAATAAGAAAGCTGCAGCCAAGAGTGGGGACCATCTACCTTCTCCCATGCACTTGATTTTCCTGAGAGCAGCAGCGGGGCCTTGTGGAGCCCGGACCTGGAGGACAATGACCTGTGCAGAACAGCACCCACCCAAAGAGGGCTTTTAACCTCCTGTCTGTGAGTTTACTTAAAGTTGCAGGTGTTTGCTTTGTGAATTCAAGGGTCAAATGAGAGACCAAGGAAACAATAGAGCATGTGCCCCTGGCTCAGCCCAAGGATGGAGTTAAGAAGACGGGAAGATAGGATTAGGAACAGGGAAGTCTTTAAATCACGGGGTCAACAGGATGGTGCTCTTTTTTCTACTTTTCTCTCTTTCTTATGTTAGTGGGATGAATGTGTTTTACTTCCACGGTTAAAAGAAAAGCAAAGGGAAGCATCCTGTCAATGTCATTGAAGAGAGTTCAAACCTAAGGACAGGAAGGATGGGCAGGAAGACAGGTGGGAGGAGAACTGCTTCCCCCTGGCCTGTTCTCTCCCCATCCTCAGGAGGCCCCTTCATGGAGACAACGTGGCTGAGGAAGCCCCACACATAACCTCCGGGTGCCTGTGTCTCAGAGAGCGGGGGAGGCAGAGAGAAACTGGGCTCTGGTTTCCCCAGGTAGGGAACGTGCCCTGGCCAACTTCATCGTGTCTCTTTGGGTCACCTCATGGCCTCAGCAACAAGGAAAGCTTGGAAAATAAGTGTCCCACAAGGGCCACTGGAAGGCCAGCATAGCTTGCTAATCTGTATCCACACTCAGCCAGGCGCTGCCCAGAGCAGAACTGGGGCTATAGCAGGTGCCACAGCAGTAGCCCCCATGGCCCAAGGGTGCCAGCTAACATTGTTACCACCCAGCAAGAGCCTTCGGCTGGGCATGCAGAAAAGCTGAGGCCAGGGCGCTGGGTTCTGCAGTAACAAAGAGCTTAAATTCATGGTTGGCCAGCAAGGGGGCTAGGAAACAGCAAATAAAAGGAAAACCCCTCAAATCTGCCTCTGGGTCAGGTAATACCAGAAAATTTTTGCAGAGGGTTGGGAGGTGAGAAGCTGCTGGTCAGACTGCTAGAGGGAATCTTCTGCACACGCGCACATGGTCACTGTGCCTCATGACCTCGGCTCCAAGGGATGGTGTGAGCTGTCAGTCATGCTACTGTACTTCCTGCAGTGTGTGAACTGGGAATGTTTATTCACAGTCACAGTGTAATGATGTTCTTCACCATGATGGACTGCCTGCACAGTGGTAGGGGTCCCCTGGAGATGTTCTGCTGTATTAGTTTGTATAAGTACTCTATCATGTTTGCACACCTGGGAAAAGTGTTTTGGAACATAACTGCATGACACATGTGCGCATGTGTGTGTGTGTGTG
This sequence comes from Marmota flaviventris, assembly GCF_047511675.1. Classification (NCBI taxonomy): domain Eukaryota; kingdom Metazoa; phylum Chordata; class Mammalia; order Rodentia; family Sciuridae; genus Marmota; species Marmota flaviventris. Next base: position 133,659,762 of record NC_092498.1, read on the forward strand.
TGTATATATATATATGTTTGTGTGTGTATATGTATGCATGATATATATGCATTTGGACATAAGCATGCATATCTATGCAGATGTGCATACACGGGTCTCTATGTATTTGTGTGCATGTACATATGTGTATCTACATATATAAAATAAACAAAACCCCATAGAAACAAAACAGCACACACTGGCACTTCTCCAGGGCCCAAGAGACCGTCTTAGCATAGCCAAGGGCTGGGTCCAGGAGCCCCAGAGTCGAGGGCCAGGCCCCAGGCAGTACCCTCTTCCCCAGACACAGCCCAAGCTCAGTGCCCTGCACAACTCCACCAGCAATTCTCCTTGGCCATTTGTCAGTGGACCTCTGAAGTTTACACAAGGGCCCCCACCCGACTGCACCAAGGCTTCTGCCTTCTTGAGAACAAGAGAACAATTCTCCCATGTAAAGACTGAGAGCAGTCCCCAGAGGAAGAGGTTACTTGTTTTACCCAGAGATTGTCACCAGGAGATGCCCTGCTTTCAAAGAAACATGGGAGAGAAATACCATTAACTACCTTTTATTTAGACCAAGACTTGCCCTTTCTAGTCTTCACTTTTGAAAGCAAAAAATAGTTCTAGGGGCAGGAAGGATAAATCACACAGAACCCCGAATGCAGATCAGTGGGATGGGATTAGAGATGTTTTCTTCTTCATGCAAGAATGGCTTAAAAAGAACCTCATAGGACAAGTGGAAGGATGGAGGAGGGAGGCTACGCCTTCTGCTCTGGGTGATAAAGGGATGCAGAGGGGAAACGCAGGTCAAGTCACGTCCCTCAGCACCCTCGGCAGAGCCAGAGTCCCCACCAGGTGCAAATGGAGCATAGCCTGCATGTTGCATAACAGGGAACGTGATGGTTTGGAAGCCCTGTTGTATTAAAGAAGATTCTTTTTTTTTTTTAATTTTTTATTGTTGGTTGTTCAAAACATTACATAGTTCTTGACATATCATATTTCATACTTTGATTCAAGTGGGTTATGAACTCCCATTTTTACCCCATATACAGATTGCAGAATCACATCAGTTATACATCCATTGATTTACATATTGCCATACTAGTGTCTGTTGTGTTCTGCTGCCTTTCCCATCCTCTACTATCCCCCCTCCCCTCCCCTCCCCTCCCCTGTTCTCTCTCTACCCCCTCTACTGTCATTCATTTCTCCCCCTTGTATTATTTTTCCCTTTCGCCTCACTTCCTCTTGTATGTACTTTTGTATAACCCTGAGGGTCTCCTTCCATTTCCATGCAATTTCCCTTCTCTCTCCCTTTCCCTCCCACCTCTCATCCCTGTTTAATGTTAATCTTCTTCTTCTGCTCTTCGTCCCTACTCTGTTCTTAGTTACTCTCCTTATATCAAAGAAGACACTTGGCATTTGTTTTTTAGGGATTGGTTAGCTTCACTTAGCATAATCTGCTCTAATGCCATCCATTTCCCTGCAAATTCTATGATTTTGTCATTTTTTAATGCAGAGTAATACTCCATTGTGTATAAATGCCACATTTTTTTATCCATTCATCTATTGAAGGGCATCTAGGTTGGTTCCACAGTCTTGCTTTTGTGAATTGAGCTGCTATGAACATTGATGTAGCAGTGTCCCTGTAGCATGCTCTTTTTAGGTCTTTAGGGAATAGACCAAGAAGGGGAATAGCTGGGTCAAATGGTGGCTCCATTCCCAGCTTTCCAAGAAATCTCCATACTGCTTTCCAAATTGGCTGCACCAATTTGCAGTCCCACCAGCAATGTACAAGTGTACCCTTTTCCCCACATCCTCACCAGCACTTGTTGTTGTTTGACTTCATAATGGCTGCCAATCTTACTGGAGTGAGATGCTATCTTAGGGTGGTTTTGATTTGCATTTCTCTGACTGCTAGAGATGGTGAGCATTTTTTCATGTACTTGTTGATTGACTGTATGTCCTCCTCTGAGAAGTGTCTGTTCAGGTCCTTGGCCCATTTGTTGGTTGGGTTGTTTGTTATCTTATTGTCTAATTTTTTGAGTTCTTTGTATACTCTGGATATTAGGGCTCTATCTGAAGTGTGAGGAGTAGAGATTTGTTCCCAGGATGTAGGCTCCCTATTTACCTCTCTTATTGTTTCTTTTGCTGAGAAAAAACTTTTTAGTTTGAGTAAGTCCCATTTGTTGATTCTTGTTATTAACTTTTGTGCTATGGGTGTTCTATTGAGGAATTTGGAGCCCGACCCCACCGTATGTAGATCGTAGCCAACTTTTTCTTCTATCAGACGGCGTGTCTCTGATTTGATATCAAGCTCCTTGATCCATTTTGAATTAACTTTTGTGCATGACGAGAGAAAGGGATTCAGTTTCATTTTGTTGCATATGGATTTCCAGTGTTCCCAGCACCATTTGTTGAAGATGCTATCCTTCCTCCATTGCATGCTTTTAGCCCCTTTATCAAATATAAGATACTTGTAGTTTTGTGGATTGGTTTCTGTGTCCTCTATTCTGTACCATTGGTCCACCCACCTGTTTTGGTACCAGTACCATGCTGTTTTTGTTACTATTGCTCTGTAGTATAGTTTGAAGTCTGGTATTGCTATACCGCCTGATTCACACTTCCTGCTTAGCATTGTTTTTGCTATTCTGGGTCTTTTATTTTTCCATATGAATTTCATGATTGCGTTCTCTATTTCTATAAGAAATGCCGTTGGGATTTTGATTGGCATTGCATTAAACCTATAGAGAACTTTTGGTAATATCACCATTTTGATGATGTTAGTTCTGCCTATCCATGAACAGGGTATATTTTTCCATCTTCTATGATCTTCTTCTATTTCTCTCTTTAGGGTTCTGTAGTTTTCATTGTATAAGTATTTCACCTCTTTTGTTAGGTTGATTCCCAAGTATTTTATTTTTTTTTGAAGATATTTTGAATGGGGTGGTTGTCCTCATTTCCGTTTCAGAGGATTTGTCGCTGATATACAGGAATGCCTTTGATTTATGCGTGTTGATTTTATATCCTGCCACTTTGCTGAATTCATTTATTAGCTCTAATAGTTTCTTTGTAGACCCTTTTGGGTCTGCTACGTATAGAATCATGTCATCTGCAAATACTGATAATTTAAGTTCTTCTTTTCCTATTTTTATGCCTTTAATTTCTTTCGTCTGTCTAATTGCTCTGGCCAGTGTTTCGAGAACTATGTTGAACAGAAGTGGTGAGAGAGGGCATCCCTGTCTTGTTCCAGATTTTAGAGGGAATGCCTTCAATTTTTCTCCATTCAGAATGATGCTAGCCTGAGGCTTAGCATAGATTGCTTTTACAATATTGAGGTATGTTCCTGTTATCCCTAGTTTTTCTAGAGTTTTGAACATAAAGGGATGCTGTACTTTGTCGAATGCTTTTTCCGCATCTATCGAGATGATCATATGGTTCTTATTTTTAAGTCTATTGATGTGGTGAATAACATTTATTGATTTCCGTATATTGAACCAGCCTTGCATCCCAGGGATGAATCCTACTTGATCATGGTGCACAATTTTTTTTATATGTTTTTGTATCCGATTCGCCAGAATTTTATTGAGGATTTTTGCATCTAGGTTCATCAGAGATATTGGTCTGTAGTTTTCTTTCTTTGAAGTGTCTTTATCTGGTTTAGGTATCAAGGTGATGTTGGCCTCGTAGAATGAATTTGGAAGTTCTCCCTCTTTTTCTATTTCCTGAAGTAGCTTGAAAAGTATTGGTATTATTTCCTCTTTAAAGGTTTTGTAAAACTCTGCTGTATACCCATCCGGTTCTGGGCTTTTCTTAGTTGGTAGTCTTTTGATGGTTTCTTCTATTTCCTCAATTGATATTGGTCTGTTTAGGTTGTCTATATCCTCCTGGCTCAATCTGGGCAGATCATATGACTTAAGAAATTTATCTATGCCTTAACTATCTTCTAATTTGTTGGAGTATAAGGATTCAAAATAATTTTTGATTATCTTCTGTATTTCTGAAGTGTCTGTTGTGATATTGCCTTTTTCATCCCGTATGCTATTAATTTGAGTTCTCTCTCTTCTTCTCTTCGCTAGCATGGCTAAGGGTCTGTCGATTTTGTTTATTGTTTCAAAGAACCAACTTTTAGTTTTGTCAATTTTTTCAATTGTTTCTTTTGTTTCGATTTCATTAATTTCAGCTCTGATTTTAATTATTTCTTGCCTTCTACTTCTTTTGCTGTTGTTTTGCTCTTCTTTTTCTAGGATTTTGAGATGAAGTATGAGATCATTTATTTGTTGGTTTTTTCTTTTTTTAAGGAATTAACTCCAAGCAATGAATTTTCCTCTTAGAACTGCTTTCAATGTGTCCCATAGATTCCTATATGTTGTGTCTGTGTTTTCATTTATCTCTAAGAATTTTTTAATTTCCTCCTTGATGTCTTCTATAACCCATTGATCATTCAGTAACCTATTGTTCATTCTTCAAGTGATGTATGCTTTTTCCTTCCTTCTTTTATTGTTGATTTTCAGTTCCATTCCATTATGATCAGATAAGATGCATGGTATTATCTCTACTCCTTTATATTGTCTAAGAGTTGCCCTGTGACATAATATATGATCTATTTTTGAGAAGGATCCATGTGCTGCTGAGAAAAAAGTGTAACTGCTTGATGTTGGGTGGTATATTCTATATATGTCAATTAAGTCTAGGTTATTAATTGTGTTATTGAGTTCTGTAGTTTCCTTATTCAATTTTTGTTTGGAAGATCTGTCCAGTGGCGAGAGAGGTGTGTTGAAGTCTCCCATGATTATTGTATGGTGGTCTATTAGACTCTTGAACTTGAGAAGAGTTTGTTTGATGAACATAGCTGCACCATTGTTTGGGGCATATATATTTATGATTGTTATGTCTTGTTGGTGTATGGTTCCCTTAAGCAGTATGTAGTGTCCCTCTTTATCCCTTTTGATTAACTTTGGCTTGAAATCTATTTTATTTGATATGAGTATGGACACTCCTGCTTGTTTCCGAAGTCCATATGAGTGATATGATTTTTCCCAACCTTTCACCTTCAGCCTATGTATGTCTTTTCCTATCAAATGCGTCTCCTGTAGGCAGCATATTGTTGGGTCTTGTTTTGTGATCCATTCTACTAACCTGTGTCTCTTAATTGGTGAGTTTAAGCCATTAACATTTAGGGTTATTATTGAGATATGGGTTGTTCTTCCAGCCATATTTGTTTATTTCTGTTACTAAACATGGTTTGTTTTCCTCTTTGATTATTTTCCCCCCCTTTACTGTCCTACCTCCCACTGTTGGTTTTCATTGTTATTTTCCATTTCCTCTTCCTGTAATGTTTTGCTGAGGATGTTTTGAAGAGATGGTTTTCTAGCTGCAAATTCTTTTAACTTTTGTTTATCGTGGAAGGTTTTAATTTCATCTTCCATCCTGAAGCTTAATTTTGCTGGATACACAATTCTTGGTTGGAACCCATTTTCTTTCAGTGTTTGAAATATGTTATTCCAGGATCTTCTAGCTTTCAGAGTCTGTGTTGAAAGATCAGCTGTTATCCTGATTGGCTTACCCGTAAATGTAATCTGCTTCCTTTCTCTTGTAGCTTTTAAAATTCTCTCCTTATTCTGTATGTTGGGCATCTTCATTATAATGTGTCTATGTGTGGATCTTTTATGATTTTGCACATTCGGCGTCCTGTAGGCTTCTAGGATTTGGGATTCTGTCTCATTCTTCTAGTCTGGGAAGTTTTCTCATATTATTTCATTGAATAGATTGCTCATTCCTTTGGTTTGGAGTTCTGTACCTTTCTGTATCCCAATGACTCTTAAGTTTGGTCTCTTAATGTTATCCCATATTTCTTGGATGTTCTGCTCATGGTTTCTTAACAGTCTTGCTGAGCTGTCTATGTTCTTTTCCAGTTGAAATGCTTTGTCTTCATTGTCTGATGTTCTATCTTCTAAGTGTTCTACTCTGCTGGTAGTATTCTCCATTGAGTTTTTAAGTTGGTTTATTGCTTCCTGCATTTCTAGGATTTCTGTTTGTTTGTTTTTTATAACCTCTATCTCCCTGTATAGTTGATCCTTTGCTTCCTGGATTTGTTTGTGTAATTCATTGTCGAAGTGATCTTTCATTGTCTGATTTTGCTGTCTAATGTCTTCCTTGATACTCCAGATCATCTGAAGCATGTATATCCTGAATTCTTTATCTGACATTCCATCTGCTGCAGCTGTTACCTCTTCTAAAGTTGAGTTTACCTGCATTGCTTGTGGTCCTTTCTTTCCTTGTCTTTTCATACTGCTTGCGTTTCTTTCTGCTTGGTGAAACTGTTGTGTTTTTGAAATGTTTTTTTCCCCTATATATTTATATTGCTCTTGTATAGTTGAAAAGTCTCCCTTGCAGGGTCGGGCGGCGGTCTGCCTACCTTGCAGGCGCGGGCGGGGGCTCTGCTCTGCCCCTCCTCCAATTGGTGTGAGGTGTCTACCACGCCCGCGGACCCCTGGGCCTGTTCTGGCGGTCAGTCGCAGGTCTGCCTACCTTGCAGGTGCGGGCGGTGGCTCTGCTCTGCCCTTACTCCAATTGGGGTGATGTGTCTACCACGCCGGCGGGTCGCTGGGCTTATTCCGGGTGCGGGAAGCGGCTCTGCTCTGCCCCTACTCCAATTGGGGTGTCGTGACTACCACGCTGGCAGGTCACTGGGCCTGATCCACCGGTCGGTTGCAGGTCTGCCTACCCTGCAGGTGCGGGCGGCGGCTCTACTCTGCCCCCCCCAATTGGTGTACCTTGTCTACCACACCCGCGGACCGCTGGGCCTGTTCCGGGTGCGGGAAAAGGCTCTGCTCTGCTCCTACTCCAATTGGGGTGACGTGCCTACCACCCCGGCCAGCCGCTGGGCCTGTTCCACCAGTTGGTCACAGGTCTGCCTACCTTGCGGGCATGGGTGGCGGCTCTGCTCTGCCCCTACTCCAATTGGGGTGTTGTGACTACCACGCCGGCAGGTTGCTGGGCCTGTTCCTGGCGCGGGCGGCGGCTCTGCTCTGCCCCTACTCCAATTGGGGTGACGTGTGTACCACACTGGCAGGCCACTAGGCCTGACCCGCCAGTCTGTCGCAGGTCTGCCTACCTTGCAGGCACGGGCGGTGGCTCTGCCCTGCCCCTCCTACCACGCCCGCGGACCGCTGGGCCTGATCTGCAGGTTGGTCGCAGGTCTGCCCACCCTGCGGGCACGGGTGGCGGTTCCGCTCCTCCCCCACTCCAATTGGGGTCACGTGACCACCACACTGGCAGGGCCTGATCCGGGTGCGGGCGAAGGCTCTGCTCTGCCCCTCCTCCAGTTGGGGTGACGTGTGTACCACGCTGGCAGGCCGCTGGGCCTGACCCACCAGTCTGTCGCAGGTCTGCTTACCTTGCAGGCGCGGGCGGCGGCTCTGCCCTGCCCCTCCTACCACGCCCACGTACCACTGGTTCGCCGGTCTGCCCACCTTACGGGCGCGGGTGGTGGCTCCGCTCCACCCCCTCTCCAATTGGTGTCAAGTGACCACCACCCCGGCAAGCCGCTGGGCCTGCTCCGGGCGCGGGCGGCGGCCCGGCTCCTCCCCTCTGGCTCGAAGACAAAGCGAGAGAGACTCGGGTGTCTGTGACTCACCCTCCCTACCAGGAGACCAACTGTTTCTGTCGCCGCTGGTATTGATGAAGTTCTCTCATCCGCCGCTTTCTGATGACATCATATCTCTGCCATGTTGGTATCCTATGCGAATGGCAGCATTTCGTTCCCTTTGCCGGGTGACCAAAGCAACGGGTGAGTCCTGACCGGCCCTCACAGGCCCCGTCTCAGTCCTGTTTCCACTGCCCACGAAGGCTCAGTTGGTATTTACCTCCACAGTACTCAGCAGGACCCGGACCGAGAAGCAGTTTCCGCGGGCTCCTTAGCCCTGGGCCAGAGCAGTTCCCCGGAACTCAGCAGCTCTGTGCTCGGTGTATGCTCTGATAAGAGCAGGCTCCAAGAAGCAATCTCCGCGGGTCATCTAGCACTGAGCCTGAGTAATCTGTCTGCAAGCCGCAGGCGAATGGCAGCCTGAAATTACCTGTTCTATGGCTGAATGAGCTGCGGTCAGTGGAAAACAGGGATGGTGACGTCAGCTCTCCAAGATGGTGGCCGCTGGCCTCCTCTGTGATCTGACCGATGTGGAGAACCGAATTGGACCGCTTCCTTCCCCCGTCTCGAACCCAGAATTCAGCACTGGGTACGGTGCTTGCACGGCTGGCAGAAACTGCAGCGCTGTATCCTGCATCGCTATCTCTTCGTTTCCCAGCGCATGCTGCAGACTCTAGCCGCGGGGCGATTTGCTGAATAAGCAGTGTTACCCTCCGTGCGACAAATCTCTCGCGTTTGAGTCCCCGCAGCCGATCCTCCTGCGATGGAAATCCTTCCTCCAGGTTCCGGAGCACCCCACTATTGCTGGAAATTCCTAACAAGATAGCCTTTAGCAGTCCTGACTCGTCATTCTCCCACACAGTGACACGGCACACGGGGGCAATGCACTCCCCTCGCCGCCATCTTCCCCATGGTCTCTAAAGAAGATTCTTTTTTTTTTTTTTTTAAATTGAGTGATTTTTTTTAATATTTATTTATTTTTTTTTAGTTTTCGGCGGACACAACATCTTTGTTTGTATGTGGTGCTGAGGATCGAACCCGGGCCGCACACATGCCAGGCGAGCGCACTACCACTTGAGCCACATCCCCAGCCCCTAAAGAATATTCTTTAAACAATAAACATACACTGGATTCAAAGGAATGCATGCGAGGTGGAGAGGCTTCAGAAAAATTTTAGTCCTTAATTTTTGTTAAGGATTATCTGCTCATTCACATTTCCCATCTCGCTCCAAAGCTTTTTTTCTTTTCTTTTCTTTTTTTTTTTTTTTTTTGAGGCAAATCCTAGAGGAACAGAATACGGAGAGAATTTCAGGGCTTGTGGGGAATTGGTCATTCTCCCTCCTTCTCTTCCCCAGAATGTGTCTGTTTGAACATATGCTAAGTGCAATGAGTGACCAACATCCCTCCCTGGCCTGGCCTGGGGAAGAAAGCTTCACAGGAAGAATATAGACAGGCCCCATGCTGTGGGATGGGGGCAGTGAGACCCACCAGGCCACCTCCCCTCCTGAGCTTCCTCTCTGCCTTCTTCCTTCCATTTCAAGAAGATTTTGCAAAATGATTTCATCTCAGGGATTGATAAAGGACAGAAAATCAGCAGGTTAATGACAGGGCTGAGTGATGGGGCTTCCTGCATCACTTCTGAAGGCTGCTGTTGCAATGACCTTCAGGATGTGCTTTGCCCTGATCATTTGGAGAGTTTACTTTAGAGGGAGAGCCATTGAGTGCAGGAGAGAAGAAAGAAAGGGGTGTGCAAATGGGGCTGGGTGAGACCATTGCTCTCTACAGAAATGACAGGTCCTTCTTTCTGTCAGGAAGGAGGCACAGTGTGGGGAGCAGAGGGCAGTGGGGCTTGGTGACAGAAAGGGAGCTTCTCATGGTGCAGCATGAAGAGTTACGTAAAGTGCGCACTCACTGATGGGTCTGCTTTGGGGGAAATGGCCTTCCTCCCCTGGCAGGTCATCTCCCAAGGGGGCAACTAGAATTGAGGAGCCAACAGCCATCTCTGTGAAACCTGGATTGTTCTTTTCCATGCCCAGAAATAAGGAAAATACTCTAATCTTGGGTATTGAGATTCCACCAACTTATTTTGTCTGTGTTTATTCTATTTTCCTGCCTCTCCAAGCCCCTGTTCCCTCTCATTGTTGTCATGATTAAAGTGTGAGACTAAGGACAGAGGGAAAGCTTTTAGCTAGTGAGGTTTCTGCCCAGAGATTAGAAAAGCATCTCCTCCTGTCAGCCTGAGAGTGGGAGGGCGGGGCGGGAAAGTGTCTGTGGATGAGAGGACTGTTTAGCAACCAACAATAAGAAAATTCTGGAATATGCAACAATATGTATAAGTGTTGAGGTCATCAGTTGAGGTCATCATGCTGTGTGAGGAAAGTCCAATGAGGAAAGGCCAAGTCTTTCCGATCCCACCTATGTAGTCTCTAAAACAGTAAAATCTTCAGCAACCGAATGGAATGGTAATGGAATGGTGGCGACCAGGGTTTGTGGGGAAGGGGAATGGAGAGTTACCAATCCAAGACCACGAAGGGTCAGTCTAGCTAAGTGCTTCTTTCCAGAGACTGGAAATGGAACGTTGTACCCATAATAAGAATATGTCTTATAAACTTCACCTTTTTTTTAAGAGGACTGATTTCATGGTGTCCTTTACGCACGCGCGCACACACACACACACTGTTTGCTGCATGAAGTTCTCTTCTCATGGATACCATGACATGAAAGCTTTGTCGGGACAAACCCTCTGGAAGCCTGGGTCTCTGAGTAGCTGCAGCAAGTGTTGCCCTCTCCGAGCCACAGTGGGCATTGATGTACTTCAGAGCAACTGGCTGAGTAAAACCAGCCTCAAAAAGCTGAGTGCACAATTAATTTCATTCATTTAAAATTCCAGACAACGCAAACATTCAGTGATCAAATGCTGATCAGTTGTTTTCTGCAGATGGAGCTGGTGGGAGGTGACTCAGGGGCACCATACAGCCGGCTCCTGCAGGTGCTGGTTCTGCTCACTGTCCCTTGTCCTGGTGGGTTCAGTGTGTGAAGTTCATCCAATGATACACTGAAAATACGTGCAGACTATGTTGTCAATGATGTCTCATTAAAGGTGTGAAAGACAAGTATGCTGCTTTAGAACTAATATGAGGTTATACAAAAATAAGTTTTGTTAGAGCTTTAATTCTTTTGAATGCCACACAAATGAACATTTAAACACCTACTTGGCAATGAAAGATAATGTCCTGATTATTTAATAGTGAGGATGGATGATAAGAAGGAACTTTGGCTTGGAAGTAGAAGGTATTTCATTGTCCATTTTGTCTATGGGGGGTGGGGGAACACTCCAAGGAGTTCAAATGTGCATCGTGTGGGCTCAAGACATAGCATCAGAAAGGTGCCCAGAGCGCTGGCCAGCGAAGGCTACGCTCCAGGTGATGAAAGTCACAGCTGGCCCTGTGGGAGTGAGGTGGCCCTGGGTTGGAATTTTTAGAGAATCCACGTGTGGATGAACTTGGATTTCTTAACAGAGGGATGCCAGGATCCCTGAGACCTCCTCAGTTGTGTGGGATGATTTGTGGGAATGCTTCTTAGGCTCCAAAGTGGTAGTGCTTCTGAGGAAGATGTATTATGGTAAAAGGACCCAAAGCCAACCAGGAGAAGGAAAAGGCCTGGGTGAGGTCATGGGAAGCCAGGTGTAAAGCTCCAGACTCTTTTCCCAGGGCAGCCATATGGGTGGGACACACTAAACACTCCCGGGACACACTGTGACAACACAGGTGAAAGGCGGTCTATCAGGAAGCTCGCCTGAGCCTGTGAGTTTATTAGAAGTGGCTGATACGGACATGTACCAAAGTACCAGACTCCCAGAAGGAGTCCTCTCCACAAATGAGATTAATTGTACAAACCCTCTGGACAAATTGGTCCAGCCTGGTTCAGAGTCCACAGTGTGCAGAACACTCTAACATGGAGGGTGCCTCAAGAGCTCCTTCACCAGGTGCCGCTGAGAGCCAGCCAGGGAAATAGGCCCCACAGGGAATCCATGAGCTTTGGGGAGCTTAGACCTGCTGACTAACTAGTTCCTGCATACAGGGACATTTATGAAAGTTCTCAATTTGTTGATGTTATCATAATAGAAGCTTATATGCATACTCACAAAGAAAAACTGGCAATATTGAAAACATTGAACGTAAAATTAAAGCATTATCCCCTGCCTGGCTCACCACCACGAGCTAATATTCTTGATAACTGTGCAATTATTTTGTATGTGGCAAAGTGTAGCACTCTTTTTCTGTCTGTGGGTTTTAAAAAGAAGTCAGTGGAGTTTTTGTGGCCAGAATTTATTTCAGAGAATGCAAAACCATCACTCGACAAATTAGCGGGAATTGCCCACCAAATGCCACTCACTGCAGAAACATGCGAACGAGCCAGAAGAGATGGGATCTGGGTCCCTGTTCCTGAGTGACTCTGTTGAGTGGCACTGATGATTGCTGTGATCTGACTCTTTCATTTTCTTAAAGGCACAGGACTCTCCTCTCCCAGAGGGGAAACACCCTTGGTAGGGCACCCACCTGGCTTTCCTGAGTGTCTCTCTTCCATTCAGCAGAGCGGGCTGCTCTCACCTGGTCTTGCCTAGCAACTCATCCTGCATTGCAAACAACAACTGCATCGGTCTCCATCAGAAAGATTAGGTTTGTGTTTTCCAGAATCATATTCTACATACTTTGTATTTATTTCTATTTTTGCACTGTGGCTTATTTCGTTTAGTTGTTTTTGAGATCTGTTAATGTTATTGCATGTATCCACAGTTTATTTCCTTTTACTGCAGGGTAGCTTGAGAGGTCTGACTACTCTGTATTACATTCTTGTGGAATTTATATATTTTCATATGTGTAAATATTTGAGTGGACTCTAGTTGTTGGTTATTACAGATAAAATCTTTGTGAACATTTCTGTTTTTGTTAGCTTTTTCACCACTGTGGCCAAAAAAACCTAACAAAAACAAAGGAGGAAAATTTATTTTGAGGCTCACATTTTCAGAAGTTTCAGACCATTGATGGCTGGCTTCATTCCTCTGGGATCAAGGTGAGGCAGAACATCATGGGGAAGGGTGTGGAGGCGGAAAACAGGTCAGAATTCGGTCACCAAGAATCAGACAGTTTTCTCTCTCCAGAGATAAAATATATGTCCCCAACACATGCTCCCAATGACCCACCTCCTCCAGCCACACTATACCTGCCTACAGTGCCCACAAAGTTAATCCCTATCAAGAGATTAGTGCACTGATTAGGTTAAACCTCTCATAACCCAACCATTTCATCTTTAAACTTTCTTGCATTGCCCACTCATGACACCTCATATCTAACCCATAACAATTTGTGTACACCTATTTTTGTGGAAGAAGACTTTTCATTCTTCAGTGGTAAATGCCTAGATCAGAGGGTAGCTGACTTCTTAATATACTGCCAAATCCTTTCTGGAGTAATTGTGCTATTTTGTATTCCCACTTCCAGTGTCCGAGGACCCCAGTCATTTGTTCCAGAGCCAATGCACTTCATAATTTTAATCTTTTCATTTAAGCCATTTTAGTGTGTGTGAAATGTATCTCCCTCATAATTTTAACTTGCATTCCTGATGACTAATGGGGGTGAGCATCTTTTAAAATACTAACTGGCCATTCATATATCTTCTTTTGTGAATTCTCAGTTTAAGTATTTGAGCCATATTTTATTAGTGTGTTTGCCTTATTATTAATTTATATTATTTTAATTTATATAATCTAGATATAAATACTATATGTGGGGTGTCCCAGTTTGTGGAATGTATTTTTTTTCTTAATGATGATGTTTGGGGAGCAGAATATTTTAATTTTGATGAAATCTAACTCACTAATTATTATTTTCTTTTTTGAGAATAAGCCTCTCTTTGTCTTAAGAAATCTTCACCTACCCCACATAGCACCACATGTAGGGAGAGCATTTCCCACTATAGAAGCCAGTCATTCATTTTACTTTTAGTTCTTCAATCAGTATTTGCCTTCTTCAGATACTTAGCCCTGACATTGCTGCTCGGAGCAGGTCAAAATCAATCTGGACTCCCTTGGACAGGGAAAGTGACCAGACTGTGTGGACTGAGCAAGTAGAATCAGAAAAAGAGAGAAGCAGCCTTTGGAAGAGTAGAATGAGCCCTACTCCCAAGAGGCCCTCCACCTAAGCCCACAGTTGATGTCCACTGGTCATTATTCTGCAAGGTGAACCATCCAGGGTCCTGCTTTCATGCAGACACCAGCTGCCCTGCTGACCTGAACAGAGCCAAGTGCTTCATTCGCAGTAGCTCCTGGGAGGGGAGTTTGGTTTTCAGCCAATGTCAGCCCATAGGGTAACTGCAAAGTACCACATAGGAAATGGCACAGGTCTATCAGGAAGGGCCAAGGGGCAAGAAGTCCAAATCCACATCATGGGGCCACATGTTTATGAAGGACTTTCCCTGGTGCTGAGAGGTGTCTGTGGCTGCCTGTGACTTCCTACACAGACTGTTCTGCTCAAATCTCCGCATTGGCACCCAATTGCTATTCCCCGTAGACAGATAAGAAGTCCAGGGTCAGCCTTCTTAATCCTACGGGCACCTGTACACTCCTCAGGGAGAGAAGGGACACTAAGCCTTCCCAGGAGAATAGGAGTCTGGAGTGTGGACATATTGCCTGGATCTATGCTATAAACATAGAAGATGCCATTAAAACAGAAATTGTAGTTGTGCTGTGTCTGTAACCACAGTGTTTACCACATTTTCAGCTCATACAAAGGGCCAACATCCCATTACTGTGGCTGATGTCACTAATAAGTAGACAGATGAATACCTTGAGGTATCCAGGAGTTAATCACACAGTAATGAGGAGACAGAATCCACGCGTGGGCCTCCTTACCCACTCTGCCACTCTGCCTCTGTTGGAGCTAAAGGCGAGGACAGACCAGTACGGCTGTGGAGTTGAATGTGGGCTCAGAAAGGGTGAACTTGGTGCTCCAACCCTTAGGTCTGCATCCTGCTCATTCTCCTGTAAGCTGAGAGTCCTGTGGGGTGGGCTTTCCCATCAGTCCACACCTCAGTATCTCAGTGTTCTTGCCTGTGCAATGGAGATAGGATAGTCCCCCCTCTCAGGGCTGTGTGACAGTGAGGAGCAGACACAATCACTGGCTGAGTAGGAAAAATTCTATAGAAACTGACTTTCAAGGGAGGATGTAAATCCGCCACCCTCTCCAGGGATGGTCCCCCTCTGATCAGTGCCTGCCCAGCAGGTGGGGCCAGCTGTGTGCTTCCTTCCTTCCCATGGGAACTGGGAATTCACAGCCTCTCGTCCTAACCTACCTGGGCTCTTTGGAAACTGACTCACTGATGTGATGCTCCCGTGACTGCTGCAGGGTGCTCTCTGATTGGAAGGACAGTGGGCAGACCTGTTAATGCTCCTGTTCTAAATTTTTACTCCTCACACTTCAGATAGAGCCCTAATATCCAGAGTATACAAAGAACTCAAAAAATTAGACAGTAAGATAACAAATAACCCAATCAACAAATGGGCCAAGGACCTGAACAGACACTTCTCAGAGGAGGACATACAATCAATCAACAAGTACATGAAAAAATGCTCACCATCTCTAGCAGTCAGAGAAATGCAAATCAAAACCACCCTAAGATACCAGCTCACTCCAGTAAGAGTGGCAGCCATTATGAAGTCAAACAACAATAAGTGTTGGCGAGGATGTGGGGAAAAGGGTACACTTATACATTGCTGGTGGGACTGCAAACTGGTGCGGCCAATTTGGAAAGCAGTATGGAGATTCCTGGGAAAGCTGGGAATGGAACCACCATTTGACCCAGCTATTGCCCTTCTCGGACTATACCCTGAAGACCTTAAAAGAGCGTACTACAGGGATACTGCCACATCGATGTTCATAGCAGCACAATTCACAATTGCTAGACTGTAGAACCAACCCAGATGCCCTTCAATAGATGAATGGATAAAAAAAATGTGGCATTTATACACCATGGAGTATTACGCAGCACTAAAAAATGACAAAATCATGGAATTTGCAGGGAAATGGATGGCACTAGAGCAGATTATGCTTAGTGAAGCTAGCCAATCCCTAAAAAACAAATACCAAATGTCTTCTTTGATATAATGAGAGTAACTATGAACAGAGCAGGGAGGAAGAGCAGGAAGAAAAGATTAACATTAAACAGAGACATGAGGTGGGAGGGAAAGGGAGAGAAAAGGGAAATTGCATGGTAATGGAGGGAGACCCTCATTGTTATACAAAATTACATATAAGAGGTTGTGAGGGGAATGGGAAAATAAACAAGGAGAGAAATGAATTACAGTAGATGGGGTAGAGAGAGAAGATGGGAGGGGAGGGGAGGGGGGATAGTAGAGGATAGGAAAGGTAGCAGAATACAACAGTTACTAATAGGGCATTATGTAAAAATGTGGATGTGTAACCGATGTGATTCTGCAATCTGTATTTGGGGTAAAATTGGGAGTTCATAACCAACTTGAATCTAATGTACGAAATATGATATGTCAAGAGCTTTGTAATGTTTTGAACAACCAATAAAAAAAGAATAATTTAAACTAACATTTCTGAACATGTCTCTGAAGGAGTGACCAGTGGCTGACCTAACTCCATTTTGATTCCATCTTTTTTTGTAGACAGCAGGCTGTGTAAAAAAAAAAAAAAAAATGCTCCTGTTCTCTCTGCATTTCCGACTCTCCCCTCCTTGCTCTGCTCTGCTCCCACAGAAAACAGGGCCTTCTGCATTCACTTGCCTTTTCTTGAGTAGGAAAGAATATTTGGCAAACTATGTTTGGTTTTCTTTTTGTAAAAACTAACTTTATTAAATTATGTTAGTCAACTGGAGAGGCCCAGAAAGAGGAGGAGTGGCCCGGGGGTCAGTGCGATGGCAGGAGAGGCCCGTACGCTGGGATCAGTGAGGTGAGGACGAGTCTCCTGGGGCAGCTGCAGTGGCGTTTCTGATTGGGGAAAGTGGGGAAGAGGATTGAGTGTGCTCAGACCAACTCTGTCCATTCCCAGAGGACTTGCCTGTCAGCCCAGAGCTCCTATCTCCCCGGCCACTCGGCACTGCAGGCCCTTTGTCCTGGACTGTCACTGTCTGAGTCCAGGTGAGTAAGTCAGGCTGACCCTGGAGATCCATGTTAGAGAGTCTTCTCCCCTAACCAACCCCAACCATGATCTGCAGCCTGCCCACCACCACCCCCATGGACCTGGACAAGTGACACCTTGGTCCCTTTCCTTCTATACCTAATATATCAGTTTATTCCATACCCAGGATGGGGAGTGCTTTTATGGAATCTTCTCAAAAATCCAACAATGATGAAAGGTCTATGTATAGGTCAGAACGTGAAGGTCTAGGTTCTAGATTGGTGAACTCCTGAGTACCACTGTTCTCTGTCCCACTCAAAATATTGTCCATAGAGTAAAAAATTCATCACTGTTGATTATTGTTACAGAGGTTCATTAGATGAGAACCCCAGAAACAAAACTTGACAAATGAACTGAGGACATAATGCTGATATATACGTGTGTGTGTGTGTGTGTGTGTGTGTGTGTGTTCTGAGAGAGACAATATGTCCAAAAGGGCGCAACGCCAATGCTCATAATGCTCATGATTCATTGACCATGTCATGACTCCGATTTTGGCTCCAGTCAAAAATAGAATTCCGATCCATTTTTATTAAGGCTGCCTTTTCTCTTCACTCATCTAATAGATTATAAGATGGGGGAAATGTCCTTTTTGAAAATAGCAGTCTGTTCTCCTCCCTCTCTTGTCTCATTTTGGAAAGGTGACATGAGGACGTCCACATTGGCATCTGCACATGCTCTTTCCCTGCCAACGTCCCTTGGAGCAAACTGGGGCAGGGCGGGTAATCTCAGGGCAGCCAGGAGCTGCCAGGCCCAGCTGAGCACACAGCACACTCTGGTGCCAAAGTGGGCTGAATGCCTTTGATGCCACTGCAAGCAAGAAAGCCCATGTGACAGTGATTGATGGGGCCTCTGGGTCTCCAAAATAAAAGGGGTGGGCACTGAGAACAAGGGAGGAGGGCAGCCCAGAGCAATGACAGAACCTCCACAGTAAGAGCTTGAGTCTCAGCCTCTCCTTTTGAAGGCTTTGTACCTCCAATTTCTATTCAAATACAACACAGAACCTGTTTCATGCAGAGCAATAGGTGAAATGAATGGGCACAAGATTCCTCTGCTTTTCGTGCCTGGTTTGCCTGCTGCATACAGGTTGGGCCTCTGAGCTACTGGGAGGCCACCTGCCCTTACTGTGTCATGCCCACCTAATTGTGCCATAAGTAGAAGTGTCTAATTATATTCTCAAATATGCATATGCCAGCCTGGCCTGGTCTCACGTTTTTTTCCTGAGCTGTCAGCTCTACTGCTGTGGTGTCAACCTGTCTCCTGAAGCTCATGTGTTGGAAGCTGAATTCTCAGGTAACAGCAGTGAGAGGTGCAACCTTTAAGATGTGATTTAGGCCCTGCCTCCAGAGTGGATTGTGGTTACCATTGGAGTGTGCTGCCGACTGCAGGAGGGGGTCCCTAATTACATGGGGGTGCAATGAGCTCCTTTCTCTGCATGTTTGCTTTCTTGACCTTCTGATTTTCTCCAAGCAATACAACAGCAAGGAAAGCCTCACAAATGCCATCCCCCCAACCTTGGACTTCCCAGCCTCCAGAACCCTGAGAAACAGATCTCTGTTTAGAGTCTCCCAGGATCTGCTGTTCTGTTAGAGCAGCACAAAATGGACCAAGACCACTTTCACAGCACTGTCTATCCATCTGGCCACATAAAAAATATCTTTTCTACTCGTGTCTATTTTCATGCCTAAAATGTTTTAAAATTGATCCATATGTTTATTTTTCTTTTCAAACAGATATCTACTGTTTTTAAGTCTCATAAGAAATACTCATGCAAATACCATCAATTTAATTCAATAAGAATAGTTGCTAAGCCAACTTTTTGTCTTTTTGCAAAGCATTACAAATGCATTCTCTGCTGTTAGGGAAAAGCTGCATTAATGAGAGGACCGTGGGTTTTTATAGAACAGGAAATAAAATGCAAACGGCTTGAAGCACATCAGGAGCTTGCTTGTCTTGCCTCAGCTACTTGCTCTCCCACAAGCTCTTGTCTCTGTTCTCCTTTTGTTTCTTTCCACCTGCCACTAGCTCTGTTCTTGGGACACCTTGGGGTACAGCACCCATGCAAAACTCAGTATCCAAAAGCTCTCTGGCTTCCCACCAGGGCACAGAGTCCTGGGCCTTGTGAGCTCCTGGGCTCTCATTGGAGACCTGCACCTTACCAACACTCATAGTGTAGCCTGCAGACAGGAGACGCTCTAATCAGCCAGGTGTCAGTCACATGCCCAGCTCTGGAGCCAGAGGTGTGGGTGGGAAGCAAGATGTAGGGACAGAGAATCAGCTCCTACTAACTCTAAGGAGGAAGAGTGGGGAGACCCAGTCATCAAGTAATCCCTGAATTTTTAACACCCAGTGAAATTCTGAATTGCATTTTCAGGTGTAAGGAAGCATGGGTTGGTGGGTATGGCTTGTGGCATTTTGACAAAATTTGAATTAGTTATCCATATTTCAATATTGACAAATTTTACACTAAAATGCAAACCCCTGGCTCCTCTTGGAGAAGTGGAAGATGTGGCAGATGAGCCCTGTGGCCTCACAGAGGCAGTTGCTGGAGTGGGGCTGGAGGCCTGCCCACAGCCCCCATCACTCACTATGGTGCAGCTTGACCATAGAGGGTCTTGGACTGTGACCCTATCTTTAGGTCTTTAGGGTCCTTTGAGCTCTTGGAAGCAATGACCAGTGAAAAAGGGCATGTGCCCCATTTGAGGTGTCCTTGTACAAAGGGCACCCATAGGCATCAGGTCCTCTCTGAGTGTGGGAGCCTGATACCCCTGGGAAAGGTGCAGACTGGGGTCATGGGCTTCTCTATGGTCACCAGTGCTGGGAGGATTGAATGGGTCCTTTGTACAAGTTACACATTAACCGATATTTATTTCTATAGATGTCTGTGGATGACAACTCTATAATCAGCTCTCTGACAACGCCCCCTGCCCTTGACCCAGACCAACAGTGACTACAAACTGAACTTCTGTGGTGTATTGGCCTCAGGCACAGCTTTACAGCTGGTGGCATTTTTGAGCTCTGAAACCTACATACTTCCTGTATAAACCTGGGATCTTATTTTGAGCCTGGGCAGCATTGCCTCCCTGGGTAAATGGGCTGCTGGGTTGTGCACATCATTCCTTAAGTGTGTCTCTACATTCCCTGTCCCTCTTATCACTGTTTCTGTGTGACAAGGTCTCTCATTTGAAAGCAATAATTGGGCATCTATTAAAAGCAATGGTGCACACTGTATGTAAGCATTTGCATACTGGTAGTGTATTGGGGGTGTTTGTGGGGAGTCAACAGTGAGAGAGTAAGGGGGAAGGATTGGACAGAGGAAGAAGCTAAAGTACCATCTGATAGCCAGCCCCACAGAGAGCTATGGAGCAGAGGTGGCCTTTCCACATCATACTGGCTGAGGCAAGGGGGTCAGTTCTCTTCATTACCCTGGGGTCAGCAGCTAGGAGCCTGCCACAGTCCAGCTGCAGCAAAATAACCGGGTGGTGACGAGCAACTTGTGTACATTGATACAGCAGGAGTTGGGAGCCGTTTATTGTAGGACAGGAGGGGTATATATACATTCCACACAGCTTATCTTAATTAACATAAACTAGATACAGCAGTCAACCAATAAGGAATCTCCACACTTAATGGCTCGCTGAAGTTACTTCACAAACCACTCCCTCTGGCAAAATGCCAGGCGCCATCTTGACTTATTTACAGACCCTAACATTTCCCCCTTTTGTTTAATTTAAATAACAACCATAGTGGTTTTTACACAAACACCATGAATAATCTGCTACAAGCAGAAGGGGAGGATACAAAATGCCACAATACCAAGCCAATTGATGGCTCCATGTAAGAAGCCCTTGGAAAAATTATACCAGCAATGACACCATTAGCAAAGATACCGAGTTACAATTTGTTGTAGATTACAGTTTGTTTTCTCAGTCCAGGTAAAGCAGTGTCTCAATAGATTAACTCACAGTCCAGTTAAATCATAGTCCAGGTAAGTTCTGTAAGCAGGTAGCTTAAATCACAGTCCAGGTAAGTTCTGCAGACAGCTAGCTTGATCCGAAGTCTCGTCCGGTTCTCAGCTGAAGTTTCATCTGGTTCTCAGTAACACTGGAAATTCTTCTACCCTCGTCCTTACCGGCACTGGGATGAAGGCAGGAACTCCGGCAATGATGCTAAAGAAAATCCTGTAGTATTCCAGCAGGCACTAAGAAAACAACCTTTTGAACAATTTAGTACATTATCTCAAGGTTTTTTACATTTGAAATAAGCCTTAATAGTGCTCATTACTCATTAGCTTCCAGGTGTGGGAGAACGATTGTAGTTACTGGCCTTGGAAATGATCAAACTTCAGGGACACGGGCTGTCTTCTGCCTGTAGCATCCTGGGCAGCCCCAGATGGCCCCTGGGAGAGTCTGGGGAGTGTTCTGGACTCAAACTGCCACTGGGCACAGGGAGCAAGAGCCTGTGAGACTGTGCCTCCGTGTCAGGTTTGGATTTGGGCTCTAGCAGTGGCGTCCTGCTCCCTGGGCAGGGGGCGGGGAAGAGCCCACTGCCGCCGCTTGGAAACTCCTTGCTGCACCATGACCGGCTCGCGCACATGGCAGCCGCCACGCTGATTCACGCACCCTCCGGTAACGAAAAGTATTCAGTAATAGCCTTTTGCTGCAACTTTTTTCCTGATAATCCTTCTTCTTCTGAACTTTTTTTTTTTGACTAGAGTTCCTGGGCTTCCATCAACACATGCCCTAACTGCTCTTGGTTCCACTGGGGTGCCTTCTTCCCTTAGTAATTTTCTTAATACCCCTTCTATATTTTCGTCACAAAGACAATACAACATTTTAAGACAAAACAAGACACAAACATACTGTATCAATCTTTTCCATTTTCTCAAAATGGCCATTTTTCCTCTCGCCCTATCTAGGGACAAGCAGATTTGCTCCTGTCCTATCTAGGGACGGGCAGCTTTTTTTTTCCGTCACTTACCCCTGTGTGTCCTGGAGCTCCCCGGACGGGCCACCATCTGCCGCAGTCCGGCTGCAGCAAAATAACCGGGGGGTGATGAGCAACTTGGGTACATTGATACAGCAGGAGTAGGAGCCATTTATTGTAGGACAGGAGGGGTAGATATACATTCCACACATCTTATCTTAATTAACATAAACTAGATACAGCAGTCAACCAATAAGGAATCTCCACACTTAATGGCTCGCTGGCGTTACTTCAGAAACCACTCCCTCTGGCAAAATGCCAGGCGCCATCTTGACTTGTTTACAGATGCTAACAGGAGCCATCCACTGCCACCAATCCTGGCAGCTGGGATCGAGTGCCCAGACCTGCAGGAGGACCTGGGAAGCATGTCAGTATCTGTTGCAGTGCCCACAAAGCACACTTTATTTCTGCTTCTTTATTCTTTAATAGCTCATCCTATAGACTGAGCAAACCTCTTCTGGCTGCAATTCTGTGAAAAAGAAGTCTGTTAATAGATGCAAAGTATTTAGAGCATCTTCTGAGAATTGCTATCTACTTAATAAGCATTAGCTATTAATATGATTTACAGCTTTTGTGTTGTCACTGAAAAGTGACTTTCTGGCCATTGTCTACCTACAAAGCCCTGTGAGTGAGAGATGTGAGACAAGACATGCTCTCTCAGCCTAGGGCCCAGCTATCTCTAGTCATCACCACAGGCACATGGGGAGATGGATTAGGAGAGGATTAAGGAGGGTAACATAAGCTCGTCCCACCACATCTGCAGCTGAGCTCAGGCAGGAAGCCCAAGCACCCACAACAGTCCTTAATATTATAAATTATAGGGCTACATGACAATCAATTGATTGTTTAATGCTTGTTTGGTTGTTTCATTTCTTTCTATTTATATTTGGAAATGAACTTGGCACAAGTCTGGTCAGTGGGAGAGAACAGGATGGTGACAGCACATGCTACCATGTGGCAATCAATGACTTAATCACACACCCTAAGTAGTTACCTTAAGTCCTCACTGCTGCTATATCTATTACTAATAGTAAGATCAATAACCACAGCTTGTTTTACTCCATGTTTCATGAAAGATTCTAATGCACAGTATCTTATTCAATCTCCAAAAGTCTCTGCTAGCTTTCTAAATTGCTAAACACACAATTATCACCTAACCTGGCCATTGTGTACCTGGGCTTTTTGTCAAAGAAGTGAAGATTTAGGTTCACACAAATGCTGGGTAAATGTGCTGCTGGGTTGTGCACATCATTCCTTAAGTGTATCTCTACATTCCCTGTCCCTCTTGCACACAATCTTGCACACAAATGCTTATGAAAATTTTATTCATAATCACCGAGAACAGCAATACAGCCCAGATTTCCTTCACAAACTAAATAAACAAAATGATAATCCACATAATCGCATTCTGCTCAGCAATGACAAATGCAGTCCACTGATAGAACAACACTCTAGATGAAGCCTGAGGAGTGAAAAAGCCAGTCTCCAAGAGTTAAACGCTATTTAATCCCATTTGTGGGACAGTTTGGAAATCACAAAGTTGTGGAGGACTTGTCATTTCTAGAGTGAAAAAGTGTATCAGAAACCCCACTATATATTAGGACAAATTTCCCAGAAATATCAAATTCATAGCTTTTTCCTGATGCCTAGTACATCATGGCAGGAGTGCAGTAGAAGAAGCTTAATGCCTCATGGTGGCTGGAGGCAGAGAGAGAGAGACAGAAGGAGGGGGCTGGAGTCTCAACATACCCCCCAAAAGCTTAACTTCCTCCCAGTGGGTTCTGCCTCCTAAAGCCCCCCACACCTCCCAAGAGCACCACAGCTTCAACATCCAGG
This sequence comes from Marmota flaviventris, assembly GCF_047511675.1. Lineage (NCBI taxonomy): Eukaryota > Metazoa > Chordata > Mammalia > Rodentia > Sciuridae > Marmota > Marmota flaviventris. The sequence goes on from NC_092498.1 coordinate 133,683,408, forward strand.
CCTTTGTGGGACAGCTGAGATGCAAACTTTAGCATGAATCATAATCACTAACGATGGTTTTGAATTATGTCTGTATATTTAGTTAAAGACATTAGTAAAAGAGTAAAAAACTTGAGTCTATTCTGTTGATATTTCAGAATATAGAAAAATGAAAGCACACTGGTAAAATGTTTTATAATAACAGCACTTTCATACATTATTTGTGTTATTAGAAGGTATATTAATTTTAAAAAAGAGACATCCACACCAAAATTTGAAAACAGTCATTTACTTAACTTAATAAACTTAGCAAAAAGTAGCTAAAGGCATAAAATTGTTTTGTAAAAGTTTAAAAATAACAATTGTGGGTGTCATCATTATGGATTGCTTTGGATGCTAAAATGTTTGAATTGAAAAAAAAATGAATGTGCATAATATAGCTATTTAGGCCCTGATAGGTAGGAGGAATGGGGATAGAATTTAGAACACAAACAGAAGTAAATAGGATAATTTATTTAGGATAGAGGTGACATCTGAATGGAAGAGATCATAATCAAATCATGTGACCTCACTGTGTGATGTCATTACAGAGGGTCTATTGCTGGGACCATAGATTCAGAGCTCGGGTTGACATAAAGATGTTGGAAAAGTTGCCAGCAGCCCTTCCTCATGGGGAGAACAATCCCATGAAATATTTACAGGTTCAGATTTTGTCCCACTTAAAAATGTCTCATCAACAAGCAATCAGGCCAAATGGAGAAGATGCCAAACATTGTAGGACAATAAGAACCAGTTTTCTTTAGAATGTGACACTTGTAACTAGAAATAGTAAATTATTTCCACAGTTGCTGTGACCAAAAGATTTGATAAGAAAAGAAGACAGTAGGAGACTTTTCTCTTGGCTTCTGGTTTCAGAGGTTCAGTCTATGGTTGGCTGACTCCATAGCTTTGGGTCCAGGGTGAGGCAGAACCTCTAAGTGTGTAGTGGGAAAACAGCTCAGGAGATGGCAACTTCCTTTTTTGCCTTCTTACTCCATTTCTTCTCATACAGATATGTAATATTACAACTATTTAGAAGTATATTTTAGATTGCTTAGAACTGTATTTTAGAACTATTTATCTAATTACTATGACACATCATTCATATTTTTTACAGTTATTATCCTGTGGATGGTGCACTTGATACCTGATGTTTACGTGAATGCTAGCTATACTTCCCAGCTGTTTAGGGCCAGTGCTGATGTTACCTCACCATTTCTTTCTGGGTGGTAATTAGTGTTGTAGATGTCATAGTAAACATCAGGTGTTTATTTTAATTTAATTTTTAGCCACTATTGTTGTTATTTCTTCTCATTTCTTCTTTTTCTAAAAGTTCTGGGAAGCCACTGGAATACTACAAGTTAAGAGGGTAGAGACTCTGATGCAGAGATATAACCCAAACTCAGTCAAATAACAGTAAGCCTCAACCCAGACAAAACCTAGCTCCACTAAAGTTCCAGCAATATACCATAACTCATAGAATATGGGAGACAGAATCCCCAAACCAATGACCAGGCCCTGAGTAGAAATGGCTAGAAAGGGACCTCAAGTTCCACTCCTGGACATCTATTCATATAGCCAAAGCAGTAGAGGTCCTAAGAAAATAGCTCAGAGGAACACACAGTGTCACAGAATCTCTCTAAGAGTAAATTAACTTAGCACTTCTACAGCAACAAACTGAGTGGCATTGGAGATTGAAATTAACACTGAGACTATGAAAAGACTAGATGTTGGAGTTTTAATACACCAACAACATAGTACTTACTACAAAAGAGATAACTGCACATTAAAGAGCACACTCATCAAATAGAAGGAGGAATCCATTCAAAAGACAAGCAAGTTGAAGACCTGTGAAAATATGAGAAAACAAGCAAATATATCTGCCCTCGAAACTTACAATCACTAAATAAAGTAACCCAAAGATATTGAAGTGGATGAAATTCTAGAGAAAGTCTATAAAATAAATGGTAAAATGTTTAATATTTCGAAGTTCTAAGGAGTGAATTGAGAGCAAATACAGGAGGTGAAACACTACTTCAATAAAGAGATAGAGATTCTGAAAGTAAAACACTCTGGGCTCTTGGATTAAAAGATAATGAATCAAATAAAAAAATTTTACTTGAAAATATCACCAACAGGTTTGATTATGTAGAAAATAGAGCTTCATCCCTGGAAGACAGAACTCTAGGCCTCAAAGACAGGGTACATGAACTTCAAAACTCATATATAATAAAGGGGCAAAAAGGGACCATGATCACAATATACAGGGATTCTTGGACAACATCAAGAGACAAAACATAAGTCGTTGTATAGAAGAGGACATGGAGAGACAGGTTAATAGCATTAGAAAACTTTCAGTGAAATAATATCAAAAAATTTTCTTAATCCCTGGAATGATGTAGACATTCAAATACAGGATGTATGTAGAGCTCTAAACAGACAAGATGAAAACAACTGTCTAAGAAACAATAAAAACTTTACAAAATAAAGTTAAACTAAAGGAACTCATGAACACTAAGCCAGGAATACAGAAAATAGTTAATGAAATATTATATAAAAAGTAACTCAAAAACAAAGTAACTCAAAAACAAATCCCAGAGCTGTCAAATGGACAAATTAAGCTCCTTAGGAGAGAAATTAAGTAAAGGAAAATTAATACTGGATTAAATATATAAAACAAATCAAAATAAATAGAAAACAACAAGCATTTCTCCCCAGTTACTCTGCATGTAAGTGATCTCAATTCTCTAAAGACAAAAATTGGCAAAGTGGATTAAAAAACAGGGCCCAATTATGTGCTGTTTGCAACAAATTTATCTTATAGGCCACTACACCCATAAGCTGAAAGAAAAGGATGAAAAAAAGATATTATATGTGAATTGATACAAAAACATGTAGAAGTAGGTATTCTCACATCTGCAAAAGCAGATTTCAATAAAAAATTAATCAGAAGAGACAAAAGTTACTTCATCCTGATAAATGGAACAATCCAACAAGAAGATATAACAATCATAAATATTTATGCCCTGAATGTCAGTGCACCTATCCAATAAAGCAAACTCTTATTGACATAAAGACCCAGATATACCTCAATACAATAGTCTTTGTTGATTTCAAAATACTCTGTCACTAGTAGACAGGTCATCCATACATAAAATTAGCAAAGAGATTTGTGACTTAAATAAAACTATAAGTCAAATGAGCCTAACATCTATAGAAAATTTTATTCAACAAGGGTTGAATTCACTTTCTTCTCAGCAGTTCATGGAAACTTCCAAAATAGACCAAATGCTAGGTCACGTTGCAAGTCTTAGAAATACAAATAAAACAATAACAATAACAAAATGAAATCTCATGCACCTAATCAGATCATTATGGAATGAAATTAGAAATCAATAGCAAAAAAATTTATAGAAACCACATAAACACAAGAGAATCAAATACACTTCTTCTAACATGAAATGAATCATAAAAGAAATGAGGGAGAAATTCAAAAATTTCTAGGATCAAATAAAAATAGTGATATCACATACAAAATATCTTGGACATTCTGAAGATGGTTCTAAGGGGAAATTTTATAGCATTAATTGCCTACATTAAAGAGAAAGAAAGATCCCAAATAAAAAATCTAATGCTCCATCTCAAGGCCATAGCAAAGCAGGGACAAATTTATTACAAAACATAGAAGACAGGAAATAATTAAGATCCGAGCTGAAATTAATTACATTGAGGACAAAAATACAAAGGACCAATGCAACAAAGAGTTGATATTTTGAAAAGGTAAACAGGACTGAAAAACCCTTAGCCAAACTAACCAAAACAAAGAGATAAAAGATCCAAAATAATAATAATAAAAAAGGAGATATCACCCTGGGCATTTCTGAAGTCCAGAGTATCATTAAGGACTACTTTGAAAATTTGTATTATAATAAACTGGAAAATATAGAAGGCATTGACAAATATCTAGACACTTGTGACATACATAAATTTAATCAAGAGGATATGTATAAAATCTAAACAGACCAATATGAAACAATGAGATTGAAGCAAAAATATATATAAAGCCTTCCATAAAAAGAAGGCTAAATACCAGATGATGTTTTCAGCTGAGTTATCATAACTTTAAAAAAAGAATCAACTCCCAACCTCCTCAAATTATTCCATGAAATAGAAAGGGAAGGAATTCTCAGAAATTCATTCTAAGAAGCCAGTTGCATATTACAACATCAACACATAAAAATTAATAGCCTTGCAGTACTCCAATAATAAATCAGCTGAGAAAGAAGAAAAATTCTTCCATTCAGAATAGCTTCAATAATTGGGAATAAGCCCAATTAAAGAGTGAAAGACCTCATGAAAACTATAGAACACTGAAGAAAGAAATGGATGACCTCAGAAGATAAAAAGACATCCCTTGTTCATGGATAGAAAGAATTAATATTGTCAGAATAGTCATGTTTCCAAAAGCCATCTACAACTCAATGCAAATTCCACCAAAATACTAATGTTATTCTTCATGGAAGCAGGAAAAAAAAGTTCTTCCTATAAAAAAATAAAGACCCAGTATAATCAAAGCAATCCTGAGCAATAGGAAAGATTTAAGGCAAAACAATACCTGATCTCAAATTATACTACAAAGCCAAAGCATCAAAAACCACATGATTCTGACATAAAAACAGACCTGAAGATCAGTGAAGTAAAATAGAAGATGCAGGACAAACCCACATAGCTACAATCATCTATTCCATGACAAGAGTGCCAAAAACATATGTTGGAGAAAAGATAGTCTTTTTAACAAAGGGCACTGGAAACCTGGACATCGATATGTGGAAAATGGATCTAGATCTCTATCTCTTGTCCTGCACCAAAGTCAACTCAAAGTGGATCAAAGGCCGAGGAATTCCACCAGGAACTCTGAAAAGCTAGAAGAAAGCATAAGATCAACACATCAACATGTTACCACGAGCATTCACTTCCTTACCAAGACTCCTAACACTCAAGAAATGAAACCAAGAAATAATAAATGGAACACAGCAAAAGGGAAAAAGCATAAAGAGAGAGCCTCCAGGATGGGAGAAGATTTGTGACAGATGCTCCTCCAACAAGGGATTGGTATTCAGAATACACAAGAACACAAAAAAATTAATACCAAAGAAATTACCCAATCAATAAATGGACAAAAGGACTCAGCAGACATTTCTAAAATGGCCAACAAATATATGGAAAAAAATTCAACATTGCTAGCCACCAGGAAAATGAAAATCAAAACTACCTTGAGATTTCATCTCATTGCAGTACACATGGCAATCCTCAGAATACAAACCATAGCAAATTTGGGGAAAGATTAGGGGGAAAGGTGCACTTAAATGTTGTGGGTGGAACTGCAGAGGAGGAAAGCCACTCTGGAAACAGTGTGAAGATTTCTCAAAAAGCTAGAAATGGAACAACCATATGACCCAGCTATCCCACTGCACAGTTATTTATCCAAAAGAACTAAAATCAGCACACTGTGGAAACTCAGTCTCATCAATATTTATAGCAGTGAAATTCACAATAGCCAAGTTATGGAACCAGCCCTGGTGCCCATCAACAGATGAATGGATAAAGAACATGTGGATATAGACACAATGGAGTTTTACTCAGCCATAAAAAAAGAATGAAATTATGTCATTTGCTGGTAAATGGATGGAAATAGAGAACATTATGTTTTGTGTATTATACCAGTCTCAGAAAGTCAAAGGTTGAATGTTTTTTTCTCTTGCCAAATCTATAGAGGGGGTTGGATAATTTTAAAAACTCTGCATGTGTGTGGGGGTGATCAGGAAAGCAAAGAAGAACAGGACTGAGAGGGTGGGAGGAGAAAAAGGCACAGGAAAGTGCTGGGGAATGAGATCTCCCAAACCACGCTAAGCCCACCTATGAATTCACCATGATGAGTCATCTATACGCATATAGTGTATAATAAATGTGTAATCATAACCCACTAGTTTAAATAACAGTTTCAATAATAGATGGGAGATCCGTAGAGTGGAGGAAGCAGATCTGGGGAGGGAGGACGAGAGGGACAGGGAAGCTGCAGGGGCAAAGGTTGCTCCAATTACGATCCGTGCACACACAGATATGGCAGAATGAACCCCACAGTGTGCAGCTACAATGCACCAAGGAAAAAACATGCCAACCTCTGTCAATATTTCAGTATTTTTACAGGTATAAACTTAGTATATTCTGTCTTTAAGTATTTGAAATGTTTAAGACTTTGCACATCGTGGTCACATTTTAGCCCTGCAGTCTCCACTAAAGCCCCCAGCTTAGCCAATGTCATTAGAGTGAACTTGAGTTGGAAGACTTTTAAGGACATCTAACTCTCAAATGATATCGGCACATTGTCATTTGTGTTCCTGTTTCTGTTAGGTGACTCAATGTATTGAAAATATTTTAATGGACTCATAGAAATTGTACGTATTTATGGGGTGGCGTGATGTTTTGGTGGATGTAAGCATTGTGCTTTGCTCGAATCTGAGCGAACATTTCGATCTCCTTAATCATTTACACTTTTTCTGAAAGTCCTCCCTGATGGCTCTTTATTCTGTGCAGTACAATGTCCTCCTCTATGGCCACCCTACTGCACGATGAGACCTGATTCCCTTAACTGTGACCAATACCGGTTGGACGACCTTTCCCCACCCAGCCCTCCCCACTCGCCCCAGCCTGTGGCAAGCACTATTCTCCCAACTTCCTCCAGGTCCCTTTGGTTTTCCTCCATGTGTGAGTGAGGTGGCCCAGTCCTTGTCTCTCTGTGGCTGACTCTTCCCTCAGCCTCCTGGTCTCCAGCTCCAGCAGCATTAGCATGTTTAGAAGGACTTCAAATGTTTAGCATGTTTGAAGCTCCCTCTGCTTGAAAGTTTAACCCTCTATGTCCACTAAGATCATTTAAGTACTCGCTCATATCCTTTTGTTCTTAATGAGCGATATAATAAATTGAAAATGAGTGACAGCATTAGGTGTATAATGCAGTTTAAAATGTAGTCATGAGCAGCTGGATGATGGGGACACATCTTGGAAATGGCATCTTAGGGCAGTTTTTGTCACATAGAATATATTTTCACAAGCCAGAAGGGGTACTGTGTCAGTAGGTAACACCATCACATCACCAAAACACGGTTATGTGGCACATGATGCTATTTAAGAAATATAAGTTAGTTTAAATTGTAAAATTTATCAGCTTTGTAAATGTCAGACTAAGGTTTGTAAGTTGAACTTAAGTTTAGGAAAACATGGGCTTTGATGTTTTACTGTAACATATTAAAATATCAATTAAAAATATCAATTTAAAAATAGTTAGGCAAACTATTTTTAAATGTCTACCTACACAAAAGTCACGTTTACAGGAATGAAAATTCATCCATATGCAAGGTTGAGAAATTACTTGAATTGGTGGACACAGAAATTCTCAGGAAGTGTGTTAGGAACACAGGTGGTGAGATGGAGCTCCATCGATTGAGAATCACAATGGCTAGAACTAGACATTCTAATGGCACCCCTGACAGATCTCCAAAGTCTAGTCGGAATAAAGTAGACCTGGAAACACCAGCTCTGTAACACAGTACCATGATGTGAGTTTAAGACAGACACACTAACTATTAATATATGTTTCCCATGATATCACCAAGAGCATGGATCTGTCACATCTAGGGGAGATACAGTGCAGCAATGTTTAGTGGTGACAAAGTTCAGGACAGAGAGGGGGAAAACAGGTAAGAGAGAGAGCCATGCATGAATGCACACATTTATGTGCCATTGACTGGGGGTTAGCTAGAATTCTGTGCTACCTGAGTGCCAAAAAGGAAAACTCGAGAACATAAAACTCCAATTAGCATACAATTCACTTCCATTTACAGAAGGGCCTTTAATTAAGGTTTTCTGTTGCAGGTGTGAAAATATTTGGCAACAAAGCCTTGCAAAATCATCCAGCTCAGAGGAGGATAGTGTTTCTGGGTAACTGTACATCTAAATATAACTCCTCTCTTGTGCTGTGCCGTTATTAGGATCTGATAATTATAAGAAACACAACAGGAGTTTGCACTTCCAGGCGGGTGACTGAAGATTAGATTCTGTTTATAAAATGCTGCTTTTCCCCACTTTGAAGACTAACTTTGGAAGAAAGGACTGGCTCTCTGTGCTTTCACTTGAGCAATTAATTCTTTGGGGCTCATTTCCCGTTTGTGAAAGCATTAAGGGATGTGAGGTTTTGATAAGGCTGAGTTGCTGCAGAAGGCTCTTTTGTTTCATTGTCTGATACTTCCAACTCTTCTCTGGGGCAAACTGCACCTCAGCAAATAGAAGCCAGACTTCCAAGACCCTTGGAGTAGAAAAATGCAGTGGTCTAAGGGATCACTTGTGCGCATGGAATGCAGCAGCCCCAAACGAAGATGTTGATCTGGGGGCACAGAAAGCCTGCTTGCTGAGAAAGCAGAGCAGAAAAGCCATGCTCCAGCCTGGGTCACAGGGACCATCACACAGTGCACAGACGGGGTGCCAACTTACGATGGTACCATTTGCAAATGTTCTTCTGTGTCATGGTGCAAGAGTGACATGCATCCAGCAGAAAACATACTTTGAATTTTTAATTTTGATCTCGTCCTGGGCTAGCCACATGTGCTATGACACTCTCAAGATGCTGTACCATGGCAGGAGCCACAGCTCCCAATTTGCAAGGTGATTATTATTATAGTTTAGAAGCAAAAATTCTAATTTCTGGTATCTGGCCATTACCATTGTGGAAACACCATTGTTATTGTTTAAAGGGTACGCAATGGCTTAACAACATGAAAGGAAATTTTAACAATTCTGTAATAAATTTTACAGATAAAAGATTATTTTAGCAAGTGACCTAAAAATTTCACTTGGAAATGTCTTTTTTTTTTTTTTAAGTCAAAATTTGGGAAGAATCAGAGGCATTAAAAATCTAAGCTTGCTTAATATCCCTGGTTGCAAACAGGTTAGACTTATTCAATTCACTGAGTAAATGTGATATTAAGAAGTGTTCAAAGAATATATCTTACGATCAAAATTAAGCCATTCTGTTAGTCCTACATGATATAATGACGTTCATGCCATAAATTAAAGATTAATATATGTATATATTTGTTTTAGCTCAAAAAGCAAGAGACAGCACATGGATTAGCTGGACAGATTTAAAAAAAAAACAACATTGTGTTCATTTCACTCAGAGACAAAGATAGCTGTTAAGAAAAGTGATGAAATTCCACTGGATTCTGGGTCTGAGATCCAAGAATCCGAGGGACAGCGAGTCAAGAGCAAGCAATGTTAGGCCTCCTTTTTCCTTTGGATACTGAGATGGGAATGTGTGGAGGGTCCAGCCCCCCAAACCAAAACCAAAACACCAAAGAACAATCAACCTCTGCAGGTGGTGCAGGTGAGAGTTGGGAAACCCTGGGGGACTGGGAGGATTAGCATCTGTCAGAGTCTAGGTGCAAAAGACTCCAATACAAACATTTCAAGAGACATACAAATCTGGCTGTTGATGTGAAGGCGCCTAGTTTTAAATTTCAGGAACCAATTTTGAACTTTTCAGCCTGTGGGATGGATCCCGACCCCGGGAAACTGCACCCTCCATGGAAGAAGGTTTTTTGGATCTTATAAAAGTGAAAATGAAGGCTACGCTGGCAGCTTCATTAGGGGCTTGAGGGCCTTAGATGCCACAACTGCCCCCTTCTAGCAAGCAAACGTCAAGTGTGACCTCTGTCCAGCTTCACCCTGGGATTCTCTTCCACCAAAGACCACAGTTCCTGGTCATCGTCTTATCCCCTGGGGCTGCCCGACTTCTGTTTTTTGCCTGTGTTCCCATGAAGTGTCAGTCTGGTTGCCCAGCTTCTCTGTGTCCACTCAGATGTATCCAGGAAATGGACTGAAATATGCGCTGGGCAGGTGCTTGTGATGTGTGTTTTCTGGGCAATGCAGGAGCTATTGATTTAAACGGAGGCCATGAAACTTCGAAAAGACACACAGGAGAAGACTCGACCATGGCTGAAAGGCAGAAGGTACCATCTCGTATTCAGCCCAGGTCATAAATGCTTGGACTGAGCTATGTCATATGATGAAGATAGATTTGGCTACACAATCATGGAGATTTGGGTTCTAACATGACAACCAACACAAAGGTGTATTTTTTGAGTGACCTAGAGCACCTCTCTTCCCATCTCTGGTTCCATGAAATGCAAAAGCAAATCCAGAAACAAGACACCAACAAATAAAAAACAAAAAAGCAAAAACCCTTGGCTTAATGAAGTCAGTGAGTTCCCAAACCAGTCAGCTACAAATGGGTTTTGTAAATTCCCAGCATATTTCTGAACCACTGTATTACTGTTTCATTATTTATACTGAAAGATCACTTTGAAAACTTTAATAGTTATCTTTGAATGAACTTCTAGATCATGCTATATGTATTAAAGTGACACACATGGACACACATTGGTGTGCTAATCGGGTTCTAACAGGAAGAAATGGAACATTAAGATGAGGTCATTTCACAGGGATTGTTTTAGTCAGCTGTTTTTTGCCACTTTGACCAAAAACCTGATAAGAATCATTTTAGAGAAGGAAAACTTAACTTGGGGCTCACAGTTGCCAAGGTCTCTGTCCCCAGATGGCCGACTCCATTGTTGGACCCCAGGAGAGGCGGAAGGGTGTGGCAGAGAAGGTGGCACCAGGAAGCTGAGAGAGGGCTCTGCTCACCAGGAACAAACTGTGCACCCCAGAGGGACACCCCCAGTGAGCTACCTCCTCCAGCCACAGCCACCTGCCTACAGTCACCACCCAGCTAATCCACTCAAATAGATTAATGCAGGCATTGAATGAAGGCTCTCACAACCCAATCCTTCACCCTGAACTTCCTTGCATTGTCTCCCAGATGAGCTTTTAGAGGACACTTCATATTTATACCATAGCAGGGTTTGATTGACAGGTCCCGTAGGCTTGGATGCTACAGACATGATGCCTCACGAGGTCCCCAGGAATGAGGGAGGGAGAGGTCTTGAGAACGTGGAAGGAGAACAAGTGTGCCAATTGGCTACCAGGGGACACAGCCCACCTACAGTGGGCTTCCCTGGAGAAGTCAGGGGAGTGACCTCTGACCACACTCTCCCTTCTTTTGGTCTAGCCTGTGGTTCAAAGCTCCAAGGAAGACAAAGAGCCTGGAAGCCCAATGGCCTGCATTGCGGTTGGCCTCCCAGGGCAGAGGGCAGGGTGCAGAAGGGTGGGAAGCCAGGGGGCAGCCAAGAGAGGTCCCAGCAGATGGTAGCTGAGAGGGGCATGTAGGTGCTGCTCAGACCTTGGGAGCCACTCTCTCTTTGCAAAAAGGCAGAGAAACCAATGTCAAAAATATAGCCGTGTGAAACAGATTGTGTGCATGGTGAAATCAAAATGATCAAATGAAGAATCGCATCTTCACTATGTGACACAGGCTTCTGAATGCCATGTTCATGGCCACGTGTGCCCTCAGTTTGGGAAATGCTGGGCTTTGTGATCTCTAAGTTCTACCTCATATCCCTTGCCCTCCTCTATGGCAGATAAAAATATGGTAGTGGGATAACCTTTTCTACTCTATTAGAAATCTTGATCATAAGTTGGAATAGTCCAGGTCCCAAAACATCTGGAAAGAATTGGAAACAATCCCCAACAGCTCAGGGCCTTTCAGATAATTACATGGGATAGCAACGTGCTACCGTTCAACAATACATATGGCTTCCTTCGTGATGTGGGACACTTTTTGCTCAAACTATAATCATTCTCTTTTCTCCATAAAAATCTGCACAAAGACCTGGGCCTTTTTCTCTGGCTTCAGACATTGAAGATGACTGCATGGAAGCCACTTAGAAGGGATCACATTGGGGTCTGCACAATAAAACAGCTTGGGGTCCGTGATGGATCCGTTCATAGATGTTTATGAGTGTTGGGGTGGGTCAGGTTTAAAAAAATATAGGCTCCTGCAAGCCTCTGAATCAATCACTGCTCACATCTTTCCCTCTTACTCTGCTGCCCCATCTAGGAACTGATGAGCTCCTTCTCCCAGACCACACTGGTCACTGACTCCTGACATACAGGCCTTTCTTTCTGCATTGCACACTAGCAAATCCATTTGTGCCTCAGGGCCTTTGCACTTCTGGAACACTCTCTAGGTGACTCTTTCCTAGATCAAAGTATTGTTTGTGGCATACTTCACAACACAGTGTCATTCTGGCAGACCAGGTGACCAGTAAAGCCAACCATATTTACTGTTTGACACTTTACCAAAATGCTTGCTGTCCCCTGCCCTAAATTATCACATGATTGACTTTTTTTTTTCAAGCACAGGGCTTAAAGGAGCTGCCTCCCAACAGATGCCTCCCCCCAACACCACTCTCCCTTTCACATCTCCACATGAAACGCCCCGTGAGGCCTCTGTTGTGGATTATCTGATTTCTTGAGAAAATACAGAAATGTAATTTTTAATGTCAAATTCCTCTCCTTTCCCACACATACTGAGAGAAAAGGAAGAAAACATTTAAGACCAAAATGCATATTCAGGCCATATTGCACCAGCAGCACCCTATGTGCGAGCCCTGGCCCCTGGGGGCCAGCGCCAGCTCTGCTGGGCTCAGCAAGCACCCTGGGGTTCTTGGTCTGACCCCTGCAAGGGTGGAGGGGAGGGGAGAAGATGCAGCTCTGTGCCCTGATTACAGCCAGCAACCAAGGGAGTGACTGCAGGTGAGTCCTCCTCCCCAGAATCGCACACCAAGATGGCCATGGTCCAGGCCAGGGGGAGGAATGGGAGGCAGGTCCAGCTCCTCTGTGCAGCCCCAGGCTGTGGTGGACATCCAGGGTCATCAGCACACTCAGCCCCCACCTGTGTCCCCCAGCAGCCTGGATGGACCCTTCCAGCAATGCAGGCACCCGGAACTCCCCTGAGATGGAGCTCAAACTCAGCCAAGAGCCACCTCTCCTGTAAGGCCAGCTCTTGTCCCTCCATCCCCCAGTCACTCTGCAGCACTGTTCTGGCCATATTTGGTTTTCTCTAGGCCCAGGCATTGTCTGCAAGGCACAAGGCTGGCACCCAATCAACACCCCTGGATTGAATGAAGGGCACCAATGGAGGCAGGTAAAAGCCAGGTCCTGCTGAGACCCAGAGACTGTACTTACAACAGTGCAGGACCCAACCCCAGGTCTCTCTTCTGACAAGGGACTCACTGGACCCGCAGGGTCATCAGGACTGTTTCCTCTGTTCAGAGCAACTCTGCTCTGCCTCCCAACTGTGCCCATCACTTCCCCAGTGCAGGACACTCTGTGTGCTTACAAGGGAGCACTGGTCACCACGTTCTGGCTGGGACTGTGGGGATGGTCTTTTCAATCTCAGCAATTGTGCCATTTCTTTAATTATCAGGCCAATGACTGGGTTCTCCTAATTAAGGAAGATAGTGCAGTCAGCTTTCAAATTTTTTTTTATTGGTTGTTCAAAACATTACAAAACTATTGACATATCATATTTCATACATTAGATTCAAGTGGGTTATGAACTCCCATTTTTACCCCAAATACAGATTGCAGAATCACATCGGTTACACATCCACACTTTTACATAATGCCATATTAATAACTGTTGTATTCTACTACCTTTCCTATCCTCTACTATCCCCCCTCCCCTCCCCTCCCATCTTCTCTCTCTACCCCATCTACTGTAATTCATTTCTCTCCTTGTTCAGCTTTCAATTTTGAACTCATGGAAAGAAAGCTCTCTTCTGGGCCTAGAAGCAGTGCATCAGCTGGTTTATTCTCCTAATGGAATTTTACCCTCTGGCCCCACTTGTAATTGAGACCGCTCTTAATTAAAGGCAGGCCGGTTGGGCAGTAATGGAAACATCGCTGCTCACCTGGAACACTCTTGCTGGAGGCTCCTCTATGCATGGTGTGTCCAGGCCCCACCTCCTTGGTACCTAAGAATACAGAGAAAAACTGATTTAAACCTTGTGAGGTCAACTGGACTCACAGAGTTTAGGGAAGTAAGCTATGCATGTGGGCCACCCAGAGGGCTTGCGGCATGAATCCAGCGTGTTATAATGTTGAGCTTTCTGCCTTTAATAATTAATGGACTGAATCATGCCAGTAAACAACACAATTTTCTAAAAATGTTTTCAGGAGAAAACTTTCCTCTGTAATGCACATCTAGTATGTGACAGAGCCCACGGGAGCTTTGAGCTTTAGAAGGAATGGCTACCCCATGCACAGCCCTAAGGGAAAGGGTAGCCTATTTTATTTTAGCATTAGCATCGCATGAAGAGGACCCTCATGCTAACTTGCATGGCAGTCTCTTTTGCTCTTCCCAATCCTGTGTGAAAGATATAATGAGCATCGGATTTCAGAGATGAGGAAGCAGATGCTCCATGGTGTTAACTTGCCTAAGGTCTCACAACCAGTGAGAGCCAAGGAGAACATCCAAATCCAGAGCACCTGCACCCTGTGTCCAGTGACTCTTGCACTTCACCACCTCCCCAGAGGGCCCATAAATCTGAATCCCATTGCTATTGGTGTGTTTCAGGAGGGATCTGCTTAATGCATTTAGGGGTGAAGTAATTGTACCATATTGGGGTGTATATAGGTTCCTAAGATGTTGTTTAAAATATTTACAACCAATTGGGGAAGACGATGAGGCAGACCTAGGCAGCACCCTCAGTCCCTCCACAGCCCAGAGATGAAGCACCAAAGGCACAGCTGACCAGAGAGCCTCTGTCTGATTTAGGCAAAGACAGGTCAATGATGGACACCCTCTCTCTGTCATTGTGAAGAGTAAAGCCCTGTGAACTACAGCAGCCAGGTTGGAGCCCCTGTGTCACAGACATCCTACAGAGAGCCTGCACCCACAGGACCCACATTTGCAGAGAGCCACCAAGTGCTTAGATAACATTCTGTGGACAAGTGGCAGCAAGGTGAGCAGGCGCTCAGTGACTCACAGCTTCCAGAAGTAGGAGCTCAGATGCAGGCGCCAGCACCTCAGGGAGGATCCACAGCTGGATGTCCCAGGGTTGCCAGTTCACTCAATTCTCATTGCAATGCACAGGTCCACAGAAGGCATTTCCTGAGGATAAACCCATGCAGTCCACGTGGGGAACCTCATGCACACCCAACACTATACCTCATAAAGGGGCTTACAGAGGAGCACATATTGGTGCAGGAGACTCACTTTACAGCAAATGCATTCATGGACTGAAGGTAAAAGTACCATACAAATAGGGACCAAAAGCAAGCAGGGATAGCTATCCTCACATCTGACCACTAAGAATTTATACCAAAATTATTCAGAATAGGAAAAGAATTTCACTTCGTGCTGGTTAAATGAATCATCCAAAAATAAGATGTGATCATTGAAAATATTTATGCCCTAAACACAAGTACATCTACATACATAAAACACACCCTACTCAACATAAAGAATCAAGTAGACTACAAAACAATAATACGGGTTGATTTCAACACACTTATCTCACCACTGTATAAATCATAAACTATGTAAACTCTCATCAGAACTAAAAATTTCTCTTAATCAAATGGACCTAATAGATGTCTATAGAAGATTCCATCCATCAACAACTGAATCTTTCCTCACAACATCATATGGAACTGTTTCTTAAATAGACCATATTTTAGACACAAAGCAAGTCTTATCAGATACAAAAAATAAATAATTCCTTGCATCCTAGAATGGAATGGAGTTAGAAATCAATGACAAGACAAAATACAGAAACCATTTTAACCCCTGGAGTTTAAATAATACACTTTTAAATGAGGAATTGATTATAGAAGAAATCGGGTAAAGTAAAAATTATTGGAAAAATGAAAATAGAAATACAACTTATCAAATCTCTGGGACAGTATATAAGGCAGTTCTAAGAGGAAAGTTGATAGCAGTTTGAAATCCAGAGGCTCACTGGGAGTTATTTTGAAAATTTATACTCCAATAAGCTGAAAAATCTACAAGATTTTGAAAATCTGTAGAATATGACCCGACCAAATTGACCATGAGGATATAGCAAACCTAAACAGACCAATATCAAGCAATTAAATTGAAGCAGCAGTTAAAAGCCTTTCAACAATGAAATGTCTGGGGCCAGTTGGATTCTCAGCCAAGATCTAAGAGACCGTTTATTTATTTATTTAGGGGGAAGGTACTGGGGGTTGAAGTCAGGGGGTTTACCACAAAGCTACATCCCCAGACCTTTTTAATTTTTTCTTTATTTTTTTTTATTTTGGTTCAGAGTCTTGTTAGGTTGCTTAGGGCCTCACTGAGTTGTTGAACCCGGCCTCAATTCGTGATCCTCCTGCCTCAGCCTCCCAAGCTACTGGGATTACAGGCATTTTCCATCACACCTGGCTCTTATACCAGACCCTTAAAGAAGAACTGGTGTCAATCCTCCTCAAATTATTCCATGAAATAGGGAGGGAACATTCCCAAATTCACTCTGTGAAGCCAGAGTCACCCTGATACTTCAAATCAGGCAAAAGTTCACATCAAGAAAAAAGAAAAAAAAAAGAACACTATAGACCAATATCTGTATCAATATTAGATGCACAAACCCTTAATAGAATATTGACAAACTGTGTTCAAAAGCACATTAAGAAGACAGCACAACATGATCAAGCGGGTTCCATTCCAGGTAAGGAAGGTTGGTTCAACAGACAGAAATCAATACATCCACCGCATAAATAGAATTAAGGACAAGAATCATATGATTATCTCAATAGATGCAGGAAAAAAGCCTTTGACCAAAATCCAGCACCTATCCATGTTAAAAACACTGAGAAACTAGGAGTATGAGGAAATTATCTCAACACTGCAAGGGCTATAGACATAAGAAACCCCAAGCCAACATCATGCCAGATGGAGAGAACTGAAAACATTTACTCTAAAATAAGGAACAGGCTTTTATGATTCATCAACATGAGCCCCAATATTACACACAGCTATAATGCACTAATAGAAAAACAGTAAAATCGTTTACAACCTCAGTTCCTCTTTTGCATGAGGTTTGTGATTTACATTTACATTTCTGTCAGTCTGGATTGTTTTGGTCTAAAACTGACAGTGCTCTTCAACCATGAGCAGAGACGACATAGTAATTCTATCAGATTCTTGAGTGTTCCATGAACGTGTTTTAATCCAAGCTCAGCAGTTGCCTCACCCTTTGATGCCACAAGCTCGGCACCCTGTCCTGCGGAGTGTTACCCGAGAACAAATACAATAAACCCAGGTGCTGATGATTTAGATGAGAACGAGAACCCACAGACAAGAAAGTCGCAGGACCTAGCTGTGCTGGACGTCATTACAAAGATGTATAGTGTCTACTTTGAAGAAAGGAGAGTTAAGACTATAAATAACCAACAGGCACAACAACGTGTGATTTCTGCACTTGAGGTATTGGAAGTGCCTTTAAATACATTTGCGTCCTGGCTTTCTCCTCCGGAGGCTGAACTTGCTGTCTTTGCTGTGACTTAAGCCACGCTGGTGGACCCAGGAGCAGGGCATCTTCTCAAGAACTGTCTCAACAGAGGCTCCCGCAGCAGTGCCCCAGCTTCTAGGAGAAACTACCCTGGGACGTGCGTTCTGCTCCCCAGGAGCTGACAGTTCCCGTGAGGTGTCTCAGGAACTGGCCTGGCCTTGGCTCTGATGTGGTTCTGCTGTGGACCCAGGGTGCTGCTGGGGGCTCCTTGGTCCTCGGCCTCCTGCTTTAACAAGACACAAGGCCTGGGAACACCTCCACCTGCTTTTCCCTCCCCTCCTTCCTGTCACTCGGGGGCTACCTGGTCAGGGAGCACTAAGGACCCAGTACTCTGATGGGCTCTGTCTTCCAGGAGCTGAGTAGAAACAGAGTGCCGCCACCATGATGGTGTTGGCAGTCCAGTGGCAGAAATGGGCACAGAGCAAGGAGTCAGCAGATGGGTGAACTTACCACCTAAGGGACAGAGGACCCCTATGGGTGGAGTCTCATCCAGGAGGGGAGAAGACCAAAGTCTTCTTGGAGGAGCTGAAGCCTGAGCTGAGCTCTGGGAGGAGACAGCAGCCAGGTGTGAGAGAGAAGGGCATGACAAGGGACAGCAGGTTCCAAGGCCCTGTGAGGAGGCAGACTTATGTCTGAGGCTCTGGCTGAGGCCCCTTCCAAGGCACTGAATCCAATCCTTTTCCCGCCCTCCTTCCCTCCCTCTTTCCTTCCTTCCTCCCTCCCTCCCTCTTTCCTTCCTTCCTTCCTTCCTTCCTTCCTTCCTTCCTCCCTCCCTCCCTCTTTCCTTCCTTCCTCCCTCCCTCCCTCTTTCCTTCCTTCCTCCCTCCCTCCCTCCCTCCCTTCTTCTCTCCCTCCCTCCCTTCACCCCTCCCTCCCTCCTTCCTTCTTCCCTTCCTCTTTCCCTCCCTTCTTTCTTTCCTCCCTCCCTCCCTTCCTCCCTCCCTCTTTCCTTCCCCCTCCCTCCCTTCCTTCCTTCCTTCCCTCCTTAGTTCTTCCCCAGCTTGTTTCCTCTGGAGAGGCCATTAGAGACCGTCACAGTGACTCATTACTATGACAAGTCTTTTCGTTTTTAATCTAATGTTGGTAAAATGCATGACGCCCATTCACCAGCATAGCTATTGGGGTGTATGGTTGGGTGGTGTGGAGTGCATTGCCACTGTGGGCCCCCCTCCCCCCATCGTAGGGCGCCTCGGTCTTGCAGAACTGAATCTGCACACCCCTGAACAGCAGCTGTATGTCTCCTACAGCCCAGCCCTGGGTCCCACCTACCTACCCACTTCCCATCTCCATGAGTGTGGCCACTCTATCTAGCGGAATCCACAGGCCTTGGCCTCTGTGTCTAGCCTAGTTCACCTCCTACAGTCCCCTGATGTTTGGCCATGCAGCAGGGACATGGTGGATGTCCACACTTGGCCACTTTGCTGAGGACCCAGGGGTCTCTAGAAAGAGTCCTTAGCTCCCTGCACCTCTCTAGTTCCCAACTCCATCTCCCCTTCCTTGGCCCCCTCACCCTCAATGTTCTCTACTCCCCTTGAGACATGGGCAAAAGCCTCTATTGGTTCTCATCTCTCCTCTGCCTTTCTGGTCCCACAGAGGCGCTCCCAGCCCAGGGTCACTGCCAACAATTTTTCCAAAAGAGCAGATCTCAGGTGAACCAATAAGGGGACAGAAAAGTTCTCATTTCTGTAAAGTTGTATTTCATTCACATTTGAGACAAGTCAATTTAGCCATTGTGTGATAAGAAGTGCCGATGCAATATCACTTTGTTTGAATAACTACAAATATTAGATGCTACTCTTATTACTAATAAAGCTTAAGGATCACATTATTTCACAGCTATAATTTAGTTAATGATACTCTTCCATGGTGCCAATTTATATAGGAAATGGTGCCTACAGGAAAATGAAAGTACTATTGATTTGCAGCTAATTCACCTTGACATCAAAACTTGAGACATCAACTGGAGGGACTGGGCATTTTATATGAATCTTCTTAGCAAACATGATCTAGGTTCCTCCTGATGCTATCTCTATGATGAGGGTCTTACTACAGTCTTTGTTTTACAGACAATTTAACACAAGCTTGGAGGAGTGAAATCACAGTTTACATAGCAGTTCATAAGATCCCACATATATACAGCTAGATCTTTAAAGTATATAAACATAGGGACAATATATTTCACACCAGAGATTCATTCCCAATGAAAGGAAATAGTTAAATGTGAATACTGCTAAGCAACCCAGGAAGGGCTGGTGTGTCCCCACTTGACACAGGAGGCCATGCCCTTGAGGGGGGCAGGAGAAGACCAGGGACCTTTGGCTCTGTACAGGCTGGGAACCTGAAGGCCACCCCTCACCCTGCCTGCTGGGCCTGTTCAGTGTGCTGTTGCCATAGCCTCCCTTGGAGTCAGCCCCTAGGGCCTCCCTAGGAAACCTGCCCTCCCACCTCATTCAGTCCCTCCCTTTCCACCCCTCCTGTCCTCCTGTCCATAAACCCCTCCTGGGTGAGCTTCCCCTCCCCTCTATATGGGTCTCCTGGGCAATTCTCTTTAATTATCTGCACACAAAGACCCTGGGCTTCCTAGTTCCTTCTCTCTCTCTGCTATGTCAATCACAGAATCCATGACTATCAAGGCCTGCAGGTGGATATCCCAGGAGGATATTATCTGCTAGTCCACAGTCTCCAGTCCTCAGCTGACCCTCAAGAACACTGAGTGTCCTGTGACATGAATTCAGGTGCATTCCTCCCAGGTCTGTTTTCCAGCTGCCCAGCCAGTCCCCACCCCTGCACTGAGGAAGCAGACCTCAGCTCAAGAAGGCTCACCTGCAGCCCTGCTGCCTATCTGCTCTGCCCCCTGCTTAGCCCCTCCCAGCTCACAGCAGATCAGATACCCACTGCTGTCTAGAGAGGTGGACAGTGGATCCGCAGCAGGACGCCCATACACAGCAAGAGCCCTGTGCATACTGAACGCCTGGCACCGGGTGACATTACTCATTGTTATTTACTGACAAACTCCTGGTTACTGCCTACCAAGCCCCAACCACAGAGGATGTTAGGGTGAGCAGCATCTCCAAAATGAATCTTTCTGTTGATTTGTTTTAAAAGCTAATTGATAAAGTATCCTGGATGCTTCTCTCCTCCAAACAGACATCATTCCCCTTAGAGATTGTCAAAGTGACACTCCTTCTCTTCTTTTGAGCAAACACTGGGGACGGACCCCCCTTGTTTTCAAAGGTTTGATTTCTTTTTGAAAATACATTGACCTCTTTCCAAATGAATATTAAACTTTATTTCAAAGTTATATTTCTAGGGAACAAAAAGCCCTTTTGCCCATGATGATCACAAAGAATGCTTGGAGTCATCCAGGGGCTAGAAGAAGTTTGGGGTCAATTGAGGTATAAAAGAAAACTTGCCAATTCTGATACCTTATGAAACCAGTGTCTTGGTCTCAGCCTCTAAAAGGTGAGCATCCCTCCTCCTCCATGGTGCAGTCTCTACGAGGGGCAGAGTCAGGATTTCAAGCTCTGCACCCTTGGCATTTATTTCCCCCACAAGCACAGAAATAAAGTAATCATATTACTTGATATCGCTTGGCATGTGTCTGTCTCATCCATGTCCGCTTGATAGCCACATCCCTTGCTTGTATTCTTCCAAGTTTTCCAGGTATTCCTTGTAACTAATTTTTTACCTAAGATTTGCAAAATTTGTTACTTGTCTTACCCTGAAGAGCGCTAGAGGAAGAGAGTCACAGAGAAGATGTCAATACTTCCCCACTCCCCAGGGATCTCTTCCTGGAGCTGCTGGTCATAGATGGACAAGCCTCGCAGGTGCCATCACTGCATATCAGACACTGAGACCTCTTCTCAGGGCATGGCCATATTAGCTCAATCCATCTTCCTAATGCTTCTCTGAAGCAGGTGCTTCCAGCAGACCCAGTTTGCAAGTAATGGAAGCTGTTAGGGAATTGTCACGAGGTCACAGCACTAGGGTATGTCATGGCCGGGATTTGAGTGAGTGAAATCTGGGCCTGGCTTCTGTGGTCACCACCATTACCCCAAGCTGCCTCTCACCCACAGCTCATGAGCAGCACCAGGCTTCATGTGGCCCCGGGCTGCAGCCCTGGTGTGAACACATCCTATTTCCTTCTCGAATATTCATGTTAGGAAACAAAGGTATAAACAGAACCACCCCATGTTCCCACAGAAATTATGGGTAGTCTAGCTTCTAAATATAGACAGAGTCTTCTAAGCTGGCATTTAGCTGAGGAAAATGTACCTCTCTTCCCCTTTTTCTTTCACCTTCTGACACACTAACACCCAGGTGAAGGTTGTCCACTGCAATATGTCCAAACACCTTAATGCACACACATGCACGTGTGTGTGTGTGTGTGTGTGTGTGTGTGTGTGTTGAGGGGTGCGGTAAGTGAGTGATATTAATCTTTTATTTTGCTTAAGTAGAATATTCTGCAACGCTTGAAAGATAGTCCTCTGCTGTGCCCAGCATCTCCTGTGGCAGCCATAGGGCTCACTTCCACCACAAACAACCCAATGCTGGCAACTGGTGTCCAAGCTCAAGGGATGCTCAGTGGGCCTCATGATCTCTGCTCAAACCTCTCTGTGGAGCTAGGACTCCCTCATGGCCCGGTGGCTTCTGAGTGAAGGTGTACCTGGAGATCCAGGGGGAAGCCTTCATGAGGTGGCCATATAAGTCACAGGCCATGATTCAGCCAGAACGTGGGCCCCCAGTTCAAGGGAGTGGAAGACAGAGTCCTCAGGCAGAGGAGTGTTCAAACCAAATTGTGAGGAGAATATGTCAGGAGGAAGAAGCGATATGGACAACTTTGGAAAATATACCATTCTAAAGGTATTAAGAAGCTCATCCTTTGAAGTCAACCACCTAACTCAGAAACTCAGAGACTTTAGAAGCAGGAAAACTTTTTCCTAGGCTCATTCTAGACTTAATTGTGGAGAACCGAGTGGAGCTTCCAAAAAAAGCTAGAAATATCACCACTGTATGGCCAGCCACTCCACCACGGGGTATGTTAGAAGGGAAATGACATGTCAGAGAGACACCTGCAGGCCCAGGTTTACCGAAGCATCGTTCACAACTGCCAAGATGTGAAATCAACCTAGGTGTCCGCTGATGGATGAAGGGAGCAAGAACATCCTGTGTATATGCACAGTGGGATGTCAGTTGGTCATTAAAAAAGAATGAAATCTTGTCATCTGTGCCAACATGGATGAGCTTGGGAATGAAATAAGCCAAGCATGGAGGACAAGGCCAGATGTTCCCACTTATATACGAAAGTCAACCTCATGGAAGTGAGTGGTTTCCAGGGATTGGGAAGGGAGTGAAGAAGCGAGAGAGAGAGAGAGAGAGAGAGAGAGAGAGAGAGAGAGAGAGAGATTAATGGGCACAGGAGTGCAGCTGGGTGGGGGAAGGCAACTGAGGTCCATAGCACAGTACAGCAATCACGAGTAATCGTATTTCAAAATAGCCACTGGAGAGGATCTGGAATGTTCCTGAAACACAGAAATGACCAATGTCTGAGGTGACACATGTACCAATTATTCCAATCCCATCATTACACACCACCTATATGTACTGAGATATCACACTGTCCCCCATACATAGGTTCAATTACTGTAAGGAGATTTAAAAAAAGTAAGGAGATAAAAAAAAGAAAACCTTCTATAGATTTTAGTTTGCAGAAGGAAAAAAAAATAAAAATAAGATAGTCTTGTTTAATTGTCCAGTAGACTAAAAACCCCCTCTCCTTGAGATGGAAACAAAGAAAGCTGTTTTGCAGGCCAGAATACCAAAGCCTCATTACCACAAAGGGAAGACAAGCAGAAAGAGCAAGGATCTCAAGTGCATGAGGGTGCAGGCAGGTGGTATCCAAGCCTCAGCAAACAGAGCAGGAAGAAAACAGAGGTGTGGGAGAGGAAATGCACCAAGTCACTCCCACTCGCAATCATCTAGACAGGCCAGGTGGAAGACGCTTTCCCCTCATACCATTCAAGAAAGATATGAGGTGGTATGGAATGGGATGCTGGAAATGAAGATAAAATAGAAAACGGAATCATTTGCATATCCAGAAAGAACACGTGGGCTAGAGGAGTGTCACCAGGTAGCTTTCTCTCTCAAACATGCCTTCTAAATCTGTAGCTAGTGCCCTTTGCCACATTGGAACCAGGGTCACTCAACTACTTACCTCTACCTCCTCCAAATCAAAACAGCTCTTTCTATTGAGAGTCCTTCCAGGTGGAGTCCTGTCCTGCTCATCTGGTCTGCTTGGAGTCCACAGTTATCACCCCACAGGCTCCCCATGCCATCTCTGACCTGGGCTGTAATAACAATGGCAGCAAGTCAGGGTTCATACACCACGTGACTCAGTCCCCACCAGACGGAGGTTCCTTAACAGCTTGGATGGACAAAGTCATACCATCCAGGGATCTGGTAGTGAGTGACAGATCCCCAACTAGATTCCACCTCCCCAATGTTTTCAGAAAATTTTCCTTCTCATTTTCATCCAACTTATTTCTCATTTTCCTGAGTAATAATTGATGAGCATTGAGCATCATGTCCACGCTACCTAACAGAAGTCTCCAGATAAATAAGACACTCTCTGCTTCTAGGACCTGGCTGCCCTCTGAACACGAATGGGAGCATGACTCTTTTGAATTCCAATTGCTCTTCTTTTTCAGAGTTGAAGCCACCAAGCAGCAGAGCACACCAGCAGCTGTTGGAAAGCTGACTCCAGCTCCATCTGAAGTTGATCTAGATGCATGTCTTTCTGACTGCATTCTGTTGGATCTGAATGACAGCTGCTCACTTAAGCTTGCATGTGAAATGAATACTTGATGTCTGATGCTTGGAAAAGTGCACACTTTCTCCTTGTCTTGACGAACAATTCCCCTCTGGTGGATTCTTTTACGGACAGCTCGATGAGCACACAGAGGTGTAAAATGATATGAACCAGAGTGGCCCAGACAAAGCTGCTTCACTTTGTGCAGGAATTTTATTTTTAGACTTTGCATTTGATCTATGGGACCCCGAGGTTTGAAATTAGTTGGAGCATTCTCTCTGCCAACAAATGAGAAAGATTGGGTGACTCATGTCCTTTGATCAGAGGGAGACAATAAACCTGCCTTGGGTGGCATGGTTCTCAGGGAATGACTCATCTCTAGGATCAATACCAGGGAAGGCCTGTCAGTCATTGCTCAAACTGAGTCATAGTTCAGTTGCTCACCCTGGCCCAGCCCCACTTCCCACTGGGGGGTCTGCCTGCTCCTATAGGATTGGCATATTTTTTGAGTCCTCACCTAAGTCACCCTTTAAAATTCACTGTATTCACCTTGGGCTCTCCTACTTATCTAGGAGTATGGTTGCTATCCAAAGGCCCTGTGACTTTGACCCCTGGAGTCCCAGGAAAAGGATTCTGTTTCCTTACCATGCTTTCTTCTTTACTGTTGAGAAGTCACAAGAGAACCTGCAGCCACCTCCCATGTGGACCTGGCTGGGTTTTTCCATTTACAGCTCATCTTCTCCTGGATGGGGACAGGGACTGTATGGCTGGACAGGTTTGCAGGTGGACCTTGCTTTGAAACAAGGACTGGGGTACCTGCCATGCTGAGGAATAAACCCAGGAGCTGTGCCACAGGATTTGGGTACCTTATTTTATATCTTTTAGAACTCAGTGTTAAGGGACAGGCTTTTGGGGTGATGTAGCAAGTAGTAATTGAAATCATAATGGTCTCAGCTTCATGCCAAGGGAAAATTCATAATCCTTAATCATGGAATAGAAAAATGATACTTCCTCAATGCCAGTCCCAAATGTAGATATTTTACCCTTGTAATTAAAATGTTAATAGCAACAACTGGTGTGGAGATGCTCAGGAGGTGGCAAAAAAAATGATTAGTCAAATCCAAATGTAACATGGTATCCCCACTGTGGAAGTCTAGGACATTGGCAGATGCTGTGTACAACCCTGCCTTTCAGAAGAACCTTATGTAGTTCCCCAAGAATCACACATTCTGCCTGGGCTTTGCTTAAAGACGAGGTGCAAATATTATTTGTGTGTTATCTTTTTTTGCTGTAAAAGATTAATCCTGTGTGCGTGACCATTTCACAACAATTTCAATATGAGTTGATGCAAGAAGGTGACCTCCTGTTGGAAGTAGAGGTCAATTTGTTGGCAATTTGACCATCTCCCAACTCAAGCTCTCTGCTCCCAACCTGAGCTTTCTGTTACCCAAGCCCTGAGAACTTGTCTCATGTAATTTTCCTTTTTTAAAGATTGTATAAAATGAGAAGTTAAATTCAGTTCCAGTTACTCCACAAAGACCAGATAATCTCAAACCGAATCATCTACTTGGAAAATCTGTGAGTCCTCTTTTGTTCACTTATCACCTATTTACAAAGTGCTTGGGTGAAGGCTTGGAGGGGATCCAACCACACACTTCCCTGAAGACCAGGAGGCTGCTCTGGGTTGGTGGGAGGAGCTTCCCCTTGCTCACCGCTTCTTTCCTGCCCCACCTTCTGTTCCATGTCTGTCCATACTAATATGGTGGCAAATGTCCTGAAACACATAGAAAATATATGGTACATTGTTGGTGTGTTTTTATATAAATAATGGTCTTGGACTCTTGTCCTATTTCTAAAATATTTAACTTGGTACAAATTTGAGATCTATCCATGCATATATACTCCTCTGTGATGGTTCAGGCTGACCAGATGTACTGACATCTAAAATGCAGTCTTCAACCACTGAAGGACCATGGTCACGCAGTAACCTGAGGAAGGGATAATCAGGGCAGAACTTGAGGCAATAGCCCTGATCCCAGGGCAGGCCTGGATACTTGCTTCTCTCTC
Organism: Marmota flaviventris; assembly: GCF_047511675.1. NCBI lineage: Eukaryota > Metazoa > Chordata > Mammalia > Rodentia > Sciuridae > Marmota > Marmota flaviventris. The sequence continues at coordinate 133,709,847 of NC_092498.1, forward strand.
TCTCTCTTTCTTCCCTTCCCTCCCTCCTTCCTTCTTGTGTTGGTGCTCAGGTCAAACCAGAGCTTTGCATACACTAAGCACGTGCTCTGCCTCTGAGCTGCACCTCAGCCCCTGGACTCCTGCTTTTCATCCTTCAATACGCAGCTGTCTTTGGTCACTGAAATCAAATCAGAAGCACTGTCACCCCTTGTTCCCATGCACATACATCTTCATTCATAGTATCCTCTCTTCCCACATCTAAACATCTCAGCTGAACACGTGACAGGTCTCCAATGCAGAGAACCCTGACCTCCTTTTTCATTACTGTTCCCCTGAAAAGCCTCGGAACACTTCTTAATCAGCTCACGTATCATTTAGATAAAACAGATACACAGGATATCTGTTGCAGACACACATATACCTGGGCTGCATACCTAGGAAATGTAAGAGTTCTCACGTCCAAGGAGGCACAGTCCCTTAAGAGTGCAAGATCGCGAGCAGCTTTTGCATTTGTGTGGGCGGTGCCAGGAGGAGCTTTCCCCTGCTGACCTGAGCATCTCACAGGCTCAGCCAGCAAGTCTCTTCCCTCATCCACCAGAACCCCTTCCTACCTCATGGGAAATCCAAGGCTTCCAGCCCTGACCGGCTCTCTGTAACTCCTCATTCTGCTCCCCATGTCTACCTTGGACAGAAGCTATTCCTGTGACTGTGATGTCTTCCTGCTAGAACACGAGAATTTCAAGGCACTGAATTTTAGTTATTACTCGAGATTCTCTGCTTAGCAAAGCCTTGCTGAATGTTTTCAGAAAGATTTTGCTGCACATAAATATGAAGCTCATCAGATAGGAACCAGGAGACAATCAGCACTGATCTTCCAAAGGGACAGTTTCCAAGTCATCATTATGATGATAAGGTCTTTCATGCCATGCAATTAAACCACACACACAGGCATGCGTATATCAGCACTGAGCAGCACATCCACTGTCAGGCTACATGTTTGATAATTGCAACCATCAAATCACAGCTTAAGTCAAAGCTACAGAGCATTTTCTCTTTGTAAAGGGACAATAAAGGAAAGAAAAGTGAAACTAGAACTGAACCCTGAGAATGCAGTGTGACTGATTCAGGTCCTCAAAATGTGTTGCCTCACAGAGGAGAACCACAATCGAAACTGTGTCTGTGAATGCAAAGAAGGGGCAAACCACAGGGTGCATCTGGATCATCTGAAGCTACAGGACAGATATCCTCTGTAACTTCAGAGCTGAGATAGAATGCGGTGGTTCACACCTATAATCCCAGTGGCTCAGGAGGCTGAGGCAGGAAGATTGTGAGTTCAAAGTCAGCCTCAGCAAAAGCAAGGGCTAAATAACTCAGTGAGACTCTGTCTCTAAAAAAAATAAGACTTGGGGTGTGGCTCAGTGGACAAGTGCCCCTGAGTTCAATCCCTGGTACCCCCCATCCCCCACCCTCAAAAAAAAAAAAGAAAGAAATGAGATAATACTAGCTTCTGCTGTGGTCTGTAGGTAAGGAAACAGAAGCCCACTCCACCAACTGTAGATGTTGAATTTTTGTATGAGAGGCTACCTGACTGAGTTATGACTGCCTGGTGGATATGGTAAGGCAGCTGGAGGGTGTATGTGGCCTGTCAGCTCAAGTGGTCAGGAGGAAGCTCATCTCTTTCCATGCTACAGTGGCCTGCAGCCCTCATGCTCAGGTTCTACATCTCTCTTCATAAATTGACACAATTCTCCCTGAAAGGCGCTCTTCTCACTCAATGACAATTAGGAATACCAATATGTTTTTGAGAGCTGCTGGAGGGGGAGAGGCAGAGAGGAGATTAAAACACATCTGTTTTTCTCATAACACTCAGACTTTATTTTGGAAATCCAATTAAAAATTCAAGTAAACATAAAGCCTTGCGTAATTATAATTTCCGACATTTACTAGGACCTAATTATTTGTCAAGCCTGGTGCTGGGAATCTTCAGAGATTTTCTCGTTTAGTTCCCACTGCAATGTCGAGAGGCGGGGGTTCTTACCCCCCTGACAGGTAAGGAAAGGGGGCCTCCTGATCAAGCCCAAGGTCACCCAGAAGTAGCTGGGAGGAAGGAGAGGTCTCAACCTGGTTCAACTTACAAGCCTCTAATTCTTTGTCAATCAGAGATCTGCTGAGAGAACACAGTCACTGTGTAGAGTGTCAAGGACTTTCCCACAAAAATGCTTCTCATTTCCTTCTCTCCTTTCCTACAGGAGTCCCTTTCTCCTCCCCAACTGCAACAGTTCCCCCGCTCTTACCTCCGATGGGAAAGGTGATTCCTCACACTTCTCTTCCTGGCCCATTGCTCTGGCCCATGCAAGGTGTCTTTGCCTCATGTCACATTCTTTCACTCAGATCCCTCTCGACATCCATGCCAGTCCCACTCAGGACCCTGGCCTTGTCAACAGGCAGCCTTGTTGGGGTCAGATGTGACCCACATCTCCCTTGTTCCAACGGAACCTTGTTGTCCTATGAGTGCTTCATTTCCCTGAGTGCTTGCTGTTTTGTCTTGAGTTGATCACGTGTTGTCTGTGGGCAGGCGTCTGGGACTGTGGGTGGTTTTCTATGAGTCGATGGTTAATGTCATTCCCCACCTTCTGCCCTTTGTCAAACTACTCATTCGGTTCCTTTGGAAAAATCAGTTGTTCTATCCATTTGAACTTCCTGAGAGGCCCGGCTCTGCAGTCCTGGGATAGACAGCTGCTTTAGTCAGCTTTTGCCTCGCTGTGACTGAAATACCGACAAGAACAACTTAGGAGAGGAAAAAGTTATTTTGGCTCCTGGCGTCAGAGGCCCCCATGAGGCAGCACATCCTGAAGGAAGGGCACCATAGAAGAAAGCTGCTGCCTTCATCGTGGTCAGGGAAGAAGCCACAGGGAAGGGGACCCCTCCAGGTCAGCCCCAGTGACCCACCTCCTCTAGCCCCACCCACCTGCCCACAGTCACCACCTGGCCAGTCCATTCAAGCCAGGATGGCCTGATGAGGCTGAAGCTCTCCCAGCATAGTCACCTCCCCTCTGAGCATTCCTGCAATGATAGGAGCTTTGGGGGACACCCAAAGCATAACAATGGCCTTTACTCTTGGACGTACTTGAGGACACATTTGGGGACTCCTTTAACCATCCTTCTGAGGACCCCTCTGTCCTTCTCTGGCATTTAGTTCCCTTTTATCAGATCCCTTGAATGTCCCCTCTCTGGCTTCGCTCACTGGGACAGTCCTTCATCCAGCAACTTGCCCAAAGGGGTCCCTGGCAGGTGTTGTTTTGAGCACCTGCACATCTGGAAACCTCTGTATTCAGCCCTACCCTGTTTGCACTGTCTCAAGCTACAGTACAGAAATCCATTCCCTGCAGAATGTGGAGGGCCCCCTTCAGTGCTTTAAGCACTCCGGAGTTGCTGTGGAGGAGGCTGAAGCCAACATGGCTCCTGTTCATTGTCTGTTGTTCTTTATGGCAGAAATAAAGATTCATAGTTTGGAGCTTCATCTCCTCTGTGCACTGCAAATTGCAAGCTGGAAGCAAACAGGAGAGACACAGCCATGGCCTAAAGCTTCCCGCTTCTGTGCACCTCAAAGTGTCATGTTTCCCTTCCAGTTTTGTGCTTCTGGGAGACCATGTAGGAACTTCGGGAAGGAAGGGCTTTTAGTGGGGTTGAGGGGGGTGGTGATAGGGAGGCAGCTCTATGTGCCTCTTTTCCCAGAAAACAAGATTTCTTCTCCTTGGATGAAACTATGGTTTGTGACCTCTGGAACCCTTTCTGGCAGAGGTATTTTGAGGTCAGAGGAACTTGGGGCAGGGCAGGGATATCTGGAGGCAGCTTCCTTTAACATGGGTGCACAGAGTTACCCCAGGGTGGCCAGCATGGTTCTGGTTCCTCCTGGGCTCTTAGTCCTTGGGGGTTCACACAGAGTGTCTTTATCCCCAACATTCTGAAGCTGGTGTGCCCACTCTCCTCAGTTGTTCTGGGCACAGCTGGATCCCAGAGTTTTTAATTACTTTATCCAATGAGACTAGTTCCTGTCTATTCCTGGTTTTATAGATTTTTTATTGTAAATAACATCATTATTGTCAAAAGCTTTTTTTCCTGAATTTATTGAAATTATCATATACTTTTCTCCTTCATGAACATATAAATTTGCATTCTGCACATTTTCTTTAATATGATAGTAAATGATTTATGTACAAAATGAGCTAGCGATAAATATTTTCTTGTTGTATTCCTTCACATTATAATAAAATTTTTACAAGATGCAAAAACTATCTTACTTTCTCAACTCCACCCTCAGACACAACCTCCCTGACTTGTCCCAGAGTAGATTAATTCAAAGAAATTAGTTTTATGAATTAAATGATCATACTCTCTCTTGGAACTTTTTTTTTCTCTGAAGTGAAAGTTATTATTCTAGGTAAACTTACATTTGATTACCTGATTAGAAAAAAAATATTCCTTTGGTTATGAGAATCCATGCTAAATGCAGAGAAAAGATATATAATTAGTTGGCAAAGAGAATATCAAGTTTATAAATAAGTCTTCTGATCAGTTAAATCTGGCAAACTTAGTGACAAATTTTAGGGACAATGTTGAGAATCATGTAACAGCAATGGTAAAATCAAACGTAGTTTCTGGAATGGCCAAAAGCAGCTCAGAGTAAAGGAAGGGTCAGGGGTGCTGAGGTCCTCCGTGGATCAGGGCTCATGGTGTGTCTGGGCGTCTCCCCAGGTGCTGGAGATGAAGAACCCAGAGATGCTGTCCCTCCCTTCACAGAGCTTACTCTAGAACAGCAAAGCAATGATGACTGAAACTTTAAATAAATTAGGAAGAGTGTCACGTTAGAAGGACCCAGAAGCACATGGTGAAGGAGCCTAATTAGAGGCAAGGTTAGAAGAAGGAGCCCGGATGTAGAAGCCAGAAAGCTGAGACCCATCAGAGGAGAAAGGGACAGAAAACTGTGGTCCTAGGAATAACAGGGACAAAACTGCAGAACTCAAACTGGCTTGAGAAGACTAAGGATGCAGACAGGGGCCAGATCATGAAGAGTTGTACTACACAGTCTGGGTTTCCCCTGGAGAGGCCACTGCAATGTAACAGTTCATCGCCATGTTAACATGAGGACAGCCTCGTGGACTCAGGGTAGAGAAGACATGAGCCTGGACAGGAGGGGGTGTGCACACTGTGACCATTGCCATAGTCCAGGGAAGAGAGGAGAAGAGCCTGGGGTTTTGTAGGGAGGAGGCAATGGATACCAATGAGTACAGTCAGTGGACGGCTGGGAAGTGGAATGAATTGGGCTTGCTATTTGGTTAAGAAGGAAAGGAAGGAGAGAGAAAGATTTACAACAGTTTCTGCATTGCTCTCAGTGCCAGCTGTGTCCGCAGTTGCCTCTGTGCATAGCCGCTATGGTGGGGAAACTGTTTGTGGGGAGATGGTGAGCCCTGTCCTGCCTGGTTGCTGTTAGAGTCCTTGAAGACCTCCAAGTGGTCACTCAGCAGGGGTGGCCACATGTGTCTGAAGGCAAGAAAGGTTTAAGGTGAAGATGCAGAAAAGAGAACATCATCAGTTTGGCTCCATATGAGGCCTCAGGGTCCCATGAGCTCAGGAGGCCAAGCAGGTGAAAACTCACTTCTCCACACTCTTATTTAAAAATGTTTGTTTTTTAGCTACATTGGGATTCCAACATCCTAGATCTTATATAAGTGCAAGGGAGATTTTTAAGGTTTGAATGGAGCGTCCCCCAAAAGCCCATGTGTGAGATGGTACATGAAGGCTTAGAGGTGAAATGGGTGGGTTTGGAGCATTGTAACCTAAGCAGTGCATTAATCCACTGATAGGGACTATCTGGGTGGTAGCTGCAGCCAGTGGGGTGGGTGTGGCTGGAGGAGGTACATCACTGGGGAATGTGCCTTTGTGTATATATTTTGTGCCTAGTGAGAGCTCTCTCTCTCTCTCTCTCTCTCTCTCTCTCTCTCTCTCTCTGCTTCCTGGTTCTGTGTCCTGAGCTGCTTTCCTCCTCACACCCATCCCCCATGATGTCCTGCCTCATCCTGGGCCCAGAGCAATGGAACCAGCTGTCTGTGGGCAGAGACCTTTGAAGCCATGAGTGCCAAATCAACTCTTCCTCCTATAAAATGCTTCTTGCCAGGTCTTTTGGTCAGAGAAGTGAAAAGGTTACTAATACAAACATGCATTTCAAAAAGTTTCATAAAGTGATGTTTATGCACTTTAATGTGTGCAAGCTACTTACTTTATATAGAAGAAAACAAGCATTACAGACTGAGCTTCAAGTAGACATTGAAGGGAGTGGGTGTGGTGCAGGGTAAGAGCCAGCAAGCAGAGTAGAAGGGACCAGAAGAAATCTCCAGAAAAGAAGACCAAGGAGAAAAGTCTTCAGGAAGGAAGACATTGTCAGCAAGCACGGAGTCCATGGGACCCATCAAAATAAACACTGCAAATAGACCCTGGGTTGGGAAACATGGGGGCTTTGCCGACCCCAAGGAACTGTTCTAGTGGGGTGATTGGGGACAAAGCAGACAGCAGCAGATTGAAGAGGGAGTTGGGGCTGTTCAGGGAAAGAGGGCTTGAAAAGTTTGGAAAAGGGATTGGCCAACAGAGAATCTGAGGGTTTGATTCTCCTTAATATGGGAATGACTTCAGTTTATTGAAATGCTGATGGGAAGGACCCCTTGATGGGTCCAAGGACCCCTTGATGGGAGGAGGGTGAGGAGAAAACAGGGAAAAACAAGACCCTGGGGGTCTGGAGGAGATGGATCTGAGATCAGAGTGTCCCCAAGACACTTGTCTGAGAGGCCCATGAAGAGTGGGTGGGGGTGGGTGCTGAGTGTTGGCATAATTGCCGCCATCTTCCTCCCCCCCACCCCTACTTTATGAATACTGTTCTTTTTCCCAAGAAATAGAAAGTAGCCTGAGATAAAACTTACTGGCCCCGAGATGTGCTGGTCTCTCGCTGTTCTCTCATTGAGACAGGAGATTGTTGAGGGCCACAGCCGAGTCGGGATGACACATGGCATTTTTGCCAGAAGTAGTGGTTGAGAGGTGACGCCAGCGAGTTCTCGCAGAGTTCTTGTTGAGTTCCGCTTGAGCTCTCGCAGCAATTCCCGGAGAGTTCCCATTGGTTGGGGAAGTGCCGGAGGAGGGATATTGCCGGTTGCTGGTTCCAGGACAACCTGCGTGGTGTTCGGAAGAATTCCCAGGGAGCGTGTGTGGAGTGTGCTGGTGGAGTTCAGAAATAAAGTTTGTTCCTGCTTCGGTGGCTCGTGATTTGTGCCCAGTCAGACTGTGACATTTGGCGGCCCGTGCGGGGAACGCCTGAAGCTCGGAGGTAAGTGAAATTGCTCGCCCCTGAGGGAAGGCGAGAGAATGGGTGACCATTTCAAAAAACAATTTGTTCTTTTTTGATTTGTTTTGTTTTTGTTTCAAGCTGCCTATCCCTAGAACTTTCTCAGGCAAACTGGGAAAAATGGTTGGCTCACGGTTTGAAGTTGTTCACCCCTGAGGAAGAGGTAGAAATAGACCACAAATGCACATGTCAGGAAAACAGAAAAATTGATACAACGATTTTTTGTTCCGTTTTTGTTTAATTCTGTTTCAGTTTTGTTTTGTGTTATCTTGTTGGGTTGCGTTATCTTTATAGTAGATTAGAAATTAGTAAAAAACAAACCGAAATAGTGGTAAGTAAATTGTTAGAGGTTCAGACCATGGAGAAAGACATTTTAGATCAAGCAAAAGAGAAGGTCTCTCAAGCTAGTCAGACAGAGGAAGAAAATTTAAAGGAAAAGGGGGTATTAGGGAAAAAGCTACAACAGGAGACTGCTACTAACACCGTTCTATCAACAGAGGGCGTAATTCAACCAACAGCTCCACCTATGGAGACAGCTGAGTGGCCCTGAATCCCCGTAGTTGATAGATGGGATCCTGAGACAGGACCTCAAAGATAAGCATACACTGTACTTGAGCAGGCAGGAGGGCAGCGAATTCACCGTGCTTCAGATTTTAAAACAGTGAAGCAGTTAAAGGAAGCTGTAACAACCTATGGTCCTCAAGCACCCTTCACTGTAAGCATGGTCGAATCCATTACGAACTTGGAGATGACGCCAGTAGATTGGGCTATCATGTGTAAATCTGTGCTAAATGGAGGACAATATTTGTTATGGAAGGTTGCCAATGAGCAATTTTGCATGGAGACGGCTAGGCGAAATGCAGCAGCCGGTTACCCTCAAAGAAATCTAGATATGTTGTTAGGAAAAGGACCTTATGAGGGTCAACGGCAACAAATTGAATATGATCCTGCTATATATGCACAAATTGCTGCAGATGCAGTTAGGGCATGGAAGACTTTACAAGGACATGGGGATTTACAATGTCAATTATCTAAGGTAATACAGGGAGCTAATGAACCTTACGCTGAATTTGTAGATAGGCTTATTCAAACAGCTACCAGAGTGTTGGGGGACACAGAACAAGCAATGCCATTAATTAAACAACTGGCTTATGACCAAGCAAATCATTGGTGCAGAGAGGTCATTACACCATGGAAACATGGAGATTTAAACACATATATTAAATTATGTAGAGACATTAATGAACAAGGGCAAGTCTTGGCAGCTGCAGTACAACAGGCTTTAGATGCCAGGCCAAAAACATGCTACAATTGTGAACAAACAGGACATTTTAAAAGGAATTGCCCCATAGGAGGAGGGTTTAACAAAACTAGGTATCAAAGGGGTAGAATACCAGGTATTTGCCCACAATGCCATAGAGGGAGACATTGGGCTAAAGAATGCCATTCTCAAACCACCATAGAGGGTACTCCATTATCAAAAAACGGACAAGGACCAGATGTTTACCCACGATATCGTGGAGAAAGGCATCAGGCTCCATTGCCAAAAAACAGACAGGGGGGCCCAATGCTCCGGGGCCCACGACCACAAATATACAGGGCACTGGAGGAACCCAGAAACACCATGGAGGAAACCAGCAACACCATCAGGGTAGTGCCCAGGACACATTATCCATCAGATCTCTCATCAGACGAACCAGAGGGAGCACAGGGTTGGACATCTGCGCCTCCACCAGGGCAGTACTAACTCCAGAGATGGGAGTTCAAATCATGCCCACAGGAGTAAAAGGACCTCTTCCCCAAGGAACAGTAGGCTTATTATTGGGATGCAGTTCTTCTACTCTAAAAGGACTTATGATAAATCCTGGGGTAATTGATCCCGATTATGAAGGTGAAATAAAAATTATAGCTAGTTCTCCAAAGAGTATATCAGTAATTTCACCAGGAGATAAAATAGCACAGTTATTAATAATACCCAGCCTACAAGATAAATTTTCCAGTAGTAGTATGGAAAGAGGATCCAGGAGATTAGGCTCCACAGGTGTAGATTGGGCTATGCTTTCTTTAAATTTAGATTCTTGCCCATTGCTAAAACTAAATATTCAAGGACATGAATTTAATGGGCTACTTGATACAGGTGCAGACCTTAGCATCATATCTCATCAAGAATGGCCAAAACATTGGCCATTACAACAAGCCACTCAAACGCTTCGAGGCCTAGGAGTGGCAACTAATCCCCATAGAAGTGCAGTGGTATTAGATTGGAAGGATCCTGAAGGATGTGAAGGAACTATACAGCCATATGTATTGGATCATCTTCCTATAAATTTATGGGGACAAGATGTCCTAGATCAATTAGGTTTGACATTAACAAATAACATCAATCCAAATGCGCCCACTATTAGGGCTAGATAAAGTTTCAGGAAAGAAAAAAGTTTAGGAGAACAAGAACAAGGTATAGCAGCACCAATTCAAATAGATCAAGGAATAAATAAACATGGACTGGGTTTTCAGAAGGGGTCACTGAGGCAATAAAAATTACTTGGAAATCAGAAATTCCAGTATGGGTTTCTCAGTGGCCCCTGACCAAAGAAAAGATACAAGCAGCCCATGACCTGGTCAAACAACAATTAGCGGAGAGACATATACAACCTTCCATATCTCCCTATAATAATCCCATTTTTGTCATTAAAAAGAAATCTGATAAATGGAGATTATTGCAAGATTTAAGAGCCATTAATAATGAGATGGTTATTATGGGACCTGCTCAATCAGGGATTCCTCAATTGTCTGCTTTGCCAAAAACCTGGTACGTTTTAGCTATAGACATTAAAGATTGTTTTTTTTTTTTTCAATTCCAATTCATCCTGAGGATAGTCCACATTTTGCATTTGCTATCCCTGCACTGAATCATGAAGGTCCTGATCAGAGATATGAATGGAAAATAATTCCCTCAAGGGATGGCTAACAGCCCAACTATGTGTCAAATTTATGTTAACAAAGCAATCCAGCCACTTAGAAATCAAAATCCTGAACTACAAATATTTCACTATATGGATGATATATTGTTAGCACACAAAGATAAAAACACATTGCTAGAATGTTATCCCACAATTACAAATTTATTAAAAAATTATAATCTAGAGATAGCAATAGATAAAGTACAATTAAATTTTCAATTAATTATTTAGGAGTTCTATTATCCTCAACCATGGTCCGTCCACCAAAAATTCAAATACGAGTAGACCAACTGAAATCACTTAACGACTTTCAAAAGTTATTAGGAGACATAAATTGGATAAGGCCTTATCTAGGCATACCAACAGGAGAGTTGGGACCTTTATTTGATATCCTAAAAGGTTCATCAGATCCAAATTCACCCCGCATGTTAATGCCTGAGGCAAGAAAGGCATTAAAAATTATTGAAACATATATGGAAAATATGCATTTGGATAGAATTGATATAAGTTTACCTTTATTATTTATTGTAATACCACGAAAAAATATTCCTACAGGAGTATTTTGGCAAGAAGGTCCATTACTGTGGATACATTTACCTTATTCTCCTAACACTATTCTTACTAGGTATCCTGAGGCTGTAGGACAATTAATACTCAAAGAAATAAAAGCAGCAAAGGGAGTGTTTGGAATTTCTCCCAATAAAATTATTACTCCATATACTATGGATCAAATTGATGAGTTAGCTAAAGAGTTAAATACTTGGGCAATAATCATGTGTAAATCTAATGTTTCATTTGATAATCACTTACCATCTAATCCTTTGTTGTCTTTTTGGTCCTCGCATCCTGTAGTTTTTCCAAAAATGACAAGAAAAACACCTATCATGAGTGTTCCAAATATATTCACTGATGGGTCAAATAATGGTACAGCAGCAGTAGTTACCCCTGATCAAACTTTTACATTTTTAGTACCCAAACAATCAGCTCAAAAGGTAGAGCTTAATGCAGTATTACAAGCTTTTGTGATGTTTAAAGATTCTGTATTTAATTTATTTTCTGATAGTCAGTATATAGTTAATGCTACAGTATCCCTTGAAGATGCTGGTAGGATTTCCCCTTCCTCTACTGTTTTCTCTTTGTTTTCCACTATACAAAGTCTAATCTGGGACAGAAAAGATCCATTCTTTATAGGAAATATCAGAGCACATACAGGATTGCCAGGAGCCCTTAGTTTGGGCAATGATTTAGCAGATGAAACTACACATGACATACATATTTTCTCTACACTAGAAGAAGCTACAAATTTTCATAAAAGGTTCCATGTCAATACTAATACTTTACAAAAGCATTTTAAAATAACTAAGGAACAAGCTAGACAAATAATAAAACAATGTCAAAATTGTGTGACCTTTTTACCACAAGTTAATCTTGGAGTCAATCCTAGAGGATTGATACCTAACCATATTTGGCAGATGGACGTCACACACTTGCCAGAATTTAGAAAATTAAAATATTTGCATGTTACAGTTGATACTTCTTCCGGATTTTTGATGGGCTCCCTTCATGCCGGAGAAAAACTAAAGATATTATAGCTCATTGCTTACAAAATTTTGCCACTGTGGGCGTTCCAAAACAGTTAAAAACAGATAATGGTCCTGGTTATACTTCTACCTCTTTTAAACAATTTTGCTCATCATTTGGCATTACTCACATAACAGGAATTCCATACAATCCACAGGGACAAGGCATAGTTGAAAGAGCTCATCAAACTATTAAAATGTACTTATTAAAGCAAAAAGAGGGAATTGGAAAGGAGTATATATCCCCCAAAGATAAACTTAAAATAACTGTTTTTACTCTCAACTTTTTAAATTTGGATTCATCAGGGCTTAGTGCTGCAGAAAGGCATATGTGTCCAAAAAATGTACATAAGCCTAAGGTACTTTGGAAGGATATTCTAACACGACAATGGAAAGGTCCTGACCCAGTGATTGTCTGGAGTCGGGGTTCTGTTTATTTGTTTCCATAGGGAGAACAGCAGCCGATTTGGATTCCAGAGAGATTAACTAAGGTCCTGACCCAGTGATTGTCTGGAGTCGGGGTTCTGTTTGTGTGTTTCCACAGGGAGAACAACAACCGATTTGGATTCCAGAGAAACTAACCAAAGCGAATTCTACAGATTAAAAAAAAAAAAAAAAAAGGTGATTTGACTCAAATCCATAACAGCTGATATCCAGAGCTCCAGTTTGGCTATTCTTACATCTGCCACAGTGATTAACTAGGATGCTTTTTTCAATATTTATTTTATTATTGCCTTTCCCCACATCATAAAGTTCTATTTTATTTTTGAGCTCATACAGACCTAGGTTAATGTTTTTCTGATCAGTTTTATTTTTTGACTGTGGAGTTTTTAAACATTGCAATGGAGATTTCACCTAGGTAAAGCTACAAGGCCTTTACTATTGTCTTATGTGTTGTATGTTATGTGTGCACACTTCTGTTTTGTGTTGTATGTCTGTATGTGCGTATGTCCATATATCATATATGAGGAGCGCTCATGAAGAAATGGATCTGAATTTTTTTATTCACGTGATTTTAATGGTTTAATTTAGATTGGGTAAACAGCTGTTGAAATTTGTTTTAATATGTGAACAAATAAGGAGATTAACAGATCTGTTTGTTTACTTTCACCTTTCCTTTTCGTTATATTTAATAATTCTATTCAGGATAATGTAAATTGTTCAAAAAATTGTTTTCTTAGTGCCTGTTGGAATGTTACATAATTTTTTTTTTAGTATCATTGCCAGAATTCCTATCTTCATCCCAGTGCTGGTGAAGACAAAGATAAAACCAAACTACAGCTTCTTCGATCGTTATCATAACAAACTGTATAAACTAATGCATCAATGAATTATAACTCAACAAGTAATGCTCAATCAAGGAGTCGATTTACTTTGGGAGGAAATGGACATATTGATGGATTCCTCTGCTTTGAACTGCTTGCAGAACTTGCCTGGCCTATGTATCACTTGTATGCATTGTGAACTATCTGTTGGTGCAGCAAATTGTGGTAGTGCTGGCATATCTTTGCTGATGGTGTCACCGGTGGTACAATTTTTCCAAAAGAGCCGTCAATTGGCTTGGTGTCGTGGCATTTCTGTGTCCTCCTCCCTTCTGCTAGTGATGGTCTAAATTTGGAGGCCAACAGAGGTGAGGCAAAGAACCTCACCCCCCCACTGGCACCAAGGCCAAATTTGGGGGCCAACAGAGGTGAGGCAAAGAACTTCACACCCCCACTGGTGCAAAGGCCAAATTTGGGGTCCAACAGAGGTGAGGCAAAGAACCTCACACCCCCACTGGTGCAAAGGCCTATCCACAAGTATGGCTGTATGCTGGACCGGTAGTCAGTGACGGGTATGATCCAATTGCAGTGGTACCAACCTAAGACAGGAGGCTGACGCCTAGAGGTCAGTTCATCCGATGACGGGTAAGGACCATATGTTGAATTGGACTGCCTAACAGGCACGGTCCCTAAACCACATGCTTGTTGTTTAAACAGAGAGGGGGAGATGTTGAGAGCCACAGCCGAAGGGGCCCCAGCAAACTTCCAGCTGCCGGCTGATGATTGGCTCACAGCGGCCCCAGCAACATCTAGCTGATTGGCTCCTCGGCCCCAGCAACATCTAGCTGATTGGCTCCTCTGCGGTGATGCTCATTGGACTGTTTCCCTGCCCTTTCAGACCACGGAGCTGCTCATTGGGGGACTTTTTTGGCTCCGCCCACGTGACCCAGCCAATCGGCCTCAAGAGCAGGAGGTTTGTGGGAGGTGGAGGAGAAGCTTGTGGGGGGAGAGACAGGCTTGTGGAAAGCCGGTGGTGGCAGTTGAGGCTCTGAGGATTTTTCCTGAGAGGCTGTTTGTTTGGCGTGTTTGGTTCTAAAAATAAAGTTAGTTTCTTTTGACAAGTGGCTCCTGATTGTGCCCAGCCAGACTGCGGCAGATTGGGTCTATCAAGTCCACGTGCTGAGGAGCAGGGAAGCTGCCCCAGTTTCCTGGGAGATGAAGGTAGCACCTTGCCCCCTGGGAAAATGCATTTTTGGGAAACTTGCAGGTGAAGAGGGCTGCTGTGGTGGTGGCGGTGGTGCGAGGGCCGTGGTGGGGCCGTGGCTCATGGGAGGTCCTGGTGTAGAATGTGGTGATACTAAGGAGAGGGGCGACGGGCATCCCCATCGCCACAGGACTGTGGGCAGAGCGCCCTCCTCTCCTCTGTTGTCTTAGCAACTTCCACAAACACCAACTGATGCTAACGAGCAGGTGCATCAGTATCATTGTGAGAGAATTAAAAAGCTACCAAAAAGAAAAAAAAACAAAACTCAAGTGTTTATTTATTGATTTTATAAGTTCTTTATATGTCGCCAGTAATCATTGAGTCTTTTAATGCTCTGGTAACTTCTTGCATCTGTTTCCAACTCATCTTTTTTAGAAGTTTTTCACTCTTTCTGCATTTTTTTTTTTAATCAGAAGAAAGACTTCTGATAATTCATGTCCTGAAGAAGGAAATCATACCACCTTGCAGCACGAATTAGTTCAAGATTATGCTAATAAAAACAATTATCCCCAACCTTTAGGGTTGTGATAGATGTTTACATTTCTCATTTTAACCTTTTACAATAAAGGCAACAGAGAAGATGGACGTAGAAATGCCAACTGCACACTCCTACAGCACATGTTTGTTGAAAAGCTATATGGTTTAAAAAATAAACACAATAAAATTTTTCAAAGAGAGCTCATGGCCTAAATTATATAAATTGCAGCCATCTGCTTCAGCTTCTTGGGGAGGGGGTGCTTAACATTTCTAAAAGGCAATTTCCCTGGAGAGGGGCTGCTTTGCGTCCTTACTTGATGACATCTAATGGCAAGCCCCATTCCTACCTCTGGGACTACACGACTGTGTAACCAGCTTGTGGTCACCTCACAGTGGCCCTCTGCAGGAGGCAGAGGCCATCTGGTCATAAGATGACAGTGTCAGGCTTGGATTTAAGGCCACTGAGGTCCCTGGGTAATAGACTATTGATTGGAAGGGCCAGGCCGGCCTGGGAGGGTGTTAAAGTGACTTGTGGAGCTGTGGCAGAGATGGCGCCCAGAGCCACAGGTTAAAATGACTTCCACTGGGACAGGTTGAGCTCAGCGCAAAAGGGATCAAGAGAGGATTGAGAGGCTAGTCTGCACACCACCATGGATGACCCCCTAAACTCCACCCCTGGTAATCAGAGGAGCCTGGTCTGACTCGTTACTTTTGCATGTTATATTTGAAATTTCACTTTTTCTGCCTCTGGGAAATATTATTTGAAAATACATTTACTCAGAAACCAAAGGTATTACTGCTGTTGTTGTTGTTGGCCAGGGGGGTGGGGGGACTATGGTACTCTATACTTTTAGGATTATAGTTGAGAAAAGTTACCAAAATACAAGCTGTTCTGCCTCTTGGTGTATGTAGGGGGGTTTATTTGTACCTTTAATTCCTATTTTTCTCTTTAAAAAAATAAGTCAGTAAATTTCGATTGTTCCAAAGTCCATGTAGTTAAATGCCTTTAAAAGGAGAATTCAGCCATGTTTTTAAAAGAAAAAACTTGTCTTCAGATGGAAAAGCAGGCAGCAGGGGTCTCGTCCCACAGAGCCCGGTTCTCACAGCCACCCACTTGTCATTGTGATTCAGCCTGATGGGAAATGACACCCTTCCCCACTGTCATTAGTTCACGTCACTTTAAATTCTCCCAGGCTTGGGCACTTGAGACACAGACAGACACAGTAAAGGAGGGCCGCGGGACTCGCACGTGCGGGGTGTGTGCGCGCAGGAAGCCTGAAGTTGCGGAGGATCATCAGCGGTCCAGCCAGCCACCTGCCCAGGACGACTTCAGAGGCTTGACCTGGAAGGAAGGAGCCACTGGTTTCCCACCATGACGACTGCCAAGCTATGGGAATGCTTCACCGTTCCATTTACAGGGTCTAAATATTAAACTGCCAAAGTTGTAATTGGGGTTGTCTCCAGCCTGAGACGAACACCTGAAGCTTTTTTAAATGACTGTGAAATATGGCTTGTCATTAAATGATCAGATGTGATAAGACCTAGAAAACCTGAAAGAGGTTGAACATGAAATAACCATTTTTAACACAAAGCAATTTCCTCCCCAGCCACCGGGCAGGAGTTCGGATTTTCTTGAAAAAATTCCATCTCTACACTTCAGAAGCAAACTTGGCTAAAGATATTCCTATTATAACAGTCCCCCCTTATTCAGTTTTCCTTTCTGCCGTTTCAATTACCTGCAGTCATCCAAAGTCTGAAATACTAAATGGAAAATTGCCGAAATAAATAATTCATAAGTCTTAAGTTTTACGCCATTCTGCCATTCTGAATTGCTGGTGTAATCTGATATCATCTAACTCCATCCTGCTCCATGATGTATTCCTTAGTTCAGTGTATCCACACTATATACACTACCCACCCATTAGTCACTCAATGGCTATCTTGGTTACCAGAGTAACTGTCACAGTATTGCACTTCCTAGGTTCACATAACTCTGATTTTACTTAGTACTGGTCCCAATTCATAGGAGTTGTAATGCTGTCAACTGCCATCTACTAAAAATAAGGCTTAAAGTACTTCCCTTATGTATCATCCTTCATGATACCAAAAAGAGTGAGTATAATAAGAAATCTGAGAGAAAACATATTCACATAACTTTCATTACAGTAGGAAAAAAATTACAATTTTTTTCTTTTTTTATTATGTTATTGTCATTAATCTCTTAATGTTTCTAATTTACAAATTAAACTTGATCATAGATATTTATGTATAGGAAAACACACAGCATGTATCTGTGTTGATATGGGTCTGTATGTATATATGTGTGTGTGTGTGTGTGTGTGTGTGTATTCAGGTACTATCTGCATTTTCAGGCACCCACTGGAGTTTTTGGAATGCACCTCCTTCAGATAAGGGATGGAGGCCACTATTTCAACTCTTACAAACCTTATGTTTTGCTCCGAGGGCCTTCCTGTGCCTTTATGGTGGTCACTCCAACAGAGACAAGTAGCTCTCTTCTTCAGATTGCATGAAATAAAGGAAATCAATCTGGGTAAAATAGGTTGAGACTTAAAATGTTCAAATAGCAATTATTCTTATCTACATTGCCCTTCCTCTTTGAGTGCAAAGTCAATTTGGAAATCAATTTATTTTTCTAAGATGCTCTTCTAAAGCAGGCATGATGGTGCCCACCTGTAGGCCCAGTGACTTGGGAGGCCGAGGCAGGAGGACAGTGTGTTGAGTTTGGCAAATAGTGAGATTCTGTCTTAAAACATTTTTTAAAAACTTAAAATAAAAGATGTTTTTCTAGTTCTTCTTCAGCTTCCCCTACACTGACAGGAAATGTTGCTAAAAGTCCTCAAGCCCAGGGTCTTCCCATGGCTGTGCTGCCTCTTGCCTCTTTAAGGGTCACTTCCCCCTTTCTGCTATCTGCTGTCCCCAGCCCCAGGAGACAATGAAGCCAAACCCAAGCCAGCCACAATCACCTGGCTCCCTTTGTCCAGCAGTCCGGCATGTGTGGCCCATGCATGTCCAGCAAGGTGCTAAGCAAGCTGGCTGGGGTCACTAGGGATGATTTCCTTCTTTTTCTTTTTCTTTTCTTTCTTCTTCTTCTTTTTTTTTTTTTTTTTTTTTTTTGGTGGGGGGTACCAGGGATTGAGCCACATTGACAGCTCTTTTCTGTATTTTATTTAGAGACAGGGTCTCACTGAGTTGCTTAGGGCCTCACTAAATTGCTGAGACTGGCCTTGAACTCATGATCCTCATGCCTCAGCCTCCCAAGATGCTGGGATTACAGGTATGTGCCACCACTCCATCCTGATTTTCTTCTTGATACACGGAAAACAATCCCTGCAGAGCCGAAGGCCTGCTTCTGCCTCCACGTCCCTCCCTGCTGTGCTCACAGTCTTGCCTCCAATGGACCACCTCATGGTCAAGACTCCTGACCATGAGGTGGTCCATTGTATGCATGGATCAAAATTCATTGACCTGCTTACTAGTTAACGAGCATCTGAGTGGTTTCTACCATTTGGCTGTTGTGGACCATGCCGCATGTTAGATTTTGTTGGATCGTCTCTTCTCAATCATCATGACTATTTTTTTGATTTACAGTTTTTAAAATTTTTATTGTTCACAGTAAAAAAAAGGAATCATAATTCACTTTCACAGTTATTTTTGTTATTATTGTTGTGAGACTTAAGAGGTGATGCATATAAAAATCCTCTAAGTCCCTTAGACTCTGTTTGGCATGAAGCCGATGCTCAATTCCTGTGTGCAGTGGGCATCATCAGCACCAGCCTGAAGACTTTGTCCACCTCTCACGCTGTCCTGAGAATGATGCCCATCTGCTCTGCAGCATCTTGAATGGAGACCGAAACTGAAGATGGAGATGGCTCTGTCTGATGGTGACTGGTGAAAACTGGGGCCTCTGCAGGGCTGCAACTTCAAGAACCCCGTTCAGGATGTCTCCTTGCCTTTCAGATTCCAACTCTTGTTGAGTTGAGGGACTGTGGCTCTCCATTGGCTTTCAAAGAGCCAGAATAGGGGTTGGCTGGATTTAGGCTCCCAGAAGGGTCTAACTAGAAACCCCATGTCATGAACTTAGGACAGATTTTTGGAGATGAAGAAGTTGACTTTCCCACTTGAGGACCTCTATTTGGTAGAGTTGAGCTAACTAGGAGGCCAACTTGGTCAGTGATAGGAATTGGGTAGACAGGAAATCAGAGCCAGGAACACAGTTGGTCTTAAAGTGACGTTCTATCCTGTTTAGAAGGAACTATCTTCTTATACCCTAAATCTCTACAGCATCAGGAATTGTTTTAAAAGCAAGTTTTTTTTAAAAAAATCCAGTTACTCATGATGGAAATCTATTTTCCTTTCATATAAAAATATGTTGCTCTTATTTGTCAGTTAAGGGCTGATGGAACTCTCCTCAGTGCTATCAGTCCTAAGGCTCCTGTAAGTTTTCTTCATGATCCGAAAGTACTATCAAGGCTCCAGCCATTGCCTGTATATTCTAGGTATCAGCAAATTAAAACAACAGGACCCAAGTCTCACCCTTTCTGGATAGTCACCTACAACACCTTGCATTCAGATGTCATTGTTGGAGGGGTGCTGTGCTCTGGAAGCCATCAAGGAGACTGTCTTTTAACAGAGCAATGACAAATGATGTCCAAGAGGTGTTTGGTTGTTTCCAGTGTGCCTGTTCAAATTGTACCCCAAAGAGTTGATTTTTCATCATATCCTTATTCAGATGGGACACAGAAAAGAACTTTGAATTGTTCTCATGAGGGAGAATACAAGAAAACTATTTTACATAGACACAAAGGTGCAAAGAAAGCTCTACACTGTTGAACCCTGCAGGACTGGAGGTCAACATGTACAGGTGATTTTCTACTATATAGGTGACCTGAAACTTTAGGATTTGTGTAAACAGATTTGCTTACTGCATTTGAATCTGGAAATAGCTGCTGCTCTTGGCAGCTAGAACTTGCAATGTGGCTGCTCTTTCCTGTATCGAGCAAGAGGCACCAGAAGTAGCTTGCCATTCAGCTGGTCCCAGAGACCTCAGCCCTACAGGCCAGAAGAAGGGGCAGCCACCAAGCTGGTCTGCAGAATGTGAGCGAGGTTCTCACTCTGACAAATGAGGCACATGGCTCTGGAGTCATCTTTCTGAACCCTGGAAATAGTACCAGATGGTGCCTGGACTGGATTTCTGCTAGCAGACATTTTCCCCTATATCTGATGAAGAGAAGAAGTGTGCAGAGGCTGCTGGAACTAAAGTCTTGCCATGGGGATGTGCACAGTCAAGCAACTGTCTCCTCAAGACAGCTCACTGATGAGCAGGGTTACCACGCAGAGAATTTGGCCCTGAGCCTGAAATCCAGCTCCAAAGTGACAAAGTGCAAGAAAAGCAGTTTTGTCCTTGACAACACTATAGTTTGTACTCCATTCAGTTCCTGTGTTAAAGTATTCGGGAAATATTCAGCGTCAGCCCTGTGCTGCTGTGGCCTGGGTTGTGGCTGGGGAGTGTTGGAGAGGGAGCCACCCTTAGGTGGAGGATCCAGGAGCTGCTGTCTGTCCTGCATCCCCAAATACACGCAGTCCATTGAAGCAAGCTTTGAGTTGATTTGAGTTCTTCTTAAATATAAACATATATAGGCTCACTGCAGAAAATACATGTGGAAGTGTGAAGTTGAGAATGTAAAACATCCCAACAGGGGAGCTAATATAAACGTGTGTGTGTGTGCACATGCATGTGTGTGTTCTCCCCCTGCAGCTCACAGTTCCCTGTACCTTCAGGTCAGAGGAACTCAGCCTAGAGCCTGGGATATCCAGGAGAAGTCGGCTCCCTGCACTTGCTAAAGGTGTAAAATCTGAATAAACCTGGGAAGCCCAGCAGTTGTGGTGCCTGGGAAGGGGTCCCCCAGGCTTCACCATGTGCCCTGAAACCACTGGGCTGCTTGACGGCAGACCTGATCTTCCTCCAGCATGGAATGACCTGAGCACCTGCAGTAACAAAGTGGGGTGTGCCCTTTCCAAATGTGCTAATGAAACACCAGTTGTTGAGACAGATAAGCAAGCTCAGGATGGCCTGAACTTAATTGATTCATTGGCTAGGAAATTAAGGCCCTGAGCAGAGTGACACACAGCGGACACCAGGTGGGACCTTCTTTGAGGGCTTATTAGGAGAAGGGATCCAGGTAACAGACTGGAACAAACCAATACAGAGGGTGGCGCTGGCCTGCCCAGGCTCTGGTGGGTGAGTTTCCTGGCAGGGCGGCGTTCCTGTTTCTCTCTGCCCGAGAGGGTTCCCTTAACACAACAGCCTGACATCTAGGATTTCTGTGCTTGAAGCCACAGGGCTGCTGTGCAGCTGGGGGAAGCTTGTGTTTCAGATTCCAGATTCTAGAACCCAGAAGATAAAGCCAGACAGGACATCTGTCCCAGTGAGTGCTAGAATGCCTTGGATGAGTCCTCAGATACCTGGGAGCCTTTGGCAGAGGCAGAGAGTCCCACCCACATCAACGTTTTCTCCCACTTCCCAGACTTGCCTGCAGCTGAATCAGAAGTTGTTTGATTCCTTTTGGAGAACAAGTGTCATCTGTCACTTCTGCTGGGAGAAAGTGCTTAATGCTGGTGTGTCTTTCCTATCTGTCTTTCTTTCCCCTCCCTGGGAGGATCCCATGGGCCCCTTCTCCAGGGCAGAAGGTGGCTGTGGGGACCAAGCCCAGGTGCACAGGTGGAAGCCTCTACAATTCTAAGACCCTGGGATTCCTTGCTGTGTCACGGTAGCTGTGGACAAACACCCCTATGAATCCGGAATGCATCTCCTCTGTGCTCTCCCCAAAGTCTTCTCCAGGAAAAATAAAAATGGCTGTTTTTTTAGACCACACAATCTAGGAATAGAGTCTCTGTGTTCCAGCCTGAGGCTACTGTGGAAGAGGCAGAAATGTTAGTCACCAGATTCTAAAATAGACTCGGTACATTCACAGTGGCTCAATTCCCATCTCAGATGGAAGGCTGTAGCTCTCGGGGCTCACAGTGATGGATGATGTGCATGTGGACTAAGTAGATTTCATAAATCATAAGAAAGTTTTACTGACTCCACTGTGAGTAGGGCTTGAGCCAGAGCCTGACATTTCACACATCCTAAATTAAGAATAATGGGTCCTTCTTTCATCATTTACCCAATAGGGAGGATAAAATAGCAGAGCTGAAAGGACTTTCAAAATGATCCTGAAGAATCCCTATAGTGTAATCCAAATATTTATTGTATGTTCCTTGGACTGTGGTGGGCCCTGGGAATAAAGGGACAAATGGGACCCTGGACACTTCTTCAAGGAGCTTCTACTTGCAGTACAACTAAAACAGCAGCTGGACATTTAAAGACGCAGATGCTGGACTCATGTAAAGGGCGTGGGGCTCGGGAGATGGTGCTCAGCTCAGCCTGGGGTCCAGAGGAGACCTCCTAAGGAATGACAAGCCAGGTGGATGATGAGGGATGTCAGGAAAACCCATACAGGGAGATGCTCCAAGCACAGTGACTGTGAAGGGTGAGCCTGGGGAGCACGGGCCCAGTGCCCTCTGTTGCAGAGGGGTCTCGGTCCTTCCTGTGTGGACCTCTGTGGCACTTAGTTGGATATTGCTAGAGGGAAGCTGGGGGAAATGGCAGTGTAGGCCTCTGGGTAGCGTCGACCATAAGGGGAATCTAACTCCATGAGAGTGGGCTGCATTCTAGGTCCCTGGTAAATGATAAATTGTTTCAAGGGCTCGGAAGGCATGTGATCATAGGTTGCATTCAATGAGCAGGTTTGGGGGAAGGACTCTTGGTGAGATGTACAAAACCAGGCAAGTTAATACAGACACATGGAGGGGTCACGTTCCTTAAGGACTTTAGTGACCTGGGTGCACAGTTGGAGTGCACCCAGGAGGCTGAAGATGGCCATCAGGAGGAAAGTCAGGCTCTCTGGATTGTGCCTGTTAAGGGGCTAATGACTTCATACATGAAAACCAATGCACAAGAGAGAGAGAATTGATTGCTGCTGAGACACCTGGAGTCGCAGGTTCCACATGGGGAGAGGCATCGGGCTGGAGCTCAGGAAGAGTTCCAGCCAAAAATAAAGAGTGAATTGCTGCAGGGAGGGCCTGCTGGTTAGCACAGGGGCACACTGTGGGCATTTGGGCCTGGTCTTCTGAAACCACCTGGGGAGACAGAGGCCTCTGCCAAGCACAGGAGTGGAGAAGGCAAGGAGGTGGACACACTTCTGCAGCAGAGAGTCCTGATGGAAGAAGAAGCCCAGGGCTCAGAAAGCTTAGCCACAACTGCTCTGTGGGGGCATCCCAGGCAGGAGCTATTGTGCCACCTTAGAACTCAGACATGTCGAGTTGAGGAACCCCAATGGGTTCCCCCGGGGAGCAGAGTGTTAATCTGAGTTCATGTTTCCCCTACGCTTTGCTTTTATGCATCTATGCTTCTTCTTACCGAGGCATAATATAGTCACCCTGGGCAAATAGCAAGACGGTGTGGAGGGGCATCTGATGATCCACCAATGGCCAGATTCTCAAACAGTGTGCTTGAATTTGGGTATTAAATGTCATAAGGTTTCAAATATTGGAATATTTCCAATAAGGAAAAGAAAATCATTGTAAGAAATATTATAAACACCTGGTTAAATATTAAATCTGTGTTGAGATGGAACTTTATGTGTTTCCAAATACGGTGTAGAACATCATCTGGTGGTTGATATCCTCAATACATGAAGAACTCTAGCTAATGAAAAAACAAAGCGAAGAATAGATGCAGACCACTTATTAAAGAAGACACAAAATTGGACAGAATTCTTGAGCTCTTCCAATAACAAAGCACACCAAAGTGACCTTCTAAACTGATGAGATTACTAAGTTATATGCAGTGTTTCACATGTGGATAATGATCCACCTTGGTAAAGAGATCATATATTAGTGCAAACTGCTGAAGACATAGTCCATTAGTACACTCTCCCCATATGGACCTTCAAGAGCCTTAACAATGTATAACTTTTAATTCACCTTATTTTTATATTAACTCCAAGAGTTTAATCATGTATTAGATATATTTCAGTTCCAACATAATCATTGCTAGATTGTTTCAATAATGAAAATCAGGGACAAACTAAATTCATCTAAAACTCACGGATGAATCGCATGAGTACCGAGGCTGCTAACTAGAACAGATTAGCTGATGGACTTTTCCTCAGTGGCCACCCAATGATTTAAATAAAAGTTCTGGCACTTGCAGGATTTAGAAATGGGCTTTTAAGGTCAACTCTGGGTTGATGACTTGCCTTGGAAGACCAGCGTGTCCAGCCGCACTGCTAGCTAAGATGGCAGAGGTGGACCACAGCTGGAAACAGTGCCCCCCGCGGGCTGTGTAGGCATCCCCCCAACTCCATCCGGCAGTCCTCCATCTGAATCCAGTTGTTCCCTTCATCTGTCTGAGCCTGTAAGTAATTGAGTTTATGGTCCCTGGGTTGTATAAAAATCAGCTCGTAAACATAATTTAATATCAGCCAACCAGGAAGAAATGACAGTGCTGAAAATAGTTACTAATAAAGATAGGCACGGCATAAAAAGCATCCAATGTGTTATCGATCGTTATTTATTATCTGATTGCTTTCTTGGTCCACAATTGACAGAACCAAAGACTAGACCATTCGCAGCAAAATCTGAACAGAGTTGCCTCTGAGTATTGGACCAGCCGGCAACTTTGAATTTCTTCTCTCTGCTCCTCTGTGCTTTCCAAATGTTCTGCAGAGCCCACCTCTGCCCTCACCCTCTGCACTCAGCTCACCTGGGCTGTACCCAGACCTGTGCATGTCTTGGGCTGGTTCCGTCTGCAGTGACATCACAGGACACCCCCCACCACCACTGTGGATACAGCTGAGAGCAGGGCTTGCTGGCCCCTCCTGCTGGCCCCTCCTGCGGGCCCCTCCTGACCTCTGTGGAGTTCAACCCTCAGCTGCTACACCACTGATCCACCTTAACACCAGGCTGCAC
Organism: Marmota flaviventris; assembly: GCF_047511675.1. Taxonomy (NCBI): domain Eukaryota; kingdom Metazoa; phylum Chordata; class Mammalia; order Rodentia; family Sciuridae; genus Marmota; species Marmota flaviventris. The sequence continues at coordinate 133,734,794 of NC_092498.1, forward strand.
CACACAGAACCCCGACAGGTGTGAAGATCACCCCTGGGAGACATTTTTGTAATGCAGACAGAAAGGCACGCAGGAGGGCTTAGGGAAAGAAGGAAAGAGATATGTATGGGGATTGTCACGCACTCTGCTCCATGAGTCTTGCTAGGGAATTTGCCACAGCCCTGCTAGGGGCACATGATGGGATCCTCTGGCTCTAGAGCCCCCAGGTTGGTGTTTTGCATCTAAAGATGGCACTGAGATCGGACCTCCCTGCTTTCAGAACACACAGCTCAGAGAGTGTTGGGCCCTGAGAGAAGCGGAACAGTGACTTCGCACGTTGCTCCTTGGTTGGGATTGCATGCTGATGAGCTGGAACAGAGGAGGGTACGTTTACCTGCCCTGATCCGTGCATGCCTGAAGATGTGCTATGGCATTCAGGAGAATGAGAAAAATACCAAAATGAATAAATTTTACTCCTCTCTAGGGAAAACACTTTAAGACACCTTAGTATCAGTTTTTAATCACAGGAGAAAGTTCTTTTGAATTAGACACAACATCCCCCACTCTCCAAAAGTACCGTATGCAAAAAGCAAGTGACTTCTTTTGGCCAGCATACTAAAAGGGACCCATTGCTCTGTAGGCTCTCTCCTCACCCTTGCTCTGGAAACAGAGACAGCCACATTGCTGGGTGTCGACGGGGAGGGATCCCTGCAGCAGCCTGCACGCTGGTTCTTTTCATTTCCAAGTAGCTTGGGTCAGTAGTGGGCTTCACCAGCTGTCAGCAAGGACAGTTGAGAAATCACTTCAGGAATAAAAAAAAGAAAGAAAGAAAAGAAAGATAGAAATACCAGTGTTTATTTGGAGTTTGAGTAATGGGAGTGTTTTGCTCAGATAGTGGGGCTCAGGGGCAGCAAGCATTGGCCCAAGAAGACACACTTCCTAAATGCCAGCTCTACACAGGAGGCACAAAATAGTGGGTTTATGACTTTATCCACTGTTTCTCATTTAAAGTGAGAGATGCTAACCACACACACATGCACACACTATGCATGGCAGTGCCAGCCACGTCAGGGAGGAGCAGAGGCCCTCTGGCAGCCATCACCTCCAGGTTCACCAGGGGCCTGAGGAGTCTCCCCTCTGCTGCCCCCATACTCTACTCATTTGTCTTCCCTGCTCTGGGTCTACAGAGTTGTGGATGTGTGATCCCAATATGCTTTTGAAGATGCTTTGTTGACTGAGCTGAGTGGATGGAACAAGACACAGCCCTGGCACCCACCAAGGTGCCCACCAGCTGATGAAGGTATGCCCCGCCACGGGACACCAATCATCCATGAGAAACGGAAACCAGTCTTGTGCAACAGCCTCGGGGCACCGCAGGTTACTGCATCCAGTGAAAGGAGCCAGGAGCAGGATGACAAGCTGGCATGCTGTCACCCTGTGGGACCTGAACAAGCCCGTGTCATGAAGTGAGTACAGAGTGGAGGCCAGTAGAATGGAGGGCAGAAAAAGTAGGTGCAGGAGGTGACATTGAAGGTACTCAGTTCTAGGGTGGCTAGAGCAAGGAGTTCTAGTGGGCCACTCCCAACAGGCTGATGGAACAGATCCATAATGTCCTTATACCTCCAGAACCTTGGAAGGAAGGATTTGGAAGGTTTTCCTCATAAAGTCGTGATGAACATCCAAGGAGATAGATGGTTGACCTGATCTCAACATTACACAATGTGTGGCATTGAATATTGAATTTACATGGGGAACCTTCAATATGTACGACATCTGATGGTCTTTTGTATGACTTTAAATATATCTGTCAAGTGAAGAAAGTTAAGAATCGTCGAGGGCAGAAGAGCCCTGCATCTATAGACAGCAAGCCCATGCTCCCTCCCTGAGGACCACAGGTGGCGGTGCTGGGTGACCAGGCTGGCAGCGGCTCCCTATGTCTGCTGTTCCCCCAGCCAGTGTGTGGTGGAGTTTCCAGGCTCCAGGAGGTTTTGCAGAGGTGGGGCATGAGCAGCTCTTTCCTGGACAACCAGGGGGTCGGCAAGGGCTCCAAACATGAACTCTCCTCCCTGATGGTTCTCACAGTCTATGGGTACCTTTTGAGAAGATATTCCTCACGTTGCCATGTCATGGATGTGGTGTTTGTAAAGTCAACAGAAAAGCATCTCTGTGTTGATTTGTATAAGCTAAATTGCCACAGGTAGAGCTCACATAAAAAATTCTCTGGACTCATTAATAATGTTTAAGAGTCTAATAAGGGCCCTAAGGCTAAAATGTTGGAGAATCACGGTTTTAGGGCTAATTGAGAAGTTTAAGTGGGCTGTGGTGCTACACACCAGGTACTGGGGAGCCTGTGAGAGGAAGATCACGTGAGCTCAAGGTTTTAGATCAGCCTGGGCAACATAGCCAGACCCCCATCTCAAAAACAAACAAACAAAACCTTCTTTGAGTGCCTTTCTCTGAAAGTACACTTTCTGAGCATTCTGAGATGCTGTTAATTTGCATTTATGGCAATACGTTGTTCACCACGAGAGTGTTTCACCTAACAAGCAGGCTCTCACCGAGAGGGGCGCATGCACCCACTTGTGTGTACACACAGAGCTATCGGCAGTTCTGCTCTCTGGCCTCCTGGTTAAGAACACCTGCTGTCCCTCCTTATGTCACAGAACTGCTCATCCTGTTTCCTGCATCTACAGATGTTAGGGATGATGTCACAGTGAACCTCGGTCTTAACTCGACTGGGTTGAGAGGTGTCTGGGAAATCAGAAAGCATACTTCTGGGTGTGTCTTGGAGGGTCCGGAGAAAATTGGGGAGGGCATCAGCAGAATGAGTGCAGAAGCCCAGCCTTAAGTGTGGGCAGCACTGTCTCATTGGCTGGGTGTCCAGAAGACACAAGAAGTCGGGGGAGGAGACCCTCCATCAGCCCAGAAGCACTCTTCTGGAGCTGGTTTGTCCTCACTGCTGCCACCACTGGACCTCAGGTTCCCGTTTTTCGGCCTTGTAACGTGGACTTGCAGCAACAGGATTCCAGGGACTTCTAGGTCCTAAGCCTCAGACTGGGCCTGCATCCTTGACCCCTCCCATTCTGATGCTCCCAGCTTCTTGGATTGAGCAGCGGCTAGTTTCCCTGCCTCTGCGGCCTGCAGATGGCCAGCATGGGACCTCCTCAGCCTCTTGACATGGGCACCAACCTGGTAAGTCCCTTTGCAATGATATGCATCCTGTTGATTCTTTATCCTCTGGAGTACCATGATGGATACAGGGGGAAGAAACCAGTGAACATCCCCAGAAGACGAAGCACTGGGCCTGAGGAGCTGGCCATGAGGTTTCTTATACTGTGCAACGCAAACTTCAAGTTCCTGCCATGGACCATGAGCCCAGTAGGCACTGACCCATGCTCCCCTTACCAGCCCCTTGGCTCTGGTGCCCTCTGGGTGTTGTAAGACACCTGGTCCCCAGGTGTGTGAAAGGTTGACTGGACTTTGCCCCCTTGCTATAGAGTCAATGGTTGAAAATGCAGTTCCGGCCGTTTCCACGAGCTGTTTATCCCCATAGCAAGTTGGAAGGGCCTGAACTTAGAATGGCTATCTCCATCAGCGCTCAGAAGTCAGCAGGAAACATTTTAAGCAAAGAGGCACACTATCTGTACTTCCAGAGATTTATATTTGGCCTAGAAGTCATAGTCTCATTATAGTGCCACTTTTTTTTTTAATTAGAAGAGTTTTAATTTAGATTTTCTAATAAAATTTCTAGAAACTTAGATGAATGGGGAATCCATGCATCTTAAAGGCCATTGGATTTCCACTGGTTGAACTGGTCTTCAGGGTCCTCTATCTTCCTGGCCAGCTTTGCCTATATTTGGTGCTAATAAAATCCACTCACCTCTATAGGGAAGTCTTTTGATGCTCCTATCTAGTCTCATAAAACAAAGCCTTGAGTCCTGAGGTCCCCAAATGGCCTGGTTTGAGTCTTCAATCTGGTTTTCTGTACTCGGGAAGTGGAGTACAGTACACCTGGCCCTGTTCTTGTGCCATTGTTTATGAATTCATATTTTCCTGCCCATCCAGCAGGAACACTAGGGCAGCTACCCATCCCCTAAAGAGACTGGGACACCTTTTCCCTGCAGTGCCTGGTCCACGCAGCTCATCACGCCCCAGCCCTGCTTGCCTGTGCACCCAGGCCCCGATGCCTTGCTCTGCTCCATGGAATCTTACCCCCTTCTCCTGAGCTCCCCCATCCCTTCCCTGAGTACATGGAGACTCTCATCTGCAGAAGCCAAGTGGGTGCCACCCCAGCCTGCCCCTGACCTCACTGGTGACTGCTCCAGGGGTGCAGACCTTGGCCCTGGGGCTGTAAGTGGAACCCAGCAATCACTGGGAGTGTGTGTGTGTTGGGGTCCAGGTGAACAGCCTTGATCTGCAGCTCTGATCAAGAGCAAATCCAGTAGATACTGTAAACTGGATACGGGGATTCAGGCCTATGTCTCCTGGGAGGGGAGCAGGAAATACCTCCCTGGAGTTGTGTATGGGTGACATCTGTGATCTCTAAATCTGGTAGCCTGCGTGGCAGGCATTAACTAAATAGACGTGAAGCAAAGAAGGAAGCTGGACTCTTCAGAGTCACCTTCCCCTGGGAGGCTGGGGTGGACAGGGAAGCCCTTTGATCTGAATCCAGACAGTGCCACACACTCAGTTCTTGGGCTGGAGCTGTGTGGCTTTCCTACTGCTGCTGACCATGTCATGGTGGGAATGGGTCACCTGGAGGGCTCATGGCCATGGTGTGCAGGCCTGGGATCTGCTCCTATGAAATCCATATAATTATTACAGGCAATTACAGGGGCAGCATCCTTCCTTGGAAAAGCCAACACCTGAAATGTTCCAAAGTCTGGAGAGTTGTGCACCAGCAAGATGCCACAAGAAGAGAATTCCACCCCATGAAATGCTTTTATGCTCAAAATTATTAAAGATTCTCTATTAAATTACCATCAGTCTATGTGTATAAGATGTATGTGAAACTAATCGATTTTCTGTTTAGAATTGGGTCCTATCCCAAGATATCTCATTATATGTACACAAATATTCTAAAAATCCAAAAAGCATTCTAAAATTTGAAGTATTTTTTGTTCCAAACATTTTATATATATATATATATATATATATACACACACACACACGAATATACATATTTACATACATACATATATATATTTATTATAGTTATATATAATTAACATACATATATATGATTTTTATATTATAGTTATATATAATTACATTCTGAAATTACCTAATTTGTATATAACAGGTATTTCTTGTGTCCTAAACATAAATCAACCACTTTGTTTCTTATATAACACTAGATGGATAAAAAGGCAGCTTTGTCTTATCCAAAGGTCTATTTTGCCTTCTTAAAGGTATTTTCAAGAATTAATTCAGAGCCAGTGGCATTATTTCCTCACATGCCAACATTAGAATCAAAACCCTTGCCCAGGGGGCTGGGCTTTGGCTCAGTGGTGGAGCACTTGCCATGCACACCTGAGGCCCTGGGCTCCATCCCCTGCTCTGCAAAACAAACAAAGAACACCTGCCAAGATGGCAGGCCTCCGCTCCATTCATGATGCATGTAATATGTGTAAAATATGGGGATTTTAGATAGATAGCAACTTGACCAGATATCCAACTCATCTCTACACCTTGCTCCCAGTATCTTGTTATGACAAAGAGAAAAGAAAGAAAGAAAGAGAAAGAAAGGAAGGAAGGAAGGAAGGAAGGAAGGAAGGAAGGAAGGAAGGAAGGAAGAAAAAGAAAAACTGCATTCAGACCCCATCATATTTATGAGACCAGCTCTAAAGCACAAGCTTAGCAAAACCGTCCCCCCAGAGGCTGCCGGGTGGAGATGCTCCATGGTGAGTGGGGAAGGTGGTGTGGTGCCCGGCTGCCCCAGGTGGTGCAGGACATTGGACTCACCTGCTCTGTACTGGTGGCTGGTTTCCTCCACCAAAAAAAATGTACCCCACAGATTTCAGAGAACAGCTGCCTCCATGATGGGGTGGGAACAGTCTTCCATAAACCATTCAATAAGGCAGCAAGGAGCGAGTGGTAGCCCAGCCTTGGGAAGGCGGGTGGAGTGAGGGGAAGGAAGTCAGCCATCAGCAGAGACCCCAGGGCCAGCAGCACGCTGCCCCTCAGATGGGAACAGTCCGCTGCAAGGTTGATGGGCACCTGCTTTCCCTTCTCTGGGGAAATTGCTGGGTCATGTGACAATCCGATGCTTAACCTACTAAGGAACTGCTAAGCCATTTTCGATAGCCACTGCCCCAGGTTACATACCCACCAGCAAGGTACGAGGGTTCCCATCTCCCTGCTCATTCACCAGCACTGCTCCCTCCCTCCCTCCCTCCCTCCCACCCAGGACAGCACCTGTCTCCTATCTGCTGAGCTGGAAGTCCAGCAGGAGGCTAAACTGAGGTCCAGGCTGGAGCAGCTGTGCCACAGCAATTGTCGGGGGAGATGTCACTAAGCTTTTTAAGTTGTCTGAAGAGAAAGGAGGGAAATAGCGCTTGGGACGCAGTACTCTTTCATTTGATGACATCTCCTTTGTGACCATCCACAGCAGAGTCTCAGAAGTAAGAGCTAGTCACAGACTTACAGGAACCAGTTTGAACTGCTTAGTTAGGAGTGTCCAAACCCGTGAATGTCCACTCTCCATACCCAGACCTGTCTTCTCCACACTGCAACTTGTATTCTTGTCCCAAGCACCAGCCTCCTTCCAGGAGTGCCTCATGGTCATGATGAATTTAGGAAATAGAGCAGAGGAGACTCAACGGATAAGAAAGTGTGAAGAATCAATCAGGAAAAATGGAACCAGTCTCTCTCCTTGACTGTGACCTATGGAGGAGTGGAGGGGCGTGGTCATGTGGGAGAGAGCATGGTGGACATTGTTATCTCATTCCTCTCCAGTGAGATTTTGCCTGAGACTTATGGAGACCATGGCTTTGGCAGATGCTGCAAGACACGAATTGACAAGTGGTTTTATGAGTCCTTGTGCCCATGCTGTGTTGCTTTGGGGTTGCTTTGGCATCAAGGAGGGGCTCTTCCCACATGAATCCCTAAGTCCAGTCACAGAGCTGACTGCTCTCTTGGATGATCTGGTCATATCCATCAACACTCTCCTCCTTTCCACTGAGGACCATTTGTGTGGGACTTCCAGAAACCTGTTCCCAAAGAACTTGGATTGGAAGAGGATGCAGGCAGATGCCCCCACTGTGCTGACCAGTGGAGGAGAAGAGGCTCAGGTGGAGGCTGCCCACTGGGCAGTTTGGATCCCATCACTGGGGAGTCTTTTCACTGAAAGGTGAGCAGCTCACAGAGGAATCCTGATGAGCCCCCAGGCAGAGGACCTAGACAACAAGCTGGGATTGGCAGAAAGATGCCTGTCTTCTCCCTGCTGAGCTACACTAAGAGCAGACAGGCCTGATCCATCCAGTATGGAACCCAAATCCAGACTCAAGACACCTGACCACCACGGCAGTGGGCCTCCAAACAGAGAAGGACGAAACACAAAGCAAGAGCTTCCTCCCTGGACCACTGAGGGCCTACCCCCTTCTACCTCCCCCAAGCTCTTGGTCTACGGAAAGGCTCCTGGACTGGTCCCCAATCCACACTGTTGGAATGGGACCAAGCAAATTCCCCTTCCTCGTTCATGATAGAGTCCCATGTGGGGATGAAGAACTGGAGGTTGTGGAAAAGCTTCAGTAACATTAGAACAGAAAGAACACACAGCTTCGAGAGGCAAGAGAAGCCACGTTTTACCAGGATTTATTGAGGGAAACAAGTGGGATTTTGAATAAATTCCTTACACAGCCCAGACCCTGTCCCCACAGACAAGGCTGCTTCTCTGGGAGGACGTTAGGGTCATTTTCTCTTTCCACGGCTGAGCAGATGATCCCTAAATGATGTCTTTGATCCTCATCTATTTTAGACACTGAAGGAATCAGGAAGAGAAACCTGGGAGAAGGTTAAAAAAAAATGGAACAGTAAAAGTGCGGTGGGTGATCAGCGTGAGGAAGGAACCGGTTCAGAAACCCCCGCTGGCAGGTCCGAAGTGGCGCTGGCTTAGAGACCTCATGGGGAGGCTGGACCCCTGGAGCCAGGTGGGCAGCTTCCCCTGCTCCGTTCACACCTCTCATGCAGAGCAGGAATGGGGACTTTGTGCTTCTTGAGGCCAAGGGGACTCCTCTGCACTTCAGATGAGACTTTATCATTAATATCAACAGCAAAGAAAGATCTATTATTAATGTCCTCATAAATATTCAACATTCAGAAACCAGACGCCAAAGAAAGCTCTCACAACATCCACAGGGCTGCCTGGCTGCTCCTTGGAGATTTCTCCCTTGTGTTACCAACATGGAAGTTAAGCATCTTAAATTAGCAAAAAAAAAAAAAAAAAAAAATAGACCAACTCCAAATATAAACAATTCACTCTAAAACCAATGGATTCCAGAGGTTAGCTTCTGATTATTAAGGAAGCTTCTCTGAGCCACCTTACTCTCTCTCTTTCTCTCTTTCTCTTTTTTTTTTCTTTTTTCTTTCTGTGTTCTCTTCAGGGACTGGTACCAGGCTTCTTTCTAATCAGTAATTGGTTGTCGCTGTTTTTTCCACACACACTTTAGTTGTTTAGTGCATAAATGTTCAGAAGTTAATTTTTAACTTATATGCAGACCACCCACAAACTGCTTAAACAAAGGCTTCTTGGTATGAAAATATGCTCCACGAACATCAGCTATTATTACCATCATGAGTGCACTGTGGGAAACAGCCACATAGCAGGTGCAGTGGTGCATACCTGTAATCCCAGAGGCTGGGGAGGCTGAGGCAGGAGGATCATGAGTTCAAAGCCAGCCCCAGCAATTTAGTGAGGTCCTAAGCAACTCAGAGACACCCTGTCTCTAAATAAAATATAAAAAGGACTGAGGAAGTGGTTAGTGGTTAAGTGTCCCTGGGTTCAAGCCTCAGTACCAAAAAAAAAAAAAAAAAAAAAAAAACACATCTAGTAAAGCAAAAGAACCCATCCCTTCCTCCAAACCCTTGTTGACTACTCCCACATCAAGGAATGCTGAACTTAAAAACCCGATTTACAGAAACAAATACAAACCAGGACTCGGCTCCCTCGGATGGAAGTTTTGGGAGCTGAGGACAAGCAGGAGGACTTGCAGAGGGTGAGCTGGGAGCTTACACATTCCAAAATTCCATTATGTTGGCGATTCATTTTTCACAACAGCTTTTAAATAGCAGAGCCTCGTCTTCGTGCATCTCCTTTGTCAGGACGCCTTGTGGGGGCCGTTCCTGGTGCAGAAGCCTCCCCAGCTCTGTCATCCAGCAGGGAACAACCTTCAAGCCTCACAGGCCTCCTGGCACGATTCAGACCCACTCCACGGTGCCCACTGCTTTCAAGATCTCTTCCTTGTGGCCAAGAATGCCTCCTTACTAGGCAGGGGGTGGGCACAGACACCGTGTCCTCACCAGACTCCCCGCCCTGCAGCTCCATGATCCAGGCTTTCTCCAAAGAAGATTTTTTTCTTGCCCACCCGTCTCAACCTTTCTGCGTTCTGCAAAAGGGTCAATGCCTTTGAGCATTACTGAATCACTTCTCTCAGAGTTGGAACACGTACACTGGGGATTTTTGATGTTGACATCTGGCTTCACATGTGTAACTCGAAAGGCTCATTGAAGCACCTACTATAAATCTCAGTTCCTCGGCCTGGACCCCAGGGTCTGTTTAATCCTCCTGATGAGACCAGCTTGGACCAGAGCTAAGGAGAGCCATGGGAGACTTGGAAACTGCCATCTTGCCTGGCTCATGGCCTAGGACTGGGTGGCTCCTTAATGGCGGCATGGTTTCAATGCCCAAGGGCTTTCTGTTTATTCCTATTTTGTTTTAACTCATTAACTCTCAACTCTTAGAGGGTCATAGCTTTGACTTTAAAGCATTTTATTTACAAATTCATGCAAACTGTAGAATATATGGTTGACTTTAAAGGTTTCAAAGAGTAATTTTGACCAGGAATCATTTTCCTCCTTTGCGTAGACTATGGAAATGAAATTGTGTATGTAACATATGCTGCCATTGCCAAATGCACAAAAACTCATGTGGAAGTATTCTAAAATAAATGAAATGCTATCCCTGTGTGCCAAAGCACTCTACCCTGATAGATGAGAAAAAAAAATTCTGCAAATGACTGATGATTTAAAGCATTATGACCATGTAATTGTAATTTTAAAACTAATGCCTACCAAACCCTGATGATCCATGAAACAATTTCCTAAGTCCACATCAGTGCCTTTAACCCTCACAGCAACACTAGGAGGAGGGGAGGGCTATCATGGCCTCTTTGTTTGCAGATGAAGAGACCTACAGATAAGTGAGCCTCTTGCCTAAAGTGAAGCCAGTGAGAGAATTAGATGTCACATCCAGACAAGTCCTATCTACAAGCTAAGGATGGTCACCAAGGTGCCTACCACATGCTCAACAGATTAGGGCTATTTCTGGGGACAGACTGGGATCCAAGGAGGGACTGGGACCTCATGCTGAGCTGGGCAGCAGGTGGAGCTTGGTAAGCCTGAGCTCAGAGTCACCATTCCCCACTGGGGTGAGCACTGGGTGTGTCTCAGGCAGCCTTCCAAGTCAGGCCCTGGTGCAGAACACAGCAAGACAAGCCTCTGGGAATGTGTGCTGTAGCCGGCGAGGTGAACTGCAGGCAGACAAACCATCCAGAGGATGGCAAACGGGAAGCAGACAGTGGGGAAATGACAGAAAGGTCCAAAAGGCCCTGCCCCTGGGGACCTTCCCGTCACTGTCCAGTGGCTGGGAGGCCTTCACCCTAATGCCCCAGGAGGTTGTGTCTGAGGGCCTGGACTGCAAGTCTTCTGCTGAGTGGGCAAAGGGAAGGCCTGGGGCTAGCCCGCGAGTGAAGGAGAAGGATAGAAAATGAGAAGTAGAAGCAGGACCTCGGCCACAGGGCCTCAACCACAGGGCCTTGACCATGGGAACCTCAACCTGCTCAGTTTCAACAAAGGATCTCGAGTGTGGGCCGTGGGAAATGGAGAACACAGAGCCATTTTCAAGTAAAGCTGAGACCAGGTGGGACTCTGCACCCTGAGGGGGGAACAGTGACCCAGAACTAGCTCTGAGAGTTTGATATATAGGGTCTCACAATCAGGAAGTTAAACTGGAGGGGCACTGTAAATTGTGCAAGGCTTTTGTGGGAAATCTCATGAAAATCAAAAGGATATCAGGAAAGAGACCAAGCGGTAGGAGGCAGGCAGGAAGGGGTAAGTTCCAGGGAGTGATATTGTCCCAATTATATTGTTATATCGTGTGCCTGAATGAATATATGACAATAAGTCCCATCATTATGTATGACTGTAATGCACCAGTTAAAAAAAAGTGAGGGGTAGGAAGAGTTTTCTTCCTGCACTAAAAGGTTACAAGACTACCAATATTTCTGTGGCTGTCCTGCTGCACCCAGGAAGCCCATTGTCCTGGAACATCTGATACCTATTGGTGTCAGAGCCCTGAGTCAAGGCTGATACCATCTTCACCTTTTGGCACCAAGTGTTTCCCAGGCTTGGCTTTTGCCAGCAGGATCAGCCAATGGCCAGAGCTCATCTGCTCTCCAGATCATTCTAAGCAGAATGGAAAGCTACAAGGGAGTTTGGGGCATGAAAGTTATATGATTCGCTTTATGCTTTAAATTAACCTCTTTACCACACAGTAGAGAGTAGATTATGGGAATATGTGTACATCTTGGGTCATATACAGGTAGACAGAAAGAAAGTTGGGTGGGTTGGCACGTTGGAGATGTGGCCTGCATTTAAGTGGCCTTGGATATTTCTTTGTAGGTTCATCTTCTCTTGCCTCGGGAGGCAGGTGATGCCAGGGAACTTTTGCAAAGGATATGGCTTTAAGCTCTAATATCCCAATCATAAAAGTACACGTGTCACCCTAGTGGGATTGAAGGTAAGGCCTTTTTGCAAGAGGAATTCTGAGGCTCGTCTTTAATTCTCCAGCATCAATTTCCCTGAAAATCAGGTTACTTCCTCAGAGGCGAAAGACATGTTCAGAAGCTAATTTTTAAAGTCGTGAAACTGCACAGTTACTAGTTTCACCACCAAACCTCTTGGAAAAGATATTTATTTTGGTTCCAAAAAGTATCTTGCCCCTATTCACCATTAAGGGACCATAATAGGACATATAAACAGGAAAGCCAAAGAAACTTAAAGAGATGGACCAATGTTGATTTAGATAGAGATGTAGCATAGAATTAAGGTAGATATACATATTAAGATAAATGTAGAAAATGCATGTAGGTGTGGAACAGACACAGAGAAGGTATAGTCACAGATATGGAATATACATATGTATGAATGTAGATAAAGAAGACAGATGATAAGACAGATAAATGGGAATGTGGGAAAGAGATACAGAACAGGTACAGACATGTAGCTATCTAAAATGTATGGATATACAACACAGATTTGAATGTAGAAAAAGAAGACAGATTAGATAGATAGATCTATCCATAGATGGATCCATAGATTGATTGATAGGTAGATAATGTGCTGCAGATTGTGTAGAAACGTAGACATAAAAGTTAAATGGTTTTCGTGCTGTTTAGCTCAGCCGTTAATCTGCCTAACTCACACACAGGTCCTGAAAATAAACTAGATAAAACTAGAAAAAGGTGAAATTCTCAGCTACAATGATCAATTGCCAAGATTCTCAAAAGGTAAAGAAAAAGAAAAGGCTGTACTTGGCTCAAAATCACTGTTTCAATGATCCTAAAAGATTCAGAACCCCCTGGGGCCAGGCAGGGGAAGAATAGTCCACTGGGATCTTCTGTTACTGCCTCGCCCTGTGTTATTTTCCTGGACCAGGCATCGAGGTCTTTTCCCATCAGATGCTGTGCATCCTCTGTGTGCTGAGAGTTCAGCCACCCTGAATTATGCTCAACTAGTAGAGAATTCTCCTCCCTGGTCCGTGAGCACCATGGTCTCTGTCCTCCAGAGAGAGGAGCCCACAGCTCATCTGAGATAGGAGTTTAAGTGTGCCTGGCATTTCACCCCAAACCCTCCTCTGAAGGTCTTCCTCTGTGTGTTCCTCCAGGTGTGGCTGTACCTGCTTGCATTGCTTCAAAGGTGCCAGGAGAAAACATATGTATCTCTAACAGGCATCCAAATGTCCAGCCTCGAGGAGAATGCATTACATCCCAACCCCACATTCTGGGTGCACAACTGTACTCCTTCAGTACAGCTCTGTGGCTTGCTGGGAAGATGTCGGAACCCTCCAGTCCTCCAAATTCACCTTGTGGAAGTTGGCCCTGTGTGAGGTCAGAGGTTCTAGAGGCAGAGAGTTTCACAGGAGGCCTTAGAAGAAAGTGCCAGTAGCAGAAATGCAGAAGGTTATCCAGAAAGTTCTTCCAGGGCAAACCCCAGCTCCGAAGGCCAGAGGATGCAGCTGAAGATGAAGTAATCACTTGGAGAAATTGTTGATATTCATTTTAGACAATATTTATAAAATGCTATCTGTTTAGCTCTTGAATTGGTAAAAATGTGGAGAACATTATTATTTTTATTTCCTTTTTGCTTCAGTGGATACTAAGGCTTGGAAAGAAAAGGCCTTGCTCTAAGGGATGTAGATGCTAAGAGACAGAGAATAAATCTCCCCCCACCCTGCTTGATGTCCTGGGCCTCCTCCCCTGAGCAGTGCCCCTCCTCCCTCTGTGGGTCTCTCCATGGGGGGTTCCACATGTGTCCACATTGAAAACACATCGTGGGCCTTCAAAAGCAAACAGACTCCTAAAACAGGCATCGCACAAGGCCAAAGAGAGATTCCAACATTGGGCTTCATGCAAACCCGAAGGTGCCTGGTCCTCAGGGCTTTGGGAAGTGACCCACGTGCAGTCTAAAGTAAAGTGACCTTTTTTTTTAACAAAGTCTTTTATAAAGTCCAGGAAAATCCAGGAAACTTCAAGGACTTGGCTATTTCTGTCAGTGGAAACTAATTCATAGTCTTGAAGACTCAGAAGATGGTAAAGTATTGGGTTTGAAATAATACAGGATTGATAAGATGTTATTTCAATAATCAGCACTAATTCTTTGTTATTTATGTTTGCCTTTCAAATAGTAAAGGCTTTCTGTATAGTAGAATGCATTTTATTACATTTATGGAATATGGTGTGTGTGTGTGTATATGTGTGTGTATATATATATATATATATATATATATATATATATATATATATATATATATATATACATACATTAGTTTAACTGAATTAACTGACAGGCTTCCAGATCTAACAAATTATTCTGTGTGTCTGGAATCTAGTAGGTGCTTCATAATGAATCCTTGCTGTGCGTCCTCTGTGTGCTGAGAGTTCAGCCAATGCTGGGGATGCAGCAGCAAATCACACCTACAGTCTCCCTGGGAGCTGGTGGCCTGGGGGAGGGGATGTGAAAACAGCCTTGTCTGTTAGTGCAGCACTTCTCAGGCTGTGACGGATCCAGAACAAGGCGGAGGACAGTGGAAGAGCTCACACTTAGTCAGCTTGGCGCACAGAAAGCCTCTCCCACAGGGGACATTTGAATGCCAACCTGAAGGACAGGAGGGAGAATCCCATGTGGGATCCGGGGAGAGTACTTTCTGCAGAGTTAATGGGAAATGAAAAACTGAGCTAGGAGCGTGCTTACTGCATTTGAGGAACAGCCAGGAGGCCAGGGAGAGAAAGAGGGGAGAGAGGGAAGAAGGCAGAGGCCAGAAAGGAGGGTGAGGCAAGGAGGTGGAGAAAGACCACGGATTGCAAAGTGGTGCATTTGGTTGGCTCACCCCCTTCCTGGAAGCCTTCTCCCAGAGTAAGGAGGGAGCCTGATGACATTCCTGAAACATCTCCCCTATACATTTGGGGATCTCTTTGACCCTTTTATCTTTTTAATTGCATTATTTAGGTTACAATGGCTGCCTACATGGGAAAATCCAAATAACCCATCCTTTATTGACTTGCATGATAGTTACAATTGTTGGATACATAACAGCAAATACAAAGGTAGGAAAAACTGAGGTTTGCCCACGAATCATTGGTTTTGTCCAGAAATCTGGTTCTTCCTCTTTCTAGTCTGCATCTCTTAATATTCTGGCGTTCTGATTACTCTTGTCTCCTCATGGAAACAGAATGGCTGCTGCAATTCCAGACATCATGTTCACACTTGACAACATCCAGTCAATAATGAGAGGAGTGAAAAGCTAACCTTCTCTTTATGTAGCTTTCTATTTCTAGAGAGAGAAAACATTTCCCAGAAATTGGTAGCATATCTTCCTTGTTGCTTATTGACTAGAGTCAGACCACCTGAGGAAATAGCAAATAGAATTGTGCTCTTCTGACTGGTTTGTTCTGATTAGGGATTAGTCCTTCAAGTCACCATTCAGCCACTTACATTGTGCCCAGTATTTTCCTAAGTGCTTCACCTAGAATCATTTATTCCACACTACAACTTTCATTGGGTAGGAAAGTATTAGTGTATATTTATTTCCTAAGAGAAGGAAATAAATAACCCCAGGGAGGCCTGTCTGCAGACACATGTGCCCAGAGGATGTGCCCAGAGGAGCAGACCTCCATGACCAATGGGGTCAAAGCAAAGGTGTCCATTTATAAAGGTCACATTTCCAAGGGAGGTAACTACATCTGCCAGGTTAACTCAAAACTGATTAAAAATTAAAACCCTCGATTAGCATTGCTAATGCTCTCAGGGCAATTGTGCAGCGAGGCCCATGGAAGCCGAAAGTGAGCAGACTCCTGGCCTAGCCATTGCCCCT
Source organism: Marmota flaviventris (assembly GCF_047511675.1). Lineage (NCBI taxonomy): Eukaryota > Metazoa > Chordata > Mammalia > Rodentia > Sciuridae > Marmota > Marmota flaviventris. The sequence goes on from NC_092498.1 coordinate 133,750,641, forward strand.
CTAGAACATTCCTGAGCACATTCAGAGCAGGACTACTCATAGCATCCAGAGGTTGGTGACTCTCCAGAGTCCATCAGGAGCCAGGTGGGTAAATTGTAGAATATTTACAGGGATCTGCAACACAGTGACATGACCCAGGTTATCACATGGCAGGCAGTGAGCAAGTAGTTCTTGAAAGCTTCACGTTGAATGAGAAACACCAGCACTTTCCAAGGCTCCAGCAAACAAAGCTCATCTATGCTGGGAGACACCAGAATGGGGTTGATTTGGGAAAAGCTGGTGAATGTGGAGAAGATCGGCAGGAGCCTGCCGTGAGTGCTCTCTACGTTTTAGGAGGTCGATGGCTGCAATATTGTCACTGATAAAGAACCTGGACACTCTTGTTTGCTGCCTGGGTTGCCTGAGACGGACTGGTGGATCTCAGATGAGTCTTTCTATAGAAAAAGTGAAAGAAAGGCAGGGCTCAATTCATAGGTTCAGATATATTACAAGATTCTGAAACTGAACTTTCTCTGAGTTTCAGCTTGTACTTGGACACCCCCCGCCCCCCAAAAAACCCAATGCTCCATGAAAGCAAATTGTAATATTGGGGAAAAGATAAAGACAGAAGCAGCCTTGCTTTGGGGACAGCTCTGAGGCTCATGTCTGGACTGGGGTCACCAGGAGATGAGCTGTCACACCTGCAGACCCCAGAGCCTGATTCCCAGGACAGAGTGTTTCCAGATCCCTCTGTCTGAGATGCCCCTTGGCTCCCACTGTCTCCATCACAAACAGTAATAAAAACAACCTGCGACCTCAGGTGCATTCCTGGTGGCCTCTGGCTGAGTCCTGGATGCCTTCTCTTTGGTCCTTTCTCTTTCTTTGCCTTCTGAGCAATTTTGCAGATCTACGACATTTGCCTTTCATTCATTCTAACGGATGCATCTCAAAATGAGATAGTAATAAAGCAATTGTCTCTTTGGAATTCGTCTCCTTCTTCACTCAGGTGATCCCAGGTGGAGCAGAAGAGTCACTCTGCCCTTGAAAAGAGGGAGGGAGGTGCCTTTGCTCCAGAGCTCTGCTGGTAACCATCACAATGAACCCCAGGCCCATGTCTGCAGCTGGAGATGGGGCTGCTGGGAACCAGTGTCCCTCACAGAATCTGACTCAAGACCATTGATCTCCATACAGGGCTAACAAGCACCCAAGGAGGCACAGGAGAAGGGGGCACTTCAGGTCAGTGTTGACCACCTTTGAAGAAATGGGTGCTATGGAGGCTAAGTGTCTGCACCCACAGAAAGGCACTTCAATACATCCCAGCTCTTGAAATGCTCCCCAGACCCTTGGCCCAGCAATTCTGTTCTAGATAATTATCCTGCAAAGTGATTGAATAAATGTTCAAAGATTAAATGTCACTGCATATTCATCTAAGGGATTATGTGGTCTGCCTGAAGGATAACAAAAATCAAATTGATGTTGTAGGAAGACACTTAATAACATGGACATGTTTATGGTCACTGTTAAATTTGTAAAAGGCTGAGAGGCAGCACAGACCAGTTATTTAAAAGCATTATTTTTTTCTTAAATGGGGCAGTAAGTGAAAATACAGTCATGAAGGTGATAGGTTTCAGGTGATTTTTACGTGTTAATTGTTTTGTTTTCTATGAGGAATATTAGGTCGTCTGTAGTCAGAAAAAATACATAAGGTTTTTTGCGTTTCTTGAGAATGTGGTTGGGAATTCTAAGCTGTGTGTCTTAGTGTCTCAATGAGGCCTCGGGATCGGTAACTCGCAAGTTTGTGTTTCTCCCTTTTTCAAAACAAATTCTCCTTCCTATGCCAATTTGTTAAGAGAAGTATTCAAGAATTCTGTCCACGTGAATTATATTCCTATTTTATTATAGCTATGGGTAAAAGTAATTTCACATTAGCCAATATTTGACTGAGAAGATGAAGTAAAATTAGATGCATTTATCACTGTGGTTTTCAGTCATTGCAAATGAGAGGCACCGAAAACCACAATATTCTCAACACAGGAGAGGAAAAGTAAATCAGGCGGTGGATTACCAGAGAATGATCTAGAATAACTTGTGTCTGTTTGTCATCAAACTCAGGTTCCAAACTGGATTAATTGTGCCCTTTAATAGCTGATTTAATCCCAAAGTTTGATCTGAAAGTCGCAATGAAAACAAACAAAAATACTGTGCTTCCCTGTTTTCATTTCTTTTGTCCAGCTAGTACTTCCCTTTCGCAAGTGAAATGTGGTGGAAGGTTTTCCTGAGTGTGGGTAGGAAGTAGCCCACGGTTAGGAGTTGCTGTGGAATTCCATCCCCACAATACCCTGCCCGGCACCTGGTACAGTACCTGCCATGTGGTACCCACTCTGCCAGTATCGCCGGCTGGCTGGCTGGTGGAACTACTTCTATTTGTCAAGTGTTGCTTCTGCAAGTTTTCTACTTGGTGACTTCATTAGCATGAGCAGCTTGCAGATGTAGACACACAAAGAGCAGGAATGTGCTAAAATGAGATTAGAAATAAGATGTTGTAAATGTGTATAGAGGAATATGTTTTGAGGAGAGACAAGGAAAAGAACTTCTTATTAGACCTTTTACAGAGAGCGGAATGGAAATTAGGGAGATTAAGTTTCCTGTGGAGGTCACGTTCGGATGTCATCTCGGGGTAGGGCCTTTGCCTGCCATTACTGAGACCTCAATGCTGAGAACAGCCCAGACTGCAGCCCTGTGCCTAGTATTCATAAAGGGAATGCTGAACGCATACTTCAGGTTTCCTTCCCCTGACATGATTGACGCGTGGCATCCCACAAGTCCTTGTTATAGGAAGCCACCCCCAGCCATCGCTGTGATATATAGTGGCACGGCTGGCCTGCACCCACCAGATTCCAGTAGCGTCTTACCCAGTTGTGAAAACCAAAAATGCTTCCCAACATGGCCACATGTGTGTGGGATCTTCAGAGGAGGCACAAATGGGGCCTGTGAAGCAGTGTCCATTCATTAGACTGGAAAATTCGACTTGATAAGCCGGTTTTCTCTAAGTCGGCATCTCCTGATCTGACCCCTACCCTCACTGTGAACCTGCTCTAAAGCTACCACAGGTGGCTGCCATGGTCTGGCACTTAGGAAGGCACAGAGGCTGGGTCCCCTCCGGGGGGCAGTCCAGGAGGCCACACAGGGCTCCGGCCAGCAGGTGGGCCTCGCTGTGACTGTGCCTGGATCAGGAGTGCTTGTGGAGTTTACGTCCTGTGCACCCCTCCAGGAAAGAACTCAGTTTGGCCAAAGCCACAAATAAGCCAGAGCAGCTGTGAGTTCATTCAGTCCAAATTTTGAGTCAGAGAAATCTGGCTCCTGAAGGTGACTTCTGCTTTGACTTTGGCCAGCGAGCCACAGGGAGTCCCACATAAGTATGTTTTGGAGGGAGCTTCACATGGGCCTTCCATGACTCCCTCATGTCACGTTCGCCCTCCCAAGTCTCTTGGGCAAATATCGGTCACTGTTCTCCAAGTGCTATGGGGTAGTTGCCTGTTTACCCAAAGGGTCCCCTTCCCACACCATCAGTCCAATCCCACTCCTCCCAGATGACTGGAATTCTGGAGTGCTCTCTGCTCACTGCAGAAACAAATCTACAACAATGAGGATGGTGGCAACTCGAAAGTCCCCAAATGGATCATTTAAAGAAATGATCTAAGCAGACAAAGAATTTCACTGCAAATTCAGAAATACTTTGGATCTAATCATTTGACAGTATTGCCTGTGAACAGGCAGCTAAAACCACCTGTGCAAGGAAATGCCTCCCCAAAATGTGCATATTAGAACAGGGGCAAGGCTTGGGGACGTGGGTGGCACCACTTAGGGGCCTCAACCAGCAGTGGTGGGTCCCTCTGCAGGCCTAGACCTGCAGGCCTCCCCAGCTTTCCTGCCCACGGAGGGCTTCTGGCCTCTCAGCCCCATAGCAGCGACATCCAAGGTGGCACAAACTAGAGGGCCAAGAAGTGCTTGGTCAGCCTGGGTCAGGGGTGGGGTCCCCCAGGTGTGAGTAGGTGTGGGAGAGCATGGGGGGCAATGGGTGGTGGCTTTGGAGACCAGCTGGCCAGGTCTCTCCTACCCTCTCCTCAGCTCCCATGTGTATGGTGCCTCCTGGATCAATCCTCAATTCCAGCCTGGCAGGCTCCGCCTCCTCCTGAACCTGCTGCTTCCTTAGTGGTTGGATCTCCTGAAGGGGTATCGGGACCCCAGCCCCTCCCTCCAACCTTCTTTGCTTCCTGACCAGCATGAGGTGAACAGGTTTCCTCTGCCAGGACATCCTGGGTCACCATAGACCCCAAAACAGTAGGACGGAGACCTCTGAAACCCTCAGCCCAAATCAATCTTTGCTCCTTACAAAGTTGGTTATCTCAGTTGTTTTAACAGAATGACTAACACTCGGGAACACATTTTTCTTGGCCAGGGTAATGAAACAAGTCCCAGTTACTTGGAACTTCTCTCCACTGGTAACATTCTCCCCAATTTTTATCAAATGCAAAGGTGTTTCTTTTCATCATCTGTTTGGTGGAGCTGTGGCTGGGGGCCAATGCCCTGGCTGATATTGGAAGGACTGGCTCCTTCCAGCTCCCTTGGAGATGCTTATTATTTACTTCATCTCCAGTGCATCAGCGTGCAAGGAAAATGAGATCATCTTTCTGTGAGTATCTTGCAACAAGAAAGAAGGAAAATCAATGTGTGATCATCATTCTTCTCCATCCCCACAGCAAATAAGTGAAGGGCTGGGATTCATCTCTGCTGGCAAAAATTGGATTATAAATGTTGGGGAAGCCAAAAGCAAATTTGAGACAAAATATGTTTTTCCCTTCATGGCTGAATGGCCCACTGAGGGGTTACAATTTCACATACCACAGTTTTAAGATTGTAAGGTTGGTTCCTGGGCCTGTGGTGTCTGGGTTTTTATTCTTATCTTTCAAACAATTATTAAAGTTATAGTATGTCATCTTTCTTACATGGAGGTGTTTGTAGATGGGATGTGAAAGGAAAGCATGGGATTACATAGGGAAAGGAATATTTCCTGGGGCAGCCTTGCCACCACTTAAAAAACACAAAGAACCCGGGTGCAGTGGTGCACGCCTGTGATCCCAGCAACTTGGGAGGCTGAGGCAGGAGGATCACAAGTTCAAGGTCAGTCTCAGCAACTCAGCAACAACTTGCCTTGAAATAAAAGAGCTGGTGATGTATCTCAGTTTAAAGCACCCTGAGTTCCATCCTCCACGGTACTGCAGAAAATAAAATGAAATGAAAATAATAAATAAATATGCAAAAAGCATTGCTAAAATCAGGTACTTATGAATATGTATTAATTTGCTCAGCTCCCAGAGCCCTCAACCCTCTGTCCATGAATGAATCCCACAAAGCCTGTATCAAGCAAGCAAAGTTTAACTAGGCCTGGATGAGAGGCAAAAGGATGAGCAGTAGTGATGGACAAGTGGGAAGCATGCAGAGGACCAGCAGATTGTATTCATAGAACACTGGGGTCCAATGACCTGCACGTGTGGCCCGAGCATCCTCCAGGGACACGGTTGGTGATCTCAGCACAGACCACATGGCATCCATGGTGCTCCCAAGTCTACATCAGTGTGTGAGTTTCTGAGAAAATGAGGGAAAGGCACTTGCTACCATTTGGAGAGCTTGAGGTTTTTCTGGGAAGACAAGCCAGAGACAGACTGTGTGCATTCATCAGCTGCTCTTTTTAAATTAATTAATTAATTAATTAATTAATTAATTAATTGATTTAATTAGGTATATATGACAGCAGCATGCATTTTGATTCATTGTAACCAATTGCAGCACAACTTTACCACATAGCTACAGCCTTCTCTCCACCCCCTCCAACACTCCCTGCTCCGTCCACCTCTGTATAAGCCATTCATGCCATTTATGGCACCCTTTCTTGGTCACACCTGTATGTTAGTTATGGGAGCCCATTATGTGCATGCAGATTTTGCCTTCTTCTTGCTAGGGCTGGGATGGTGCCTGATTAAGGCAGGACTTAGACAGGACTATGATGTCGCAGCCCGTGGACTCTGAGAAGAGTAGGACCCTGCCCCAAAGATGCATGCACATGGCAGGAGGCCAATAAAAACACAGCACCATGATGATCTAATGAGGATCAGAGGTGATTCTAGCACACTCAGGTACACTGTGGCACCGCCTGTGCTGGCTGCAGCAGGCGGATCACCACTCGTGTGGTTACTTCAGAGGCCTCTGCACTGGAAACCTGGCGGGAGACAGGCAGCGGCTGCTTAGGAGCAGACTTCTCACAGTTGAATCTGGTCCATAGCAGCCCATCTGCCCACAGGGACGCTGATGCCATTTTATGTGAATATAGTACTCAATCCACTGTGTTCTGATTCTAGCGCTTCACAAATGGTAGAGCCACTGTGGTTTCCTTGAGTTTCTCCATTTAATGGCCCAAAGGTCATTCCCAGCCCAACAGCTGAACACTGTGTGCACACGCCATGGTACACAGGAGTGCGTTCTGGGCAATGACACAGTCTCGCAGGAGAAGGGGCATATCTCTTCTCACCACCCACATCAACCAGGAACGGGAGGTGCAGAGCACAGGGCAGGCCGCCTGGTGCATCCGGATTCACAGCCAGTGTCCTTCCAAAGTTATGGCCTGCCTTTTTAGGACACACAGCACTAACCCCAGCGACTGATCCCCAAGCTCCTTCCTCACAGGACCAACAAAAAATGAATGGATCACAGAGCTCCATTTGTGCAGGCTGTCTGTAAGCTCAAAAGGATGAGGGCAGGAGCAGAGGGGTATTCCCAGCACCCTGTTACCCACTGCAATGCACCTGATGGCCTTGGAATGTCCTTGCTTCTGTCATCCAGCTATGTTCGAGAAATATTTCCTCTGTTGGCTACCTCTAAGGCATCCTGTAAAAGAAGCAAAACTTGTTGGTGACTTGTCACATCCAGGACTTCTGTGGCTGTGAGGACATCGTCAAGAGGAGCTGGATTGAGATCCATCTCTCAAGCAAATGATCTGTGTAGGGTGGGGTTGCATGTCTACTTATAGTTCATTTTTAACCTATTATTATTATTATTATTATTTGCATTACAATTCTTATTACACTTATAAAGCACAATTTTTCATATCTCTGGTTGTATATAAAGTATGTTGACACCAATTTGGGTCTTCATACATGTACTTTGGATAATGATGTCTATCATTTTTTATTCACATCCTGAGTTGGAAACAATACTCAATATCATCAGGCAAACTTAAGGAGGTTGGTGAGGACAAACCTGGGTGACAGGAAGCATTCAAGGCCTGAGGATGGTATTCGAGGGTGATACAGCCGACTTGAATACATGAACACAAGCATGTGGGGTCAGAGGGGGGCTACTAGATTTGAGACAGTTCACTGCTGTAAAGCAATGACCACTGAATTAGAACAGGCTAGAAGACCCGATATGAATATGGAAATACAACGTTGTGCTTTTGAACAGCACATGGTGCTTTCCTACTGTGAGAGCAGAACACACATCTTTGACCGACAGCACTTTGAAGGCAAGAAGGAGACTTTGTGTTCTCATTATTTTCACAGAACTCATTTGGGGAGCTACCTTGACATCCATTAACAAGGTTTCAAACTTCCTATGTCTTATTTATCAAGCTGCTTCTGTGTTTTAAGTGCCTTTATTTGGAAATCAAGAGTAAAATTTTCCCTATTTTTGATCTATCACCCTATCCCCCAAGAGTTAGATCCTTTAAGAAAATTATGACAGAACTGCCGTGTGATGCCGGCCCACGAAGATGGGAATTCACATGAGCTAAATTGGCCTTGAACTCTGACTGCAGGAGATTCACTCATTCATTCATGTTGATTTCCAGGAGGAGGCTGGCCCCATTCCAGTTCCTGGGGATACAGTGGTGAATGGGACCACTGAGGACCCTCCTACTGACATGCAGCTCAACTTGTAATTCAGGCATTTTGTTAATGAAACAAGGGGATAGGCCATATGTGACATATGCTGAGGTGGAGAGCCTGCCTCTATGATGGAGAGACCCTAGAATGGGGTGGGCAGGACACAGGTGCAGGTATTACGGTGCAGGCAGATGGGGTCTAGGAGGTGACAAATGAGAAATTCTTCTTCTAAGGAGGAAAGATAAATAAAGAGCCCAACTGCATGCAGCAAGGTCAGGCAGGGGAGCAACAAGGTCACTGGTCCCAGACAGGATTGGCACCCACTGGTTCCAGAGTGAATGGCAGGCTCCAATGTTGGAACACAGTGACTTCCCACCATCCTTCAGCATCAAACAGCTTCTTATTGATAAGGCAACTTTTAGGTATCCAAGGATCATGCTCAGAAAATGCAGATGGATCAGTTCTCTTTTGTTTCCTGTCCCCAGTCCATCTACTGATGGGCTCAGGAATGCAGGGGTCTTCCCCCAAGCCATCAGTCACCTCCTGAACTTTGGCAAAGTGGCTAAAAGACTCATATTGAACGATTTTTTTTTCCTGCCAAGAACTGCTCATAGGCACACTCTGCTCCCTCTGACAGTCACAGCAGAACAGAGCTAGGATTGTGCTACCACAGGTATGAGCTATTTGCAATTGTATAGGAAATTGCAATTTTTTTCTATTAGTATCTGGGGTAATCAGAAGAAATTAAGCCCAGCATTACCCAGGTAATCCTGTAAATTGGGACGATATTAATAACGTTTTTTCCTAGTGGCTGGGCTTTTCAGCTTCGTTAACATCTCTGCTCATTTTCATTCCATCAAAAGCTGATTTCATTTCTTCCAGTCAGATGCCTCATCTTCCACCAAGCTGCTACCACAATCAGCTTATTTCAAACTAAGCTAATTCTGGTTTTAGTTGGATGATTGAGTTATGTAGCTTGTGTCCTGTAACAAAACCAGCTCTGTCAGAAGAGCCAGCTGTGAAGAATCAGGCAGAAATGTCCCAGGTAATGGGATTTTCTGGGCACAGTGGACACAAAGTGGAGCGAAAGGCTGACACGCTCATCTGTAAGAAATTTACATCTCCCCGAGATCGATTAATGGTTCTGCACAGGCTGCAGTAATTGGAAGAACTTGAACGCTTGCTGGAGGGTTGATGATAATGAAGAGAATCGTTCATTTTAGGAGTAAAACTGCTGTTTGTTTAAAAATAGTCCTTCTAGAGATATTCAATATTTGTGGATGAGGCGGAAGGTGTAGTTCAGGGGCAGAGTGTTGGCAGCACCAAAAGGAAAAAATAAAAATAAATAAAACTCCTAAACTGTGGGTGGTGTGGACATGGTATGGATGACAGCAAATAAATCAGGAAGGATTTTCAGTTCCAAGGTGACTCTTCTGGTCCCATCTTGTTCCCAAGGCTGTTTCTCCTTGCTCTGAGAAGGGCATTGACTGTCAGGATATTGGGAGCTCCATCTAGTAGGGCCACCACTCTGCAGCACCTGCATGTCATCTTCACACCTTTGGAGGTCCTTGTCAGGAGGGAGTCCCTCCTGGGTTGCCAGCTGCCCCCTGGGTGTGGAACGGGAAACCTCTTCACTGCCAGCTAATTATTTTATGCTCACGAGAGGTATTTAAAACACTTTTTTTTTTTTGCCCCAATGAGACAATCATGGACCCATGGAATCCATGAGAGAGCAAGGCCTTGTGTCATGTCAGACTTAAACACTGGCAATGTCACTTCCATGTCTTTGCTGGACAGCAGCTCATCCTCTGTCCTGTGTTCATCCCCATCATAGTGAAACCCTCTATTTCTCTGGGGGAAGATTCTTGAGGCTAGCAGCAGCCCCTTACAAGGAAGATGCCTGGACATGTAGACCAACAAGGAGACCTGGGTGTGGCAGTCCGAGGGTAGGGGATACTTGCATGGTTATTTCATACTGCATATGAAGAAAGTCAGGAAGTGTAAGACATAGGGATAATATTTGCAGTGGATTCACTGTTTGGATGACAGAGATCCTTATAGTAAATAAATTTAAATTGCCCTATTGTAATGAGACAGCCATGTGGAAGTGTAAGAAAGAAGCAATCGAATCTCATATCCTTGGTGGAAATGGTTCAAGGAGGATTCTGTCCCTGGATTCACTTTGACCCTATTGCATTCCGAATCACCAGATTTCACACTCTTCTAACAAATCCCAATCATCTTGCTCAACCTCTACTAATAAATTGTCTCTGACTGCCCTTCTGTCTTAGGCAGCATCTCCCAAAGAAGAAGCTGCTGGACAACCAGGGGCTGCCCAAACCGACCACCTGTCCCCTATGTCAGACAGGAGAAAAGGGGAGTGAAGAAGGCCAGGTGAGGACCTCAGCCAACGGGACACCTGTCCGCCAGAGACACACGCTATTCAAGCACAAGCTCAGGGCCTGCGTGTCCAGAACTTCCGCTGTCTTAATAGATCCAGGTAGAGGCACGCCCAGGTTCCATGTCCAGAATCTTGTGTGCTGAGAGATGATTGAGAGCACGTAACAGAGCAAACCAAGCACCACCCGCAGCAGGATGAGCCCGAGCTGGTAACATATGGTCGGAAGGAATGAGGGCTGCGTGTGTTGGATTTTCCCTTTGATAAGATAGGAAAATTTCCAATTGAGGGAAATCATAGGGAGCTAAAGCTTCTGTTGTCTTCAAAAGTTCAAGTGCCATTTTGATAATGATTAACATCAAATTTGGGGAACAAGTCTGAGACGGTGTATTTTCAGGGGTGATAAGGGAAGAAGCTTCAGTTATCCTCTGGCTTCATCTGGAGCTTACTGTTTTATAACTGATTTATCTGTACTCCATTTTTTTGTTGGTAAAATAAAATAATATTCTATATGAATCTGTTTCTACACTATTATAGAAATGACAAAATTGTATAGATGGAGGACAAATTAGTGATTTTAGGGGGTGATTTACGATGGCAGGAGGGCACGGCTGTGATCATAAACAGGCCACATGGGGCCTCCCTGGGTGCTGGAGTGCTCTGGGCTGTGACCCCACAGTCCTCTCTGTGGCCATTATCCTGAGCAGGGATGTTGGCCAGGCTAGGAGAAGACTGGGCCAGAGGGAATTAGAGAAGCATTGATTATTTAATTTGTCCAAATAAATAAAAAAAAATTAAAAGCAGCCAAAATGCCATTTTATTATTGAAAGATAGGTTCCCATTTGTTTTAAAAATGAAACTCTGTATATTTTCAAGCATTCATTTTTCCTAAACTGGAGAAAAGAATGGCTTCTTGGAGTGAGATTTGTTCTTTGCAACATACTCTGTTCAGAGGGAACATATGTTTCTGAAGAACACTGGTGTAAATATGGATCTAAGGAAAAATTTAATTACACAAATGCAAAAGAAAAGAAAATCATTCAGCCAAACTAGAATGACTGTAATATGTCGTGCTATATCTTTACTACTTCATAAAAATTGTGATAGGATCATTCAATATTCAACACTGATAGATGGTTTTATTATTTTTTTCAAATTCTTAATATGCATAATTTTGATACGAGGAAAATCTTACATCTATATTTTGGACATAATTTGTTTACACAGCCCTTTATCTGGGGGGGGGGTTCTGATATTTGGTACTTACATAGAACATTTGTGGAATTTGTAGCAGAAATCATGGCAGCAGCCAGCTCTGTGGACGGGACACCCCTGACTCTGCAGTGCTGGGCCCCCGGTCCTGGATGCTGAAGCACTCTGAGGTCAAGGAGCTGGAACTACAAAGCCAGGTGGTGGCATGAGGGGGTGACACCTGATTGGGTGTGAGGCATTTTTTTCTTTTTTTTTTTTTGGTGGGGAGTGGGTACCAGGGGTTGAACTCAGGGGCACTCAACCACTGCGCCACTTCCCCAGCCTTATTTTGTATTTTATTTAGAGACAGGGTCTCACTGAGTTGCTAGGGCCTCGCTTTTTGCTGAGGCTGGCTTTGAACTCACAATCCTCCTGCCTCAGCCTCCCTAGCCACTGGGATTACAGGGGTGTGCCACCGCACCCGTGAAGCATTTCTGAACTTTGCTTAACATCAGCAAGAGGGTGTGATGCTTTATACAGGTGTTGGTGCCATCCCGATCACAGTGTCTGGATCACGGTGTCTGGAGCAGGCTCCAGCTGGGGCACAGTCCTTGGTCCTGGGACTCAGGGCTTCCTGTCCTCCCTGATCCTCTCCCTTCTTCCCTATTCTTTCTGCTCTGCCTCATACCCAAGTTCCCTGGGCACTTTCTTTCCTAGCACCGCTTCCAGGTCCTGTTGTCCCCATTGATATTGCTGTGGCTTATTTTCATGCCAAACATTTTAAGGCACCTAATTCTCAGCAGTCCTTGTGAAGTGATCCTCCTCTGGTTTCTCTCCAACCCCTCTTGGTCCTATTGAAATAGTATTGATGGTGGCTGCCATCATTGAAGACTCGCCCTTTGGCTTCTATTGAATCCGTACCAGCTCAGGGTTGTAATCTTCTCCTTATCCACATGGAAACTCAAGTTGGGGGGTTGGAAGAGATGAGCCCTGAGTCACAAGTCCTGAGTAGCAGAGTTTGCACTCAAACCCAGCTTGGACTCACACCAAATTCAGGACTCTCACAATTGCACTAAATTGCTCACCCCTTATTAGTGCTAATTTTGCATATTTCCAGGATAAAGTTCTGGCTTATGGCATGTAAGTCATGCATATAATTGCTAAACTCATTGGCCACTGCTGAAATTGTAAAAGCCTCTTTTAAGAAGTCTAAATGACATCATTATGGCTTTTGATAGGATGCTAAAAGGGGGGTGGGGGAAAGAGGGAGAGTAATAAAGAGAAAAATCATTCAAATGTAAGACATAAATCAAAGGAAATAAACGCTATGGCAGGGATGATACCTCTCCCATCCCCAGTTCTCACACAGGCGCACAAACTGGATCTCGTCCTTCTTCCCAAGACCCTTTCAAGGCGGCTGGGTGGCTCTGTGAAGGGGCAGTGTCTGAGGGAGCACACAGGCTGCATCTGCCATGGGGTGTCTGTTTAACTCTGACCTCTCTCCAGCCCCTGCCTCCCGACACCTCCACTTCCCCGACCCCAGGCCTTCATCAGCATCATGAGCAGTCAATCACCGCTACAGGTGGATTCCCTGATTACGGATTCACTGGTTCACTAAAATGTATCTGTAGCTACAAAATCCATATTCAATACACTTTGAGAACCATTCAAAGACATGCAGAATGGCAAAAAATTGGAGTTGTCCATGAACATATTTCAGCTCAGGTCAAGGAAAGTGGCGCTCAGCCCTTCTGTGGACTCAGACTGTAAGCAGATCCCAACCCCACGATCCACCCAGTGGCATGCAGGTCAAGGTTTGAGCTTTGGTGGTTGATTTTGCTGTTCAGGAGACCCCAGGAAGAGGGCTGAAGTGCTGTCTAGAGTCCCTACGTGTGGGAGACTGTGACAGGCCTTAGTGAGCAAAGGCACGAACTCAATGAGGCTGCAGACGCTGCTCAGTCACAAAGACTCGCTGGAGCTCCCTGCTCATGAAGCAGCGTTCCTCTAGCAAGAGGGCTTTGAAAAGAAACCCGCATAAAACCAGGGTGTGCACTGGAATTTTGAAGCAATGTAACCCGAAGTCCCCAGGAACTGGTCCTCTATTTCCCCTGGGGGCACTTGCTAATCCAGTGTTCTCTGAGACTTCTTAGAGTGTAACCACTGCAGACAGTGAGGATCTACTCTCCTCCTCGGAGTCTGTCCATCCTGGCCCAGTTCCATCTTGCAGCTCACCTGCTAGTTAGCTGCACCTGTGCCTCTGAATGCCCTGTGCTATCTGTCTGGGTTCCCTTCCCTCTGAGTGAGGGGCTGTCTTCATTTGCCTGTGATTGACAGCCCAGTGTCTGGCCCGCCCCCTTCTTCTGGTGTGGGCATCTTGACTCTGCCTGAGGGTCCTCCCTAGCTCCGTGGGATACACGGGTGTCCATCCTGATCCCCACCCTTCCTATGGAGAGGGCAGGGGCTGGGGTCTGAACTAACCTGGGTCACTCAGGCATGTGAATCTTGAGTTGGACAGACTGACACACACTTGGGGCTCTTTGACCAAGTCCATCTGTGTTCTACATCCCCAGGGCTGATATTTCGGTTTCTAGTCTTTCCAAGGCCCACTTTGTCTATTTAATTCTGATGCAATGACAAACGTCACATGCTTCATTAAGCAACCCCCCCCCGCCACACACACTTTTTGTTGTCATTATTTTCTACAGAAGACTCAGCTGAGCCTCTTCTTCTGTGGTATTTTTCTGCTATCCCCTCTGTTCGCTGATGGCATGTCCCCTCCCCTTCACCCTGACATTCACCTCCCACAGGAACCCATGGGGACCTTTCACTGGGATCTTGTTTCTGTCTCCTGAAGCCCCTGGTGTGAAGGGAACAGGGAGACCCGACAATCTGACTCGGCCAGCCAGACGGCAAAGCTCACCCAGATCAAAAGGAAGAGCACAGACACGGGGAAACCTGGAGATGGATTCGGAAGCCATTACTGAGTTTCCCCCTCTCTGTTCCATCTAGAGGTGTCACATGAAAGTCTGTCTGGGATGAGATTCTTGTCACTGTAAAGCAATCAGCCTCCTGGCAGCTTTGGGGTGAGAGGGAAGTGTAGGAAAAGCCTCGGCCCATAAAGCTGGGGCTTCCCGCCTCACCCCAGAGTGCTTCCCCACTGTCACGGGATGCCAAGGTGCATCTCCATGTGGTCAACGTGATTTAAAAAGCTCTGTTTTCAGAACCATTTCTGGTTTACAGAAAATTGTGCATGAGGTACAGACAGTCCCCACAGGTCCATCTCCCTCCCTGAAACAGTGGCCCCTGTCGTTAATGTCCTGCATCCGTGTGGAACATCTGTCACCATCAATGAGTGGATATTGATGTGCTGCTGCTGACTGGCTCCCTAGTTTACCCCAAGATCACACCTGGGCGAGGGGCATGGCTAACACTTACTGTCCTGTGTCCACCACCTCACTGTGATGCCAAGTAGTGCCACTGCCCTTGAGGACCTCTGAGCTCCACCTGGCCTCCCGACCCCAACAACCACCGGGGCTTCCTCACCTGTGCCAGAGGCTGGTCCAGAATGACCTGAACTTGGCTCCATAGAGATGGAACTTTTCCAGATCGGCCTCTTTCAAGCAGCACTATGCAGATAAGGCTCCTCTGTGTCTTCCTGTAGCTTGGTAGCTCATTAAAAAGAAAAAAAAATCTCTATTCTGGTCCATATGTATTTGTTTTATAATAAAAAATTGACTCTGCCGCAGTCTGGCTGGACACAAAATCACAAGCCACTCAAGCAGGAACAAACTTTATTTTTTGAAACTGCCGCCAATACCCCGTACGCACCCGGGAAGATCGCCAATCCACACACGCGGCATTCTCCCGGAACTCCCTCCTACTGTACTTCCCCAACCAATGGGAACTCTCCAGGAGTCCCGTAGCAGGCCAAGGTGAACAGCAGGAGTCCAATATCCATATGAATGCAAATCTTAACATAATCATATCATCTCAATGGCTAGCTGGTGTCACCTTTCAACCAAAAATGCTATGCACCATATACTTGGCTGACTCTTAGCATGACTCTTTCAGGTCACAACAATTGCTAGCAAAGAATAAATGAACCGGAAATGAACATTTAAAAATTACAAATTTAAAAGTGATGCAGAATATAGAACAGGTAATTTCAGGCTGCAATTCGCCTGCGGCTTGCAGACAGATTGCTAGGGTTCAGTGCCTGGGTGCTTCTTAGAACCTGATCTTATCGGAGCGAACACCGAGCGCGGGGCGGCCGAGTTCCGGCTCCCGGAACCGTCCCGGAACCGCCCTGGCCCAGGGCTGCGGAGCCTGAGGAGGCTGCTTCTTGGACCCTGCTTCTATCAGAGCATACACCAAGCACTAAGTAGCCGAATTCTGGCTCCCGGAACTGAGCCCGCGGGGACTGCTTCTTGGAGCTTACACTTATAGGAGCTTACACCGAGCACAGAGCGGCCGAATTCCGGCTCCCGGAACTTCCCTGGCCCGGGGCTAGGAGCCCTCGGAAACTGCTTCTCGGTCCGGGTCCTGCTGAGGGCCGGTCAGGACTCACCTGTTGCTTTGGTTGCCCAGCAAGGGGAACGAAATGCTGCCATTCGCATAGGATACCAACATGGCAGAGATCTGATGTCTGCAGAAAGCGGCGGAGGAGAGAACTTCATCAATACCAGCGGTGACATAAGCAGTTGGTCTCCTGGTAGGGGGGGTGAGGCACAGTCACCAGAGTCTCCTCAATTTGTCGTCAAGCCAGAGGGGAGGAGCCGGCCGCTGCCAGCACCCGGAGCAGGCCCAGCGGCTCGCCAGCGTGGTGACCGCGTGACCCCAATTGGAGAGGGGGCGGAGCGGAGCCGCCACCCGCACCCGCAAGGTGGGCAGACCCGCGACCCAGTGGTACATGGGCGTGGTAGGAGGGGCAGGGCAGAGCCGCCGTTCGCGCTTGCAAGGTAAACAGACCTGTGACAGCCTGGCGGGTCAGGCCCAGTGGCCTGCCAGTGTGGTACACACGTCACCCCAACTGGAGTAGAGGCAGAGCAGATCCTTCTCCCACACCCGGATCAGGCCCTGCCGGTGTGGTGGTCACGTGACCCCAATTGGAGTGGGGGCGGAGCGGAACCGCCACCCGTGCCCGCAGGGTGAGCAGACCAGTGATCAACCTGCAGATCAGGCCCAGGGGTCCACAGGCGTGGTAGGAGGGGCAGGGCAGATCCGCCGCCCGCGCCTCCAAGGTAGGCAGACCTACAACAGACCAGCGGATCAGGCCCAGGAGCCTGCCGGCGTGATACAAACACCACTCTAATTGGAGTAGTGGCAGAGCAGAGCCTCCACCCGAGCCCAAAAGGTGGGCAGATCTGCGACCGACCAGTGGGACAGGCCCAGTGGCCTGCCGGTACGACAGACACGTCACCCCATTTGGAGAAGGGGCAGAGTAGAGCCGCCGCCCGCGCCTGCAGGGTAGGCAAACCTGCAACCGACCGGCGGATCAGACCCGGTGGCCTGCCGGCGTGGTACACTCGTCACCCCAATTGGAGTAGGGGCAGAACAGAGCCGCCGCCAGCTCCCAGAACAGGCCCAGTGACCTGCCGGCGTGGTAGCCACGACACCCCAATTGGAATAAGGAGAGAGCAGAGCCGCCGCCCGCACCTGCAGGAAAGATACGCAAGCAGTATGAAAAGACAAGGAAAGAAAGGACCTCAAGCAATGCAGGTCAACGCAACTTTAGAAGAGGTAACAGCTGCAGCAGATGGAATGTCAGATAAAGAATTCAGGATATACATGCTTCAGATGATCTGGAGTATCAAGGAAGACATTAAACAGCAAAATCAGACAATGAAAGATCACTTCGACAATGAATTACGCAAACAAATCCAGGAAGCAAAGGATCAACTATACAGGGAGATAGAGGTTATAAAAAACAAACAATCAGAAATCCTAGAAATGCAGGAAGCAATAAACCAACTTAAAAACTCAATGGAGAATACTACCAGCAGAGTAGAACACTTAGAAGATAGAACATCAGACAATGAAGACAAAGTATTTCAACTGGAAAAGAACATAGACAGCTCAGCAAGACTGTTAAGAAACCATGAGCAGAACATCCAAGAAATATGGGATAACATTAAGAGACCAAACTTAAGAGTCATTGGGATACAGGAAGGTACAGAGCTCCAAACCAAAGGAATGAGCAGTCTATTCAATGAAATAATACGAGAAAACTTCCCAGACTTGAAGAATGAGACAGAATCCCAAATCCTAGAAGCCTACAGGACGCCGAATGTGCAAAATCATAAAAGATCCACACCTGGACACATTATAATGAAGATGCCCAACATACAGAATAAGGAGAGAATTTTAAAAGCTACAAGAGAAAGGAAGCAGATTACATTTAGGGGTAAGCCAATCAGGATAACAGCTGATCTTTCAACACAGACTCTGAAAGCTAGAAGATCCTGGAATAACATATTTCAAACACTGAAAGAAAATGGGTTCCAACCAAGAATTGTGTATCCAGCGAAATTAAGCTTCAGGATGGAGGATGAAATTAAAACCTTCCACGGTAAACAAAAGTTTAAAGAATTCGCAGCTAGAAAACCATCTCTTCAAAACATCCTCGCCAAAGCATTACAGGAAGAGGAAACGGAAAATAACAATGAAAACCAACAGTGGGAGGTAGGACAGTAAAGGGGGGGGGGAATAATCAAAGAGGAAAACAAACCATGTTTAGTAACAAAAATAAACAAATATGGCTGGAAGAACAAACCATATCTCAATAATAACCCTAAATGTTAATGGCTTAAACTCACCAATTAAGAGACAAAGGTTAGTAGAATGGATCACAAAACAAGACCCAACAATATGCTGCCTACAGGAGACACATTTGATAGGAAAAGACATACATAGGCTGAAGGTGAAAGGTTGGGAAAAATCATATCACTCATATGGACTTTGGAAACAAGCAGGAGTGTCCATACTCATATCAAATAAAATAGATTTCAAGCCAAAGTTAATCAAAAGAGATAAAGAGGGACACTACATACTGCTTAAGGGAACCATACACCAACAAGACATAACAATCATAAATATTTATGCCCCAAACAATGGTGCAGCTATGTTCGTCAAACAAACTCTTCTCAAGTTCAAGAGTCTAATAGACCACCATACCATAATCATGGGAGACTTCAACACACCTCTCTTGCCACTGGACAGATCTTCCAAACAAAAGTTGAATAAGGAAACTATAGAACTCAATAACACTATTAATAACCTAGACCTACTTGACATATATAGAGTATACCACCCAACATCAAGCAGTTACACTTTTTTCTCAGCAGCACATGGATCCTTCTCAAAAATAGATCATATATTATGTCACAGGGCAACTCTTAGACAATATAAAGGAGTAGAGATAATACCATGCATCTTATCTGATCATAATGGAATGAAACTGAAAATCAACGATAAAAGAAGGAAGGAAAAAGCATACATCACTTGGAGAATGAACAATAGGTTACTGAATGATCAATGGGTTATAGAAGACATCAAGAAGGAAATTAAAAAATTCTTAGAGATAAATGAAAACACAGACACAAAATATCGGAATCTATGGGACACATTGAAAGCAGTTCTAAGAGGAAAATTCATTGCTTGGAGTTCATTCCTTAAAAAAAGAAAAAACCAACAAATAAATGATCTCATACTTCATCTCAAAATCCTAGAAAAAGAAGAGCAAAACAACAGCAAAAGAAGTAGAAGGCAAGAAATAATTAAAATCAGAGCTGAAATTAATGAAATTGAAACAAAAGAAACAATTGAAAAAATTGACAAAACTAAAAGTTGGTTCTTTGAAAAAATAAACAAAATCGACAGACCCTTAGCGATGCTAGCGAAGAGAAGAAGAGAGAGAACTCAAATTACCAGCATACGGGATGAAAAAGGCAATATCACAACAGACACTTCAGAAATACAGAAGATAATCAAAAACTATTTTGAATCCTTATACTCCAATAAATTAGAAGATAGTGAAGGCATAGATAAATTTCTTAAGTCATATGATCTGCCCAGATTGAGTCAGGAGGATATAGAAAACCTAAACAGACCAATATCAATTGAGGAAATAGAAGAAACCATAAAAAGACTACCAACTAAGGAAAGCCCAGGTCCGGATGGGTTTACAGCAGAATTTTACAAAACCTTTAAAGAAGAACTAATACCAATACTTTTCAAGCTACTTCAGGAAATAGAAAAGGAGGGAGAACTTCCAAATTCATTCTATGAGGCCAACATCACCCTGATACCTAAACCAGACAAAGACACTTCAAAGAAAGAAAACTACAGAACAATATCTCTAATGAACCTAGATGCAAAAATCCTCAATAAAATTCTGGCGAATCAGATACAAAAACATATCAAAAAAATTGTACACCATGATCAAGTAGGATTCATCCCTGGGATGCAAGGCTGGTTCAATATACGGAAATCAATAAATGTTATTCACCACATCAATAGACTTAAAAATAAGAACCATATGATCATCTCGATAGATGCGGAAAAAGCATTCGACAAAGTACAGCATCCCTTTATGTTCAAAACTCTAGAAAAACTAGGGATAACAGGAACATACCTCAATATTGTAAAAGCAATCTATGCTAAGCCTCAGGCTAGCATCATTCTGAATGGAGAAAAATTGAAGGCATTCCCTCTAAAATCTGGAACAAGACAGGGATGCTCTCTCTCACCACTTCTGTTCAACATAGTTCTTGAAACACTGGCCAGAGCAATTAGACAGACGAAAGAAATTAAAGGCATAAAAATAGGAAAAGAAGAACTTAAATTATCACTATTTGCAGATGATATGATTCTATACCTAGCAGACCCAAAAGGCTCTACAAAGAAACTATTAGAGCTAATAAATGAATTCAGCAAAGTGGCAGGATATAAAATCAACAATCATAAATCAAAGGCATTCCTGTATATCAGCGACAAATCCTCTGAAATGGAAATGAGGACAACCACTCCATTCAAAATATCTTCAAAAAAAATAAAATACTTGGGAATCAACCTAACAAAAGAGGTGAAAGACTTATACAATGAAAACTACAGAACCCTAAAGAGAGAAATAGAAGAAGATCTTAGAAGATGGAAAAATATACCCTGTTCATGGATAGGCAGAACTAACATCATCAAAATGGCGATATTACCAAAATTTCTCTATAGGTTTAATGCAATGCCAATCAAAATCCCAACAGCATTTCTTGTAGAAATAGAGAAAGCAATCATGAAATTCATATGGAAAAATAAAAGACCCAGAATAGCAAAAACAATGCTAAGCAGGAAGTGTGAATCAGGCGGTATAGTGATACCAGACTTCAAACTATACTACAGAGCAATAGTAACAAAAACAGCATGGTACTGGTACCAAAACAGGCGGGTGGACCAATGGTACAGAATAGAGGACACAGAAACCAATCCACAAAACTACAACTGTCTTATATTTGATAAAGGGGCTAAAAGCATGCAATGGAGGAAGGATAGCATCTTCAACAAATGGTGCTGGGAAAACTGGAAATCCATATGCAACAAAATGAAACTGAATCCCTTTCTCTCGCCATGCACAAAAGTGAATTCAAAATGGATCAAGGAGCTTGATATCAAATCAGAGACACGCCGTCTGATAGAAGAAAAAGTTGGCTACGATCTACAGTCGGTGGGGTCGGGCTCCAAATTCCTCAATAGGACACCCATAGCACAAAAGTTAATAACTAGAATCAACAAATGGGACTTACTCAAACTAAAAAGTTTTTTTTTCAGCAAAAGAAACAATAAGAGAGGTAAATAGGGAGCCTACACCCTGGGAACAAATATTTACTCCTCACACTTCAGATAAAGCCCTAATATCCAGAGTATACAAAGAACTCAAAAAATTAGACAATAAGAGAACAAACAACCCAATCAACAAATGGGCCAAGGACCTGAACAGACACTTCTCAGAGGAGGACATACAGTCAATCAACAAGTACATGAAAAAATACTCAACATCTCTAGCTGTCAGAGAAATGCAAATCAAAACCACCCTAAGATACCATCTCACTCCAGTAAGATTGGCAGCCATTAGGAAGTCAAACAACAACAAGTGCTGGCGAGGATGTGGGGAAAAGGGTACACTTGTACATTGCTGGTGGGACTGCATATTGGTGTAGCCAATTTGGAAAGCAGTATGGAGATTTCTTGGAAAGCTGGGAATGGAGCCACCATTTGACCCAGCTATTCCCCTTCTTGGTCTATTCCCTAAAGACCTAAAAAGAGCATGCTACAGGGACACTGCTACATCGATGTTCATAGCAGCACAGTTCACAATAGCAAGACTGTGGAACCAACCTAGATGCCCTTCAATAGACGAATGGATAAAAAAAATGTGGCATTTATACACAATGGAGTATTACTCTGCATTAAAAAATGACAAAATCATAGAATTTACAGGGAAATGGATGGCATTAGAGCAGATTATGCTAAGTGAAGCTAGCCAATCCCTAAAAAACAAATGTCAAATGTCTTCTTTGATATAAGGAGAATAACTAAGAACAGAGTAGGGACGAATAGCAGGAGAAGAAGATTAACATTTAACAGGGATGAGAGGTGGGAGGGAAAGGGAGAGAGAAGGGAAATTGCATGGTAATGGAAGGAGACCCTCAGGGTTATACAGTGGAGGGGGTAGAGAGAGAGGAGGGGAGGGGAGGGGAGAGGTGGGGAGGGGGGAGGGTGGAGGATGGGAAAGGCAGCGGAGCACAACAGACACTAGTATGGCAATTTGTAAATCAATGGATGTGTAACTGATGTGATTCTGCAATCTGTGTATGGGGTGAAGGTGGGAGTTCATAACCCACTTGAATCAAAGTGTGGAATATGATATGTCAAGAAATTTGTAATGTTTTGAACAACCCACAATAAAAAATTTAAAAAAAAATGATGCAGAACACACTAGAACAGGGTAGAAGAAAATGCAACAAGACAAAAAGGAGAAGAAAATACTGAACCCATCTCAGTTAACAAAGAAGTTTTGTTTCCGTTGAATGCGTGTATGAGGATGTGGATGCACAGACCCTGACACAGATCTTTCTCCCTGGGTATTTTTTACTGTGGGTCATAGTCAAAACTTTCACAATCTACTCTTCTGGTCTGTAACTTGAAATACTGAAAGTTCATATTGGAATCAGAGAAAAGAAAAATGTGTAAAGAGGAAAACAATCAGAAAACAGAGAAAAGCCACATGTGGTAGATATTGATTCAGAAAACATTATTCATGTATCATTATAAAAATTATTAGTTAAAAAGAAATATTATTAATATACAGTAATTACCATTTTTACATGTTCGAAATATTTTGCAAAAATTAATAATATTCTGTAAAGTGGCATTATTATTATTATTATTATTATTATTATTATTATTATTATTTTGCAGATGAGATCCTTTATGTTCAGAGGCCACCTCCCCAGTTCCCATGGGATGTGTTTGCTGGATATTAATGCAGGTAAAGAACCTGTTTTCTTTGTTTTATCACATCTCAAAAATGAAGGTGAACAACTTCTGGAAATTTTTTACTATGGGTCATAGTCAAAACTTTGGGGAATTGATTGTCAGTAGGTTAAGAATGTCCGACTCCAGGATCCTGTAGCTCAGAAGGCAGCAGATTTGCCTCTTGAAGGAGGGGTAACAGATGGCTTTCCCCCTGGGCGGGATCTGATGCCAGCATGAAGGGAAGAGCCTGGCGTGCAGGGGCTAAGCTGGGTGCTTAGAGGGACCTGCACAGACTGGGAGCAGGGACCCTGCACCAACTGTTCCCGTCTGTCCCTTCTTTGAATTGTCCAGTCATTCCATGGATCACTGTGGAGCCCATGGCAGAGCCTTCTGAACAAGGGCACAGCACAGGACAAGAGACACAGTTGCTGTCCCACTGGAGCCCACAGTCACATGGTAAAAGGCCCAACAGAGTGAACAGCACAGACAGAAGTGCTGCCAGGTCTGGAGAAGGTGAAGGTGAGATAGAGCTCCCCTCGGGAGCTACCAGAGACCTCTGATGCACAGAGACCATGTCTAGTAGAGATCCCCAGACGGGGGTGGGGGTGGTGAGCTTCCCAGCGTCTGCACACAGGGCTGTGTGCCAGGCCCCACCCTGCCCTCACAGACATTCACCCGAATGCTTAGTCCTGCTTCTCTTTAGGTCTGGAAAGAGAGAACTCTGAGGAGCAGGCAGGGCGTTGGGTAGTGGTGAGGGGCTCCTTTCTTTCCCCACAGTCTACATTCAGTTCTCTCGAGGTTGTTCACAATTCTTACACTGAAAATTCCTTGTTTTCTTATCAATCGTGTATGTATTACCTCAATTCATAAAGTGCTTGGATAACACTTTGTTGGAACTTATAGTTCTAGAAGAAGTGTGGATGAAACATTCTTCTGCCCCTTTGGTTTCTCTGTGGACACAAGACAAGATTTCTAGATCAATCTATAAGGGAAAAAAAGCTATAAGTTCTTTGAGATGCCGTTCAATTGTGGTCTCGTAATTCAGTGATCTAGGGATAATAAATTAATGAACACTTCTTCGATCACTTGTTTCTGCCCTGATGGTCTGGAGTGGTCACCATGGAAACCAGAAAGTGCCCACCTGACCATCAGTGGATGCAAATGTCGAGGTACCAGGGCAACGCAGGGCCAAGAGCAATGGAGCCCCTGTGGACGACCCTGGGAATCAGGGCTGTGCCGAGGCTGAATGTTTTTCTCATTGCGCTGGGAGATGTGCTGTCAGCTTCCATCCCTGTGACAATGTGTTTGAGATGTAACTTGTAAAGACAGAGGACTTAATTTGGATGATGATCTCTGTCCATGGTCAGTTGCCCAAGTGGCTTTTGAGCCTGTGGTGGGGTAGAATATCATGGTGGAGCAGGATGGAACAGGGCTGCCCCTCTCCTGGGGAGCCAGGGAGCAAAGAGAGAGAGAGAGAAAGGGAGCAGGGGTCCCCTATCCCCTTTGGGGGCAAACCCCCAGTGACCTAACTTCTTCCCATAGACCCCACCTCCAAGGTTCCTCACCTCAGAGCACCACACAAGCAGGGACCAAATCTTTAGCATATGGTCCTTGGGGAACATTCCAGAACCAACCATGGCAGGAGAAGATGCAGGAGTCCTTTTAGGAACAGCAACAGCTTCTGAGCTCCTGGCTGCAGAGTGGACTCCGTGGGCCACTGCCTGGTACACACCGCTCCCTACCCACTCATTCAAAATGGGCTTTCAAAGAAAGAGTGGCCTTCAGGACACCCAACAAGAAGTCACACTGGACAGCTCCAAGCAGGGCAGCCCCCTCTGTGATGAAACTCAGGCACATCTACAGGGTTGGGAAAATTCAATAATGGAAAATTTATATCATTACTATTTGGGGAAATTTTCCATTGAAGCTATAAATTTGGAGTTTTTCTAGTGAGTTCCCTCTGTTTAACTCAATGTTCTGATGGAGCACTACAAAAGAAAAAGAAATTTGTGCTGATCATCTCCCAGTGCAAGCGGAGGGCTGTGCTCATTTTTAGGAGGAAGAAGGTAATTGAAGATTTATCAATCTGACAAGAAGCATGAAAGAGTTACATTTCTCCAAAGCTGATACTGTTTCTTTTTTCTTTTTATTCTGTATTTTAACAATGGTAATTATGTATCATTTTAGACATGATTCAAATATGAAGTAATGGACAGTTTAGCACACTTAATGGGAAGTCTTTAATCATTTGAAATCCATCTCAGTATATATTAAGGCATTTTACATTTTAATCACAGTTTTTACTGTTTTAAGAAATTTCTTCACCACTTAAAGAAATTTCCTGAGTGGCAGTACAATAAATTGGCAGGTTTTTGAAAGGTGATTAGCAACATGTTTCAAAACATTTAAAGATCAGCACTTGCTATCTCTTAGTCCCCAGTTCAGGTTTGGAGATATGACTTAATTTCACTCTGTGTCGCTCAGGTCCACCACAATTCAGGGAGTATTATGAAAAGTACAGGGATCTGAATTGTCGTTCATGGGGTGCTAGAGAAGTGTCAGACATGAAGGACTGTGCCCTGCCATCTGGCTTCTGCTGAAGTTAATGACAAATCCAAGGACAGCAGTGCTGAGGGTGTAGGACACCCCTCTGGGATGTCAGCTCCATAGTGACAGTGGCTATACCTGGATCCTTGGACTTGTCAATTTATTGTACCTCCACATCCAGGAACTTACCACATGCTCAGCCAATACTGCTGAAATTCCACCATGAAGCAAGCGGCCTTCTGAATATGTTAACTGAGCACCCAGGTCCACCCATTCCAGAAGCTACCCATCCAAGATTTCCAAGTCATGTGGTTCAAATATGCTTTCCTCTTATAAGCCAACTTGAGTTGTGTTTTATATGGATCAAACATTCTTAATATTAATGGAATCCAAGGTATGTTTTCTGTGTCATTTTACAGTTTTCTGTCACTGGTATATTTTAGGATTCCTAGATGGGAAACAAGCCTGTCTATTTGCAGAGACAGCCATGCTCGGAGACGCCATGTGCTCAATGAGAATGAAATGCACGGTCTCCTGGTTTTCCTTTCCCTACAGTTCCAGACACCCATGAAGGGAATCATGGGTGGCCTGAGGTCCCCTGCAGTCCAAGAGTTGGTGTATGACTGGACTCCAACTTTCCCTTAGACTCTGTGCTACTAGCTCCCAAGAGCCCAAGGGTAGGATCTCAGTCTTCACTCCAATTGTTCCACCCCCACGATCCTTCAAGGGGCAAGGATACTTTCCAAGACTGAACCTCCATCCAGATCCAGTTCAGGAAACCTGTTGTAATGGAAAACTAGAATCAGCAGTGTTAACCAAGGAACTATCCATGTCTATAAAAGCAATGAATTGTTCATGTCTATTTCCATATTATGTAGCATCTGACTGGGCAGCACATGACAATCAAACAGTGCTGAGTTGGTCAACCAATATTTATGAACTACATGCAGGGTGCTTCCTCCTGAGCCAGGAAGGAGACTCTGATGAACCAGGCACACACAAGCTTGAATCTCCAGGTCCTCATGGTCTTGGGGAGTCGAGAGGCAGGGCACATAATCAGAAAAGCACCTCCAGGTAATGGTGGGATGAATGAAGGGAACCAACAGGGAGCAGGCTGGAGAGCAACAGCAGGGAGGAGCTACCTTCGTAGGCCAGGAAGAGAAGGAGCCAGCCAGGTGCAGAGCTCGGCCAGGGTGATCCAGGCTGAGGAAAAGGCTGAGGCAGGAGCCCAGCCAGGGGAAGGAAAAAGAGGGTCCAGGACCCAATGTCCACAGAAGCCTATCCAGTGTATATGTGCTACTAGACAGCTGTACACACTTTGTATAATTGTTCATTTATGGTCAAATTATTGCCCTCCTCAGAGTGAGGTCTTACTCACTCACATGACTCTCTTTGGAGATAAGACCTTCAGGGGAAAAATTATGGTGAAACAAGTTCATGTGGGCATTACCCTAATCAATAGGTATCCTCCTAAGAAGCAGGAGAGGTGTCAGAGGCCACTCTAGCCTTATGCAAACACCAGGAAAGAGCCACCAGGATGCAGCAAGAAGGTGGTTGTCTGCAAGCCAGGAAGAGAAACCTCACCAGACATCAGATAGGATAGCACCTTCTTGGATTTCCAGCATCCGGAAGCATGAAGAATAAGTTTCTACCATTTAAGCTGCTGATTATGATCTGTGGTATTCTCTCATGGCAGCTCAAGCTGATGAATCATATAGCTGACTCTATACATGCATGCATATGTGTGTGTGTATGTGTGTGTGTGTGCACGCGTGAGTATGCGTGATTACTGTATCAAGTGAATAAAGTTAACCAGCAGACTCCATCTTGAAATAAAGGTCCTTTATAAAGCAGGCATTAGCAAATGAGGACAAGAAAATCTGACCCAATGCTGCTTTTGCAAACATAGCTCTCTTAGAACACAGACACGCTTGCTTTGAATGAACTGTCCATGTCTATTTCCATGTTATATGCCAAGCGTGTTAAGAAAGTATTTTAAATAAAGATAAAAAAAAAAAAAGAAGTCATATCAGAGTCAGGGGACCACAAAGCCAAAGCCGTCTACCATTCTTCTCTTTACAAGAACAATTTGCTGTTCCTGCTCTAAAATATTAGCCCATATAATAAGTTGATGAACGATCTTTAGTTTATTTTTCCTTTTCTATTCTCGAAATCAAAATACACTACTTACATAATTTAAGAGCATCTACACATAAACAAGCACCATTTGAGGCGATGCATCAAAAGCATTCAGAATAGATTTAACTCACGTATGAAATATTCAAAGAAATCACTTGAACACGCCGCATAAATAGTAAATGAGATTATCTGATCGTGATTGCTGTTCCTTTTTACCCTGTTTCACAGCAATAAATCATTTGTAAATAAAGTGGTGTTTCTCCAAGTCCCAGCAGCATTTATTGTTCTCTGAGAAATCTAATCACTGTAGATTTTTTCTTGGTTATCCTTCAATATTCTCTCATTTAAAGGTCAATGTGAGCTCCCATTACATAGTCCCTGACAATAACCATTCTTAAAAATATTATTCTGACCTAATAAAGTTACTTGTAGGCCTCTGCCTAGGAGTCGGAGGCAATGCTAATCGACTGTAGACCAAGCAAAGGCTAGGCTAGAAGGTCTCACGGTGGCATCGCTGCCCCTTACAGCCACACTCCAGTGACCTGGGAAACGGTTTCCTGTCCAGTGCTACTTTTGGGATGTGCCAAGCAGCTCCTCCTCTTCCCCAGGGCTCACTTCTGAGAAGCTTCGAGATGCCCACAGGTTTCTAACTAAGCCAAAACCTGAAGAAGGACGTGAAATCCAGAGGTGATGGGGAATCAGTGAGGCACACTCTACTTAGGCCATGATGTGCCGTTTTGCCACAGAACAAATCTACCTCTGGGAAAAACCTGGAGAGTTGGAGATGTATTTTAAAAGCCCTGTATGTTGACATCGGGGACCCGCTGGGACAGCCTGTATTGAGCGGCCAAGAGGCCAGAAGGATCAGAAACTTACTGGGGTGAGACTGACATTTTTGTTTCTTCCCTCCAGAGATTTACTGGCTCTGAGCAGCACTGGACACGGGGTGGAGAAGTCAAACAGATCCTCGCAGGAAATATAACGCTGGCAGGGTTTAGGTCATCCCCAGAGACTAGAAAATAAAAACGGAATGTGGGGCTGCCCAGCAACGAGGACAGGGAGAGCCAAGGCCTAGAGAGAAGGGACATGGACAGAGGGGCTGAGCTCGGCCTCACTTGCTGATGCAGCTGGCAGCGCCTACAGGGTGAGAGCAAGACTCTCTGCAGAGGCGCCTGTGGGCGCTGGGAAGGGGGCAGGCCAGCAGGAGATACACAGGAGAAATGCACTGTGGAACTTCCGAGGCTTTGACAAACTGCTCATCTTCTTAGCCTAGAGACAGAGGCTCAGGGAAAGAAGCTCCAGCAAGGCCAACTGGGTTTGTCATGGGAGGTGGATTGTGCTGATTCTGCATCCAGAGCAAGGCCCAGGTTTCCGGCCTTTGGCTCTTGGTCTTTCACTTAGCATGGAGGTCCTCGTGCTGCGACATCTCTCGACAGCATCAGGAGGACATTTGAGCCGTGACACTGCTCTGCAGCTGCTGAGCTGTGCAGCCGATGAGTTGTAGGAGCTGCATGTCATAGGAGCACACTGGGTGGGACCTGGCTTCTAGACGCAGTTGAATAAAACTGTGTTTGCTTACCGGCCTGTAGCTTTCTCCAAGTGAAGCGCCTCTCCTGAATCAGTTTCCTTGTCTACGACGTGGAGCTAATGGAGTATCTACTTCACAGGGCAGTTGCAAAGACTGGATGCACTGAGACCTGTTTAACAGCAGAAGGGTCCTCTGCACTTAGAAATCTTTGCAGATGACAGATTTACCACTAACCTTAAGCAGATGGAGTACCGTCATGTGATTTTAAGCAACGTTGATTTATGGCATGATAGAACAAGGATCTTATATGTAAGAAAGAAACTTCCAAGCTGGCAATCAGAGAAAGTTTCCTTGAACATTGCTTGCCTGTAATTCCCTCTGTCCCAAGAATCCATAGCACCAGCTGCAGGTGACAGGTATTGGATTGCAATAAACATGGATATATTTCATGGTTTTCTGGCAAATATTTAACAACAGAAAAACAGGCATGTGTCTGTGAGTTGTCTGTAAATAGTACTGATGCAAATGATATGTAAAATGGCATTTGCAATTAATAACAGAGGTGAATATCATTTATTAGAACTCCCTCTAGCCATTCAGTACCCAGTGTTTCTGCTGATTTTTGCTGAACCATGGTCTGACCAGTGGATTTCATCTCAGTCTGTTCTTCGCATTCAACTTACTGTGGTTAAATCGGATAAGTGATCTACTTTTGAACTATTTTAAGCTTTAAATGATTATGTTCACTGTATGGAACCTTCTTCAGCCTCTGCACTGCTCACCATGGGAGGACCATCTTTTTTACTGTTGGAATAATTGCAGAAGTTGGGATGTTGTTTAGTTTTACATCATTTAATAATGGCTATATTTAACAATAAGCTCATAATTTTAAAAAAAAATAGCCTCCACGAGTCTGGCAGGAGCTGAGTTTCAGCACACCACTGCTACCAGCCTCTCCCCAGTCTTTATTCTGAAATATGAGAAGCCTTAGGTGCAGAAATGGCTGTGAAATCTTTTATTACCTCCATTAGTTTGAAAAGGGGTTTATGTAATCCTCTTTGATTGTGTATAAATCACCCCTACTTTCTGCCTGGTTCTGCATGGTCTCCATAAAAGAAAGCGAGACTCTGAGCTCTAATTATACATTAACAAGCACAAATTAACGGTGGCACAGAAAAGCTTTTCTATTGGCTGGATTGATCATGGGATTCTGGGGAGCTCGGCTGATGACATTGGATAAGCACTTCCCCCAATGCCCAGGGACTAGAGCATAGTATATCATGTCAACCCCATTATGTGTCTGAAAAGGTCCCTGGGCACAGCCCTCATTTCAGATGTTGAAAGTAGAAAACTGCTGTTTCCTGAAGTCAAATGGTCTCAATTCAAATCCCACATGAGTTACTTCTGAAGCAAATGACCAGCGCATGCCTTAACTTCCTCCTACATAAAATGGGGACAGATCAGCTGTGGCTGAGTACTTACCACAGTATGGCACCTAGGAAGCCAACAGAAGGGCCACCTTAGCTATTATACCAAGGCCAGTATGAATCTGTAGGCCACTACCAAATGGGAAATCAGAGAAATGTTAACACACAGGAGCTCCCTAAACAGAAGTTGGCGGAAACAAGGGAATGAACAAGATAGGGTGAGGCACCCAAGAGCTAGCAAAAGTGGAAGCAGCAACTGCCCCAAACAGAAAGGGCAGGAGGGTGAGCCTGTCCCCAGGACCCCA
Source organism: Marmota flaviventris (assembly GCF_047511675.1). NCBI lineage: Eukaryota > Metazoa > Chordata > Mammalia > Rodentia > Sciuridae > Marmota > Marmota flaviventris. Next base: position 133,781,618 of record NC_092498.1, read on the forward strand.
GGAGGTCCCCATTGGGGCTGTGGCCTTCCTCAGAGAAAGGCAGGAATCTGGGAAGGTGGCCTGGCACCCAGGAGGTAGGGAGGACAATGCTCTGACCTGTCTTCTCCCTGGCCAGCAGTCCTCCTGTGGCCTCCGGTTGGTTCAACATGCCTGGAAGTCAGCAGGCCGGGAAGTCAGGTTCAGTGGGACCAAGGGGTTAGCATCCTGGAAGGGGCAGGGCAGGGTGCAGAGCAGGTCAGCAGAAGCAGGACAAAAAGCATCTAGCAAAGAGGACCACTCTGGAGCTCACAAGCTGTAATCAGTAAGAAAAGGGGCAGAGCTGTCTCAGCAGAGCCTCAGTCTCCCTGCGAAGCATCAAGTGACACCTAGTTGCCTTCAACTTGTGACAAACTCTCACACAGTTGTGATCTGGTTTTGCAACACAGCCAGAAATGATATCCTCATTTTAAAAGTGAACAAGAATTATTAGCTCTCTGGGATTATCCTGAGGCTATAAACCTAACAAATTATTGCCATTTAAGTTCTTAAAGTCTTCTAACACACTTCTACAAGAGAGGTATTGATCTGTATTTTGCCAATAGACAAAGAAGTAGGGAGATATTAATGGTCAAGGGCCACCATTACCCATGGTTCAAGGTTTGCCTAACAATTAAGGAATTCTTGGACATGCACAGGGAATTTAGCAGAGGGTTTGAGAGCGCATGTCTTGAGTATGTTTGCCTTTGGCTCAGCAGGATGTGCTGAGGGCAAGTGGTAGTCCATGCTCTCTCCTACCTGCTAGCCCTGCCTCCTGGGGAGCTGTCCAGTGCAGAACACAAACAGCAAACCAAGACATAGGGACCCTTGGGTGACAGACGGGGAAGGTGCTGGGGGCTGGGGCACATCACTTCAGGGCATTCCAAATGTCTTTTCCAGTAAAGTGGTATTTCAGCAGGGACCTAAGGAAAGCAAGCCTGGTGGATATTTCAAGGGAACAGTGTTCCCAATCAAGTCAGACCTAAGGAAAACACTGTTTTTTTGGTTTTTTGCTTTTTAAGTACTCCCTATATAATCATGAGCAAGTAGCTGGGTCTTACAGGCTCCATTTCCACATTAACACAATATAGATAAAAACACAGTATTCAAAGAGCTATTGCAAAGGTTAAATAGCACCTGAGATGTAAAATGCCTATGTATTGTACTTAGTATATCACACCTACCTAAGAATTGGGAATTCTGTTACTATTTTTAGTACTCAAAGACTAAAATGCTTTGCTTTTTCATATCGCAGATTTGCACCCAATCCCATAATGCCTAAAAGCATTACCTTGTGGGATATTACACCTTGTGACAAATAGTCCAATTCTAATATCATGCACTTTATTTGTTTCCAGAATTTTACGTTTGGACAGAATTGAAATAAAACAGACCATCATAAATGCCCTGCTGGAAATTTTATTGTCTCTGGACATATAATGGAAGTCTGCATTGGAAAAAACTAAAAACATGTTTATAGCTACTTATTTATATCACTGATAGACCCCATTCTTTCTAACCATTTCCTTGTATCTAAATGAATAAAAGAAATGACATCATTTGTGTAAGTGGCAAGGGACCTTTTTGACAAGTCCCTTGAATTGCTGTGTGTTTCTTCTGAGAGTCTCATGTTTTGTCGGGGAAGCATGTGGGAAGAACACCTTGTCTTGTTTTACGACCTTCTTTGTAGAATGTGAAAGCAAGTCTTCTCAACCTCTGTGATAGCAGCTCTGGTGTGTATGGGATGCTTTGTTACAATTTGAATATCTATTCTTTTGTTTTGAGAGATTTTGGAATGTATTAATAGCAAACAAGTTTCAGTGTAATTATACCCTGCTTAGATGTATCACTCAGATCTAAAAACAACAACAACAACAAAACCAATTGAGAACAGTAGCATCATGAGGAATTATTGTTTCCTTTTCAGTGTGGTAAACTGCCAAGGACTGACATATCAATGCATAATTGTGGTCCCAGAATTGACAGATGTTATAGTTTTCCAGTAGATACCAGTTATATGGGAAAGGATGTAAACTCTCAGGGTTGAGGGTGTAGCTCAGGGGTAGGGTGAGCACAGAGCACATGAGGGACCCTGGGTTCCATCTCCAGCACTGTGTGACATGAGCCCCAGCCTGGGGCGCCTGGGACTGTGCTTCTGGTCTTCAGCAATCGTCACCAGGCCGCTGAGACCTGCTCCTTAAGACATGGACTTCACAACTGGGCTGGAGCCTTGGAAGAATGAACTTGGTAAATTGATCATCAGGCCAGGTGAGCCAAGCCTGCCGCACAGGAAGGGCTATAGCCATGTCCCTTAGCTTTGCCGGCAAGTCAAACCTCAGCTCTGAATTACAAATTCAGGAAGAAGACCAAAGCTAGGAGAAAGCAAATCTAAGTTAGTGTACAACTTTGCCAGTTAGACTTGGGGCATGTTCCCTGGCTGATGTGCGGGTATTGCTCTCATTAAATTGATCAGTTTCATATGCGAAGGAGGCCTCCTAAGTCCACTGCTGCCTCGTCTCAGCACGTCTCCTGTTCCCGTTCCCTTTGTGCTCCCTGGGGACTCTAAATAGAATCATGAAAATCTGTTTAGCAATATAATGAAAAGAAAACCAAGTTTGACTTGCAAACTGATTGCCTTTGCTATGAACAGAAATAAAGCAATTTACTATGTTTTTTTTTTAACTCAAAGAACTACTCTTCTTTGTCAGTTCCAATTATATGCTGTAAGAGGAAAGACAGAGCTGTATCTTTGGGGAAGGGCTCAGTCAACTTGAGGGCCTGTGTTTTCAGGGAATGAAACCATTCAATAAATATACACGTAAATGGGGGGAAAGCCAGGGCTTTTTCTTTACCCATTCTTTGTATTTGAATAAACCACACACTTCTTCATTGATGTATATTGGGGTCTTTTTTGTTATAGCAGCCGCCATGCTCTGTACCACTATTAGATGGAGCAAGGCCAGTCCTTGAACCTGCAGAGCTGGGAGCTGAATCTGGAACACACCAGTGGCTGTGGTCACTCGGTCTGTGCTCCAGGGTCCTAGAATCAGGCGCGGCTGAGCGTTTTGGCCTTCTGAAAGATGATGTCACATGTATGGATGATCATGAGCACATAGATTTCAGGAACTTAGAGAAGATAGAAATTATGGTATGTGTTCTTCTCCCTCTGCCTGAAACTGGATGAAATCACACCCACTGATTAGTCAGCTTTTCCTCATTAGGACCAAAATACCTGACATAAGCAATTTAAAAGAGGAAAGTGCAGTTTTGGCTCACAGTTTCAGAGGTTTTCTGACCGTGGTCAGGGGGCTCCAAGGCAGAAACCTTAGGGAGAAAGGGTGTGAGAGAGGCCGGCTGCTCTGGTCATGGCAGCTGGAAGGAGAGAGAGAGAGAAAGAGAGAGATAGAGATAGATAGATAGATAGAAAGATAGATAGATAGATAGATAGATAGATAGATAGATAGATAGATAGATAGATAGAGGAGCCTGAGACAAGACATGTCCCCAAGGTCACAGCCCTAAAGACCACTCCCTTCTACTAGGTACAGCCCCCTCAAGTTTCTACCACCTCCTAACCATGTGTTCATTTATGAATCCCTCAATGGGTTAATCCACTGGTGGGGTTAGAGCCCTCATGATCCAAGCACTCACTCCCCAAAGCCCAGGTCTAAACATTACTGTATGGAGGGACCAGCCTTCAATACAGGAGCCTTTGGAGGACACTTCTTCCAGAAACCTAAAGCCCTCTCACTGTGCTTGCTTGTCTTTTAGTCAGACCTCTGTCTCCCACACACAAAGGCACGGCTATGAGACAAAAGAAAATGTCAGTAAATGGCGGAGTTGTGAATTATCTCCATTTCAACCCTCCTTCAGTACTGGTTACATCCAGGAGAATCCACCCAGGTGCTGTGGGGTTTGCAAACTTTCTCATTTTCCTCATTAGCAAAGGTAAGCTCACACTTGGTCTTGGGGGATAGTGTTTAGTATCCTCAGCAAGGATTTTATACTACTGAGTCATGTCATAGTGTTTTATGGTTATCTTCTGGATCCTTCAGATTTGGTTCAGAGAAGCAGAACTGAAGTGAGCCACAGAATGAAGAAAGTGCTACAGCAGCAGGACTTGGTACCTGAGGTCCTCTGCAGGGTCCTTCTGTTCTCCCACTTGCAGGTGACCTTCGCAGCTGTGTGGAGACGTGTTGTTCACCAACACAGGGAGATGCTGCAGGCATTTGGTAGACAGAAGACAGGGTGCCGCTATGCATCCTACACTGTGGGGACAGATGGCCTCCAGGGAGGACATCCAGGCCATTGCGTCAGCCCGTTGGAAGTGGGGAGCACTGCCTCCCACAACCTGGTGAGAAGCTAGTCACAGAGAGCAGTGATCTTTTACTGTTGTTTCTGGGGGCCAGAGGATGGGACAAGAGCTGCAGGCAGAGCATGAAGAATGTTGTGGAAGCTTTGACACCTCAGGATCTGCTCCTCAGCACACCTTATGGTGCTGCCCTGCAGAGCACATGGCTGTTGTGAACAGAGTCTTGTCTCTGCACTTCATTCAAGTTCTTCCTAGTCAAGGCTAAGTCTGTTCCACATGGGGAAAGGCTTTCCTGGGATATACCTGAAGGCTTATCAGCTCCGGGGTGCAGCTCAGGGGTGCAGTCCAACCGCCACAGTCATTGTCCTTATGGCAAGTTGAATGGGTTCTCCCATGATGGTGCAAGATAAAGCTCCTGTGGGTTCATCAGCTCTCTGTCACTGTAACAAAACACTAGAGATAATCCAGTGATAAAGGGAAAAGTTTGAGTTGACCCCTTTGCTTTGGGCTTGTGGTGAGACAGAACATCATGACAGAAGTGCAGGGCATCCCTAAACCATTACCTCATGGCCAGGGAGTGAAAGGGAGAAAGAGGAAGGGGCCAGGGTCCACAACCCCCATCAAGAGAATGGCCTCAATGACCCAAAGGCCTCCTTCAAAGCTCCACCTTCCAAAGGCTCCATCACCTTCCAGCAGTTGGTCCGGGGACCAAGCCTTTGACACGTGACCTTGGGGGATGCTCCAGATCAGAGGGAGCCTTTTTTAAATAAATAAAATTAAGCTAAACAAATAACTATATGAAATCAATTTGCCCATAAAGGCAAAAACTAAGATGTAGAAGACATGGTGTTGAAAAAGCTGTCAAAATCTGTTAGCAGTACGTAAATGACGTGATGTGAGACATTGACTCCACCCTGGATGTCCTTACTGGCCTTGGGTTAACATCAAGTGTCTCTCTGGGGGTGACCACAGCCACACCCACTCATCCTGTATGTTGGAGTGACTGTTGGGAGCAGCCATGAGCCTACGTAATCAAAGCTATTTTTCATAACTTTCTCACAGACAGAAATGGCCAAGGGACTTGATTGTAGACAATGAGATATATGTGGGAATTGTTGAATTGTACTTTGAGGAAAAATCGTCCTGGTTGAGTTGATAATGAGCCCTCAGGAATTTTCCCATGTGGAAGAGAAAAAGAGAGAGAGAGAAAAGAAAAATGTTCAAGAGTGTTCTATGTCACCAAGCCTCTAGAGCAGCTGTTCTCAAACAGGGCAAGTTTGTCCCCTTGGGAAAATTGGGAAACTTGAATACACCTTGGTCATGACCCCTGGGTGCCAGGGAGAGACTTCTACTAGCAACTAGTGAGGAGAGACCAGCGTCCTGCAGGTCACAGGACAGTCCATGCAACAACTGTCCAGCTCCGGCTCCACAGAGCTCAGGTGAGAAACCATCTCAAGGAAGTGGTCTAAACTGTGCAGGGTTTTTATGCTTGAGGGAGATGTGACCGTGTGAGAATTGAAAGGCAAAAACTGCTGTAAAATGTGCTCCGGCCGGTGGTCATCCCTGCTCCAAGTCCTGGTAAACACAGCCAGGTTTCTGTTTATCACCAAAGGAATCAGGGTGCTCCTCCCTACAAATAACTTAAATTTGGAGCACCTTGAGGTGGTGGCCATCAGTGGTGGGTGAAACTGCCCCTGGTGAATTGTCCTCAAAAGCTCTAAATTGCTGCATAGAGGGGGAAAGGTTAGTTTTTAAAGATTGATCTGGGCAATAGGTAGGGATTACTAATTGGCAGCTTTTCCCAATGCCTCTAAATTGCAAATCAATGTTCTTTGTTCTCTGTTTTCATAAATTAACATTTTAAGGAGCATAAAAAAATCCATACTTGAAAAATTTTCATAAAAATAAAGTTCAATTCTTAAAATCTTTGCACCACTAATATCAGGAATTTTCAGAAAGTTGAAAGTGGAGCATGATAAACATTGTAAGAAAATCTGCATTCGCCTGCCCAAATGTTACTATTTTTCCATCCATGGGATAATTTTATGGAAAAAATAGTTCACAGAAATGCTCTGAAATTATTAATTAATCACCCACATGTACAATGTTTCTTCTGAATGTCCTTTTAGAGGGAAAACATAAATGAAAAATCCCGAGATTTTTCTCCATCACAGGTCAGTTTGACATTCACAAATATTTGGACCCTATTTTCAAACAGACCTTCCTTAGGGGAAAGCCACCAGTGTGCATCCTTCCAGGCCCTGTAGGCAGCATCCTGAATTATGCACAATCTGAGACTGGGAAGAAGCCTCTGGTACCTTCTAAAACAGGAGACTATGGAGGGGCTGAGGGAGCTACCCTCTCTGGGCAGCTCCCTGGGCTCCTGGAGGTGGCTATGAGGCTTGGACACCTATAATGAGCTGATTTGTCCAGCTCCCCAGGACAAAGCAGCAACATGTAAGACAACTGAGCTGCGGTGAGATGGGCCCCTGGGCATAGGGTTGCTGCCACCTGGCCCCTTAAGTGTTGTCCTTGCTGTGTGGGACCAAGGCTTCAGAGATACCCTGTCTTTATCTGTCTTCCTCTTGCTACCTTGGAAGTGTCCAACTGCATCTGAGGACAGCCACAAGGCTGTGGACAGCTCAGTGGGGCCTGGCCTGGGCATGTGAGGAGTGGAAGAGAAAGGACCCATAGTGGACATCTGAGGTTTGCAAACCCACGAATGAAGGACACAGGATGAGACCCTGGCATGAAGCACCCCTTACGTGGGCTAATCTCAAAGGCAGTGGGTTCCAGGGGAGACCGTGTGAGGAGAGGAGAGGGGCTGACTGTACAGAAACAGTGACGACTGGAAGCTGTTGAACTGCAGAGATGAGGCGCAGCAGCGTTTGCCATGGAGAACTAACTGGGGCCAGGGCTCACGTTCTTCCTGACAATTCTCTCAGCATGTAGTGGCATGGGTCCCATCGTGACCAAGCACCTGGTACAAGGGTGTCACCGGTACAACTTTATTCCCTTCTCCTCCTGCTTCCAGACTCTGGCCTGAGGCAAGCCACTTAACTTTTGCCTGGCTTTGCTTTCTATAAATAAGACCATCACACCAGCTTTTATAATTGAGGTTATTTAATATATATATAACAAAGAGAATGACAGAAATGTTGCCAAACCACACCTGTTTTGCCTGGTGTGCCTCTGCCAGTTGCTAAAACAACAGGTCTTGTGAGACAGTGAGTTTAATCAGAAGCAAGGAGATGGGAGGCAGGTTGTGAATCCACCCCGCTGAGAACAGTGTTTAGGAATATTTACCCCATGGGGAAGCAGGTTGTCCAAGGCATGGGGGAGGTGATGGGGTGAGGATTTGAAGTGATTGGCGGTCTGCGCCTGTGTGATCAATCCTCACACACTTCAGAGGACATTTTCAGAAAGTGGCAGCAGCAACATGATTTGTGGGTGGAAGATTGGGTCATCTGACACTTGTGTAGGCCCCAGTGCAGGATCTGGGTGGTTTCAACTGGTTTGAGATGGACAAAAGCAGCCTGCAGTTTCTGGAAAGACAACTTAGGAGACCCTCCTCATCATGCAGGAGATAATAATATATTCCTTAGCTATGTGACCTTCAGAGTTGGTGATTTGACCAAATTATATCATAATTATGTCATGTACCTATGAATACATAGCAGCAAATCCCACTTTTATGTATAATTAAAAGGCATCAATAAAAAAGCTGAAGAAGTAAAATAAAATAAAAATGTGTTTTCACGATGTAAAAATAAAATAGAATAAAGTCAACTAGGCAAGGGCATTTTGTAGGGTCTGGAGGGCCGATCCAGGTTTCCCTGTTCCTCATACCTGAACTCAAAGTGCCTTAGTCAACAGAAAACTGCTGTTTCCTCAAGACAGCAAGTCCAAGGTAGGACAGAGAACAGGCTAAGGAGCCAGTCCATTCAGGGACTCCCTGGGGCCAAAGAAAATAATCCCTCAGAGTGAAAGGAACTCTCCCAACAACTTTTTTAAAATTCTCTACACTTTAAAAGGCAAAGGCAGAGCCCCAAGAGGCTGGCCACCCCCTTGGGCGCAGAGAGCTCCAGAGAAGTCCCACCTGGAGAGAGGGCAATTCTTCCGAACGCATTAGCATCTATTAAATAGATTGACTTATACATCTTTAAACTTCCCCTAAGCAAAGCCCAGGCCTAGATAGCATCAGCATCGAATTCTACCAAATACTTCAGATGAATTTGTATCTTTTCTCTCTAAAACCTTCCAAAAAGCAGAGGAGACAGGAACATTTCCTAACTCAAAGTATAAAGCTGAGTTCTCCTGAGGCCACAGCCAGGCAGAGCCTTTGAGAAACTGATGTGACTCCATTTTTGAGAAACCAGCCTCTACCTCAGAGCAAAGCCTGTCCAAGGGAGGGAGCGCGGCCCTTGTCCTTGGGAAGACCCACAGAGCACTCCTAGGCACATACCCACCCTGCTGAGTTGTTTATCTACAAATAACAGGAGAAATCTGCTGTGCCAGGTGTCCCCAACTCAGTCAGGCTAGATGAGGACCCATAGCAACCCCCTAGCAACCTCCAATCAGCAGGAGACAGGGCAAATATCTGGGATGCCAGATGACCCCCAGTACTTTATGGTGGTTGATAATGTGTTGGGAAACCATGTAGTTCAGCACATACTCCCCTCGTGGCTTAAACCAATCAGTTCAAAGGAATCCCCCTCTTGTACTAACCAATCACCCCTACCCAACTTGTTCCTGCCACTGAATGTGCTAATCAATGTTAAGAGTTGTTGTTTGACTTTCCCGTGGTGTGTGATGATTTGCTAAGAGAGGCTATGATGTATGTGAAGTCCCTGCCTTCCCCAAAGAGTGTATAAAACTGCTGCTCGGGGCCTCTCAGTGTCACCAGTTGCTGTGCACGAAGGACAGAGCTAGCTCGCAATAAACACCTCTTTGCTGCTTACATAGATCTTGGTCTCTGGTGGTCTTTTGGGGGTCTCGAACTCGAGCATATCACCTTTAACAGAAAACTAGGGGCCAACATGTATTTCAAACAACGACCTCCACTCAATACTAGTGAGCTAAGCCAGGGGTGTCCCTGGTCCCCTCCCCTGGCAGGCACAGTTCATCTGAGAAGCAGGAAGTTGTTTCCCTGTGAAACCAATGAATGTAAAAAAGCAAAAACAAAGCAAAACAACTTCCTGGGCAGGATAAAGGTCAAAAACCATTTGATCTTCTCAAGAGATTAAAAAAAGAAAAAAGAAAAAAAAAAAAAAGGTTGTGAGATTAAATGCCCATCATGGAAAAACTCTTAACAGCAGAGCATTTCTCCACACTGAACATGCCACCCAGAAACATCCACAGTCCCCCAGGCCTGGAGGGGTTCAGCAGGCATCTCCCCTAACACTCCAAGCCCCCTGGATGCCCAGGGCTGTTCACCCCTGCAGGGGGCCTTCTGGAGGCCTCAGAAAGGGAAGTAGAAGTCCTGGCATCCAGCTGGGGAGGAGGGAGGGGAGACAGAGCTGCTGCAGATGGCTGGAGCCTGTATTCAGGAAATGCTAAGAAATTAGTTTTAAAAACCTTTTAGAGCTAATAAAAGAGCTCCATTGTTCAGCAAGCTGGCAGGAGATGAGTGTGCAGAAACCAATTGTGTCTCTACATACTGGGAATGAATAATGCAAAAATTAAATTAAACAAATAATTCTATTTGTAAATGGAAAAGAGCAAAATACTTGAGAAAAAATGAACCAAGGAAGCAACAAAGCTTATACATTGACAATTATAAAGTGGTGTCGGAAGAATTTTCCAGCCAGGGCAATTGGTTGAGAAATGGAAATCAGACATCAAGAATGTAATGGAAAGGGTCAAACTAAATTCACCATCTTGTGTACGGAAAATTCCAAGGAATCAACATGAAACCTGATAAAAGTAGTCGGTAAATTCAGAAAGTCTTAGGATGTAACTACCATGAACAAAAATAAATTGGATTTCCAGATAGTGACCATGAGCCAACTGAGAATGAAATAAATAAAAATTACATTTATAATAATAGTAATGGGAAGAAGTTTTTAAAAGCCATGCAAACTTACTCTCTGAAAACTAAATATATTGCTTAAAGGAACTAAAGAAGACCTAAAATATGGAAAGAGAGTCCATGCTCATGGATCTAAAGACTCAAAAATGTTAGGAAAGTGATTCCCCTCAAATTGATCTAAAAATCAAATAGTCCTTACCCAAATCCCAGCTGAATTTTCTGTGGAAATTGACAAGCTGAGTGTAAAATCTGCCTGGAAATTCAGGAGGCCCAGAGCAGCCAAAGCAATACTGCAAAGGAACAGAGTTGGAAGGTGTGAGCCCCACCTAGGAAGAAATACAGATCAGTGGAACAGAAGTGGAAATTCATGGAAAACCCTCATATTTAAATCAAATGGGCTTTCTTGAAGGCCATTCAATGAGGGGAAAATGTAATCTTTTCAGGGAGGGGTCCCGGGGAACTTGATCTTCACATGTAAAACCATAAAGCTGGACTCCCACTTCGCACCATGCCCAGAAATATAAACCCAAAGTAAATCAAGCAACAGCTCCTCTTAGGAAGAAGGAAGTAGGAACATTCTAAGCTTGGAAGAGCAACAGTTGGGCTACTTGCCTGGCGTGGACATCTTTCCCTGTTTCAGATTCAAGGTGGACCTTGCCCCTGTGAAGTGTGTGCATCATCTGGCACCCATATACTGCCTCCTGGCTGTGCCCTTCCTGGCTGTGCCATGCTCTGAGCGAGGATCTGGTGCAAGAGGGCCCATGCAGGTCATACACCCTGCCATGGCTGCTGGGGGACCTGCTGTCCACAGGCATCGATGCCCACCAGGGAAGCTGCTAGGTGGGTAAAATGTTTCCACCCAGGGCTTGGCTGTTGTGCTATTCATGGGGACTGGAGACCAAGACAGGGTGACCAAAGCGCTGGGAGTTATGTTCTTGCTAAAGGGCAGCAGACACCCCCCCTCCTCGGGTGGACACAGCTCTGTGAATGTGCTGGTAGCCACTGAGTTGCACATTTTAACAGGGGAATTCCATGGTATGTGAATTATGCTCCAATAATCCTATTAAAAAGAGATGTTAGCCAGTTGACATGGGGAAGATAATTAGATTGTAATAGGATTAATGAAATCATTAACAATAATCATTTACATAAGAGCCTGAGTATGGGGCTTGACTTTTTGAAAACCACTCAATAAAAATTAATTCTTGTACTTACTGGTATTGTTTCATCTTCTTCTTTCAGTCTCCCCCCAAAAATGCATTAATAAATTGAAGTTACCCTTTCTTGATAAGCAAAATTTCTTGTTGCTGTGGCTGTTTTTAACCAAAGTCTGAAGTTTCTGTGCAGATAGCAGGGTGGGTGTGGTTTATCATAAACAGGGGAGGCTGGTCCCACTGACTTTTTGCAACGATGAGCAGGGAAAGGTCTCCCTCAAAGACAGAGAGCTGATGTTGGCACCCTTACAGGCCAGTAGCAAAGCTGACCCATGGCTCACCTGGGCAGCATCCAATCCACAGCCCCTCAGGGGCACAGGTGCCGCCATTTGTGTGAGCAATAAATCTACCTTTGTCGATGTGGAAAGAGTCAGTACAACATGTCATGTGTACATTTTCTGATGAAGTTTATATCTTGTGATGTTAAGAAAACAATTCCCTTCCATCAAAAGCCCCAATGAATGATACAAATACTAATTTCTAAAGACAGACACATTTTCTGGGTTAATAGATTTTGTGTGCATGTTAAGATGTCATCATATATACACATCAGGTGTCAATCTCTTTGATAATTCATAATAAGAATGGTGGCTACTTTAAATAAAAATATTCTTAGTAAATATCATAAAACTAAAGAGCAGATTATAGGAGACCTAAATGGATGCAGAGCCCCCTTGTGCTCCCTGATCAAAATGCTTAATATTGTAAGCACAGATTCAACATGCTCTCTGCCTTTGAGGGAGACCTTTCCCTGCTTATCCTTGCAAAAAGCCAAATCCAGGTGACTTCTTTGTAGAAAGTAACAAACTAAAGCTTAAATGTATATGGAAATGCAAGGTTTCCAGAACAGGCAAAACAATCTTGAAGAAGAACAAAGTTGAAGGACTGACACTTTTTAATGGTAAAACTTACCATTAAGCTACTGCCATCAGGACATTGCAGTACCTGAAAGAGATGGACATCTGGATAAGTGGCACCAAAGTACAAGTCTAGACACTGTGCCAAGTGGTTAGGAGGGAGTAGAGAAGCTTGCCTCTCATCCTCCTCTGGAGGAAACACGTGGAGCAGCCAACTGGGGGATAGCTTGGCAATTTCTTAGAACATTAAGAGTGAAGTTGTAATGTGACCTTGCGATTCTACTCCTAGGAGTGCACCCATGAGACTGATACTTACCTGCACTAATCTGTGCACTGATGGACACAACAGCATTACTAATGCCAGCCCCAAATGGAAACAACTCAAAGATCAAGGTAGAACGGACAACCAGAGGGTGGCTTATCCATATCATGGGATAGTATTCACCCATGAAAATGAAGGAAGCACCTGATCCCATATGGATGGACCCTGTAGCTGTAATGCCAAGTGTGATACCAAGGCATGAAAGCCTACATATCTGCAAGTGCATCTGAAGAAACTGTCCAGAATAGGGAAGCTGTAGAGGCAGAGAATGGATCCACTACCATGTAGGGTTTATGGGGTGGGGTGATAATGAGGAGTGAGACTGCTAATGGATATGCAGCTCCTTTCTGACTTAATGAAAATGCTTAAAGACTGATGCTGGGGATGGCTGTGTGACTGCAGGTACTAAAAGTTACTGAAGTGTACACTCTAAATGGGTGAATTGCGTGATATGTGTAGTATCTCAAAAAAATGGAATAATAGGGGCTGGGGCTGTGGCTCAGTGGTAGAGCTCTTACCTAGCATGTGTGAGGCACAGAGTTTGATCCTCAGCACCACATAAAAACAAACAAATAAAATAAAGCCATTCTTTGTATCTACAACTACAAAAACATATTTTTTAAATGGAGTAATAAATAGGAAGCATTTCATCTGGCCAAATGATTTCAATGGTCACCAACATATTAACCTCTCAGAAGGCATTCTGTCCAAGTCAGCTATGTATCCCATGCACGCTTGTGCTTTCTCTGTTTTTAGTACAAAAAAAATTTTGAAAGATGGTGAGTGACTTTTGTGCTTTTAGTTCTGGGGTTGTTTCTGACTTCCTTATGCATTAATGAGGAAACCTTGATGTTTCCAGAGAAAGTGGAAGGTAATGCAGAAGGAGATAGTAAAAAATGGGTACAGAGGGGCTGGCACATCACCGATTCACAGATTCAATTATCGGGTGAAACCTGGAGCAAAACTCATTTTAATGAAATGTTTTGCAAACCAAAACTAGAGAGAAAAAAAAAAATAAGCATCACCGTTTGGCTATCTTGAATCGACTAAAACTGTGGTTACTTTCTTGAAAATAAAAATCTTTGCCTGAATACAAGAAATAATTGTAATTAGTATTTGGAGGAGCAAGGAGAACTGAATTAAAAATACTCATCTTTTATTAATCACATAAATTTTTCATAAGAAGTTTATTTTTACTAAGCTCAGGCTAACTGGGGGAAAAAAACATTATTTGACAAAATTCTGGAAACAATTGGCCCATGACAATTCAATGCTATTTTCCCAAGCTATTGTTTTTAGTAGGGGCTTCAGTAAGCAGAGTTCACATGGGTGTTTCCTGCCCTGTGGGGCAGTCGCCATAGGCCAGGAGTTCACATGTGTCTGTGGAGTAGGATGAGCTCCCTCCTGATAATCCCTCATCTGCACTAGAATGCTCCAAGAAGGAACAAAGCCACCACTGTGGACACCTCCCTAGGAGCTCCCAGGAATGAGCTCACAACTCCTGAGTTAAGTGACCAGATGCCCACTCACAGGAGTAAGAGCGCCCCTTACCTGAGGAGTCCAGGAGCAAAACCACAGGCTTAGCAGACTGAGGCTTTGAAAATGCCCCTGCATCTCTGTGCACTGAGCATGGCTCACAGATGCACCTCACAGGCTTGGTGGTATTGTAAGGAGGCACTACAGGAATCTTGGTATCTGGCATCAGCTGGGGAGTGGGTTTCTACAAACCAGAGGGAGGCATGATAAGAAAGGGTGATTTTAGGAGGTATTTTACTGAGAGAAAATAGTTAAATCAAAGTCTTAAAACAAGGAGGAGACATCTTTAGTTTTGTTTTCGGCATCAAGTTACACAAATCCCTGTTACAGTGCTATAAAAACAAGGAACAGTTACACTTTATAAAAATGCTGTATTAGAGCATTATATTTATACATAGTATCTGGGTTCCTCCTGACATACATCCGGGGGTTTGATTTCCATCCCCCTCCCCCTCCTTTTTCCTCCTCTCCTCTCTCCTGCTTTTCTCTCTCTGCTGATCTCCCTTTCACACCTTTATTTATTTATTTTTGATTGGTACATTCTACATATGCATAAAGGAGACATTTCCTATATGATAGATAGATAGATAGATAGATAGATAGATAGATAATCAGAAAATGACTCTGTTAGATTCACTGCAATTTCTTCCCCTTCCCTTCCCTCCTCCTTCCTCTCTGTCTCCTACTTCTACTCCACTGATCTTCCCTAGATCTTTGTGACTACTGATCCCCTCCCCACTGCCTTCTTCTCCTTATGCTGTTATAAAACCAGAAGGAATTGGGGGCTGGGGTTGTGGCTCAGCGGTACAGTGCTCGCTTTATATGGGCGAAGCCCTGGGTTTGATCCTCAGCACCACATAAAAATAAGTAAATAAAATAAAGGTGTTGTGCCCAAGTACAACTAAAAAATAAATATTAAAATACAAAAGGAGGAATTGGGCGACCAACTCAGAGGGTCTACAAATGATACTGAGTCCAACAGTAAAATAAAGTATCCTTGGGTGCTCCCATGAGAAACACCACCAACACTATGTAGAGGTGGAAGGGTAGCTTGGAGATGGGAATTCATTCATGCACTGGAGAGACAACAAGTCTTACGGAAGGCCTTCCACAAGCTGGGGAACCAGGAATTCAGTGGTCTCATTCTTCTGAATCTGGAAGGCTGAGCAAACCAAGGGATGACAAAATTCCCAGTCCAAGTTTGAAAGAGAACTGGGGCTTATGTCAGTAAGTCCCAGAGTCCAAAGTCATGAGAACAGGGGCTCTGAAGTCCAAGGGCAGCCCAATACAGTTGTCTCAACAGAAGATAAAGACAGAATTTACCTTCCTCTGCCTCTTTTGAGCTCACAACAGAATGGATGGTGCCCACTCACAAGGATAAAGGGGCAGATCATCCCCAGTTCATCTACCAAGTCAGATGCTAATGTATTTCAGAAACACCCCCCACCTGAGACATGCATAAATCATACTTTACCAGCTATCTGGGCATCCCTTTACCCAATTATGTTAACATATAAAAATTAACTTCACTGTAAGGAGAGATCCCAGGACTCCAGAAGAGAGAACAAATTCCCATTTGTGTTTTCCCTGATTTTTATTTTATCTCATCTTAGAAATTTTTCATGAATACTGATTAAACATGATTTTGACAATTATCTTTACAAACATTCCATTAATAAAAAGCAGAATGATCATTCCAGGAGAAACCTATCCATTCAAGTAAGCATGTGCTGGGCAGGGAGCTGGGCTCAGAAGACAGAGCGATAAGTCCGTGTTTGTGTGGTTTTTTGCACAAAGAGAAACCGCAAACAAGAGGACGTAATCACAGGTCCTATTTCAGCTCCCATAGAAAATAAGTGAATCAACAGTGGGCAGAGAATCCTGGCATAAGTGTCTGATGCAGTAGACCCCTATGGTGTGTCCCAGCAATCAAGTTAAATCTCCTTTCTCAGAGTAGCTGTCACTCACCCTGACACGACTGGATATTTCCTCTATGTGTGGATTCTGCTTGTCCGGAAGGCGGATGACAACATGGAAAATTCTGTGTCACCTTTGCAGGACAGCAATGTCCGTGGAGGCATTTTTGTGCTTGGTTCAGTGATTCAGTGATGCTCCTGGAGACTGGGATGAGCACCAGGATCAGATGAATCGTGAGTCTCTGAGAGGCAGCTGCGGTTCTTAAAGGACACCCTTTTACTTGGATGGGCAGGAAATTGGGTCATCTGAGTGGACACTTGAAGTGGCATATCTTCAGTGCTGGTGCATCGACCCTTTTTAGGATGCTTTTAAACCTTCTATCCTTGTTGCCTTAACCTTCGTGGCCTGTAGAGAAGGGCACCTGCACTGGAATGGAAATGCCTCCTGGGAATATGGTGGAAATGAAGTTCCTGAGGTGGAGGCCCCCAAGTCCCCGGACTGACCTGTGTCTCCTCCCCTGGCTTCTCGCTCTTCTACAGACCCACACCATTGGACGCCACATCGCTTCTGGCTGGAAAGCTGTCCTCCCCACCCAGCTGTTGAAGCCCTGCATGCAGAGGCCAGGGGAGAAGAAAGTGACCAGATGCCCAGCTGTCACTTCGGATGCTCTTCAGCCAGAGCCAAGGTGTCATACAATGGGAAGGCTCCTATTTGGATTGTTTTGCTGCCAGAACCTCAGCTTGCTTTCTATTTATCACCAGCCTGGCCTCCCTCTAAAACACCAAGGTGTCCTCAGTGGGTGATTCAGGACCATCTGCAGAAATCAAGTTTCACAAGCATTGTGTGCAAACTCGGTTTCTAAATCCCTGGTCATGGAAGTAGGCCATCTTTGCCCAGTGAACTGAGTAAATCCCCTGTTAAAAGAAAAATGTTAGGCAGATTAAAATTAACAGAATTTAATTAAGCAAAGAATGATTCACAAATCAGATGGTCCTCAGTACCACAGTGATTGTGGCCTATGCAGGGGATGACAGCGTTCACCGACAGAAGACAGAAGTAAGGGGCAGAGAGGGTACCCCTGGATATAGCCAGCAAGGGCCTTTCTTAACACGGTCTCATCAGCTGGCCAAGGGATGAGACTGGACGCTATTGCTTATTACACCAGTAAACACCTAGTTAGTTTCAGCTAGTTGACCTGCTAGATTAGGTGGAAGTTCACTATGAAGGACTCAATTATGCAGGCCTCGGAAGGCTGAATTTAATTAAATTTATCACTGGTGTTTACTTTGCCTCTGGAAGTGGAACTTAGGCCTTAGAAGATCTTCAAATGCCCTCCTACCTCAGGACGCATTCATCATCTCTGATTTTTCCTTCACCCTCTGGTCCCATCTTCAGTCTTGTCCAGGAGACTTGTATCCACCATGATGATGAGTCAGAGTCATCGTAATCACAGGCAAGAACAGCCTGCTGCTTCGCTGCAGCTCTCCCTGCCAGACTTCCCACTACCATGGCCCTCTCTGTAGCCGGTCCTCTCCCTGTACCCAGCCAGCACCCTCCAATCCCTGCATCCTCACTCAGAGCTGGTATGTGGGGCAGGCGCAAGCTCAGCCCTTTGCTGACCGCTGGAGGGCCCATCATGCTCAGCTCTCAGGATGGTTACATGCCAGGTAGGAGGACCTGTCCCTCCTCTTTGAGTGTGGCGAATAGGCCATTGCTCCTGGCTTGCTCTGCCCCCATCCTGGTACAGCGATGTGTGGGGATTATTGGTTTTAATCCTCCCCAGCCCATAGGTAGGTTCAGACCACGTCACGCCACAGGAAAGGAAGCTGAAACACATGTGGGTTATTAAGCAATTAGAGTTGCAATGGAAGCCCTCACTCCAGGGCTTGGCTGGAATTATAAAAATCACTACACCATGTGAAAACGATTGGCAGAAGACCATTCCCAGAGGTCATTAGCTGGAAGTGGCCTTTCCACCAGGGACTGTTTGGGGACTGGCCTTAGGCTCACTGGGGAGCTATGGAAGATTGTTTGCAAGAGCCCAGAAGGTGGGAAATTACCCAGACCAACGGCAGAGCTCAGAGTACACTGAAGTCCACTCGGGTCAACAAAGACACACCACACACACTGAGCTGTGTTGGGTGATGAGTTTGTAGGCTTCTCACAACTGCAGCAGAATGCCTGGGGGCGTCAGACTGAAGGGGCAGAGGTTTATTCTGGCTTGAGGATTCAGTCCATGGTGGGTTGGCTCCATTTTTTCTGGGCCTTGGTGAGCAGAACATCATGGTGGGGACAGCAGGGTGGACCTAAGCTGCTCACTTCATGGTGGCCAAAGAGGAAGGAGAAAGGGGGAGCAAGGGGGTGGGTAGGAGTCCAAATACACCCTTCCAGGGCACAGCATAGTGACTGACTTCCTCTCAACAAGCCCTACTTCTTAAATTTCCTCCTGCTCCAACAGTGCCACCAGCTGGGGACCAAGCCTCCAGCATATAAGACTCTGGGGGACATTCTAGATCCAGACTGTAGCAGGTAGACTCCAGGGTGGGCACATCAATTGTCACGTTTTTAAATACCTCTCTGGACTGGGACTTTGATAATGCTTCCTTCCTAAGACTCCTGATTCTCCAACTTCATCTCCCTTTAGACAACACTCCTTCTTGGAACCTGAGTGCAGTTCCTTTTCCATTCCCGAACTCAGATCCCAAACACAGTTCCCACACTCCCTTATGCAAGGGTGTGCAAGCCACGTGAGAAGCCCCATACCTGTGGCCATTTCTCCACTTGTAGTTGACACCATGTTTCATGTCTGACTTTACCAGCATCAGTGCTGAAGGTCGCTCACAATACCTCCATGTCCCTTAAACCTGCTATGATGTGGCTCTCAGGGGGAACCAGCACACAGGCAGTCTGTATTGGGTTCATTCCGAATGAATCTTCCTGGGGTAATGAGCTCCAATACCTGAGTGCAACCTGGGGAAGTGTGAGAGTGGGAAGCCACTGGGTCTGTGTGTCTGCAGCTCAAGGTTGCCCACCAGGAAACAAGGCCAAGAACATCCATGTCATCAATAAATAGCAGGAGCCTGAAATGTAAGCATTTACCTGAAATCTCACTATTTAACAAAGACTGTTGATGACTAATTAAAATTAAATGGTACCATGGAGCATTTTTAAGGGAAAACAGTTTAGGACAGATTCAATCTGAAAATTGGCAGTGTGCAATCTCTGAAAAACATACTGCTGTTCAATCAAAAAGCTGTAGCTTTCAGTGTATCTGACATGGTTAGATTGAAGCCCCCCTTCCTGTCCTTGGATGACCAGAGAGTGTGCAACCTACATTGCACTCAACTTTTTAAAAATGCACATATGGTTAGACACTGAGAGTTACGGGAGGAAAGGCAATTTACATTAGGAAGCACACTTTGTGTTTGAAAATTAAGTAAGTCCAGTGTGAGACATCGGAGTTACAAGGTGCACCATGTGAAAGAATCGTGCATGCATTAAAATCTGTTCTGCTCATTTAGCTGATGAAATTGTAAAATGCTAGTTTGCATTCATGGTTACAAACAGACCAGATGTGAAGGGCTTTCTGGAAAGCTTTGTATAAAATTACTTATTTTGCATATTTAATTTTAATATTACAAGACTGAGATGATTTTTAAAAGAGCGTGTACCTAAGTGAAGTTGGCTTGAAGAATAAGATTTGGAAAATAAGCATGCTTCCCCTAGACAGGTGCTACTGGAAGGCAGATCTAACTCTAATGAATCTAATTATACTTACACATCTCCATTGAGTGTCAACTTGCTGCCATTTTTATTACATTATCTGGAGTTTAGACGGCTGAATAATCTTTACGAGCACAAACAGGCTTGCAAGGCACGGTTTTAGGAGTTTGTTGCTTCACAGTAAAACTGTCTTACTCTCCCAATATTATTTCTCAGTTCCTTAGATTTGAATCACAAGGGGAAGCAAGAGGTAGGGATGTCTTTCAGAGAATGAATATCTTTTAGCTGTAAAATATTGTGAAGGAAAGTGCCTGGACATTCAATTTATCATTTGCTGTTGCAAACATGGGTTTCTTCTGATGAAACAAAAATTTTGATTTTAGGATTCATCACCAACACTTTCCTTCTTTCCCTCCCCCTCCCTTCCTTCCTTCCTTTTGTCTTGTTTTCTTCTCTTCCTCTCTTTCCCTTTCTCCCCCATTTTGGAGTGACAGAGGAAACCCTCCTAGGGTTCACGCGCAAGCCATGAGCCCCTGCCAGGCCTTGGCCACAGGTAACGCTGGCCTCACCACAGCCTGGTGGGCGTCCCAGGAGGCTGAGGGCTCACAGACCTGTTTATTGTCCTGTCAGTCCCTGTACCAGGCAGAGCTGAGGGCTGAATTCTGTGTTGGGGACCATGGAAGACAGAAGAGGGGGAACAGCTGCAGTTCTGGATTGGCCATGCAAGGTGGGGCCCATTTCCTAGGACTGTGGTCAGGCTGGACAGTCCACATATCACTAATACGCAACTATTGCTCTCATTCTTGCCTCTTTTTTGCTAAACTATGGGCTCTGTGGAGACAGCCTCTGTGATATATTTAGAACATGTTCAACAAAGACATCTTTGCTGAATGATTACAGGTCACAGGCATGGATGTTGAGGTCCCGAGATCCGAGTGAGCAACTGAGCTGAACCAGAAGCCCATACACTGACCTCCATATGCTGTGGCTGTGTGTGCCCCGTCCTTGCCTGGACAAGCCCTGCCACCCATGGTCAGCATGTGGTGATAGGTGCAGGAGACACTTAAACGCAGGCCCTGCTAGGACAGAGGGTCCTTCCCCACCCTCCCTGTGCTCTTCCTGAACTCTCAGGCAGTGGAGCCCAGGGGCTGCTCCAGGGTCTCCTACCCAGATTAAAGGACACCAGGAGGCCACTGTGGGCAGCTCAATATGCACAGAGAGATCAGTCAGGGCACTTGTTAGTGGGTTCCTTTGGAAAAACTCTGAATGGACATGAAGCCATCGATTTCAATACAACTTGAAAAGGCAAAACACCTGTGCAGTGCTTCAGACAGAAGCCCTGGCCTAGAAAACTTTTTATATTATATTTATATTATATCCTCCCTTTTTATACTATATTGATAATTTGTCCTACAGAGGAGACTAAACTAACACCTTTTGTTCATCAGAAATATCCTTCTTTCTCCTGAAACTGAATATCTAGCAAAAGTGTTTTCAGAGGCAGAGAAGATACAAAGCAAAGGGAGACAGGGTCCCTCCCGGAATAGCTCTCATTTGCTGTCTGTAATATTCTAATGACAATGGCAGCAACAGCCCTTGACATCCGCTGCTCACCCACTGGGGTCCACGTCTGTTCTTAGCTCTTCACATACGGGAGCGCATGGATTCAGGTGAAAAACAGTGTTAGGATGATATTGTCACCAACCACATTTTAAAGTACAAAACTAACAAATGGTGAGATGCGGAAACTTCAGCTCAATGGCAAAGCCACACTGTGGACCTCAGTCAGGGCCCAGAGTTCGGCTTCCGTCTCCCTCTGCCTCTCCCTTGATGGCCTCAGAGGGAGCTCCTGGTCAGCACAGGGTAGCAGGGAGCATGTGGAGGGCTGAGGACTTGGGAAGGGTCTTAGAAAGATGCAACAAGGTGCCACTGCCTGCACCGCTGCAGCAGGCCACCTTTACAATGAGGGGACTTCAAAGAAGCAGCTGACCTGTGCTTCCTGCCGGGCCCCAGCCCAGGCTATTTCAGCTGCTTTTCCTTTGGCAGCTTCATGGCATGCTGAGAGTGGAAAGTGTGCCTGCCCCTGGTGGGGACCTGGGGCATGTGGTCAGGGTGGCAGGCTGAGGAGACTCCTTGGAGGCGGTGTCCTGGGGCAATGAGGGAGGAGACAGTGAACAGGGTCTGGGAACCTCAGCCCCACACAGACCACCTGGGGGGTGACGATGGCCCTGGAGGCAGGCTCCCAGGCAGGCTCCCCGGAACTGGAGGGCCGAGCAGAGCATTTAACGTGCATTAATGCAGAGTGCTGGGTAGGGATCCTTGGCAGGGAAAAGAGCAGGGATCAGAGCCGAGGCCCCCTTTATCATCACCCTTAATTCCAGCCACCCATCTTGTAGCTCAGGTTGAGACACTAACACTAGTTGGTGCACAATTTTTCATATCTTTTAAAAACTATTTTGCTTCCTATTTATACCCAGGTGGGAGTTAGGGCCATCTGTAGTAATATTCGGGGTCTACGTGGAGGTGGGCCCACACTTTTCCCACAGCACATGGGTCCTTGGGTGGTGTCAGTGATCACAACCTTGCACATCCTGGGCAGCTCAGGTGTCACTGCTGGCTGAGAGCTGCATGCTCTTCTCCAGCCTGTCGCTGAGCCCTGACAGCTGCTGCTGCTCCCCTCATGTCCATTCCGAATCTGCCACTCTCCTGCGCCCACCAGAATAAGCAAAGCCTATGGGTATGCTGCCTGAGTTCTGTCTGAACCTCACTCACAGAGGATGGAAGCCTGGGCCCAGATACATGCATCCTGGATGGAGCCTCAGAAGTGAAAATGGAGTAACCCAGCAGACCGTGCTCCTCTAACTTAGGCTCTCCCCTAGAACCAGTTCCTCATCTCTGGTGAAATGAGCCAAGATGGCATGAGAGTGCTCTTCCAGACCTGACCCGTTAGCTGAGGGCCACAGGCTCAACACACTTGCAAACATCAAGTGGGTTTCCACCGGTCGGCATGATTTGGGGAAACCTTGGAAGCCAACAAAGATCCACATCTAAACTGACAAATGAAAGATCTTCCATGTGTGTCCAGCCTTCCCGCAGAGATGGCCGCCTTGGAAGGTGTGGCCACCCAAAGAAGGGAGAATCTGAAACTGGGAGTCTAGGTACTAGCGAATGCTGATGTGAGCTAGTCAGCCTTCACCTTCAAGTGACGACCCTAGCTGAGCTAGTACTGGGAATATTTCCAGAGATCATTATAATATATCAACATTTAATCTGTAGTTTTGTTTTTTAAGGAAAAATCTTTTTCTATCCTTCTAGTTCTCCAGAGGCAGCTGCTTAGTGGCAGACGATCATTTCAAGTGGATATTTGCTGTTTCTCCCTGAAACTACTTAGTACAGCACAGCCAACCTGAATACTATCTGATGGGAAGAAGACAGCTGGGGT
This sequence comes from Marmota flaviventris, assembly GCF_047511675.1. Taxonomy (NCBI): domain Eukaryota; kingdom Metazoa; phylum Chordata; class Mammalia; order Rodentia; family Sciuridae; genus Marmota; species Marmota flaviventris. The sequence continues at coordinate 133,804,987 of NC_092498.1, forward strand.
TCCTCTTGGGCCATGTGTCAACTTTCAAATATAAAATATTAGAAAATAGTTAAAACAGGGTAAGTGGCCATACATCAAACCTCAAAAGCCCTTTGAATACCATCAGGTGAATTCTATCCAGACTTCACCCCACATAGGGCATAAATGATTTTATTTATCATGTTTGTATTGTCAAGATGATTTAAAGCTTTGTCCTGCAAGATGGCTTCAGCCCTTGCAGTCACTAGGTTGCTGCTTGGTCTTGAGTTTCCAGTTCTGTGCAACCAATTTTCACGTCAAGTGGCCAAGGAACACACCTGCAGAAACCACTAAAAAGACGTGAACACTTACTCAAGAGCTATACTTCCATTACCACCCAGAACCTCTGGAGGGTGGAGAGAGAACCAATGGTGATCTTAGATTAAATGTAGCAAAGCATTCAGAGACCCTTTGAGATCACTTGGCCAAAAGCACTGGCTCTTCTGGCCATTTGGTCCACTCCTTTTGGGACACAAAGTCATCCCCTGTCCTTGCTGGGTAACAGCAAGTCTCAGTCAGATGGGAGTTTCCCTCTGTCACTAGACTCGGGTCTGTGCGCACAGGTGTGGTGAAATCGTGCCTGCACCCACCTGACCTCCACAGGTACCTCCACCTTACCTCCTGTGACATCATAGACCCCTCACAGTCTTCAAGCAGGAGGACGGATCCCCTGGAGGAGACACCAGAGATGAACATCTCTCGAATTGCTTTGCAAGAGACCACATAAGGTACTGTTAATGACAAATGTGACCCTTCACAGTGAAGTAGAAATGCAGAATTCCACCCAGCTGGAAGGACACTCCCATGATGGACATCCAGGGAAGGTTCTCAGAGATGCTCTAACATCCACAGATGACACATGACCCCCTGAGCCAGGAAATGACCTCAGAAAATGGGCAGCTTACCCTCAGGAAGGAGGGCTTAATTCCTGTGGTGTTCATCATCTGCTTTGTTTGATTTTATTCCTCTCACTTCCATTATCACCTCTGGCATGGACTCATGGGGCTTCTTTTCTCTTTCCTTCCCTCTTTGTGATAATTGCTAGTTTGGAATCCATTCCTTCTAATGCATTTTTAGAGTATCCCCCAAATTAGCCCCTGCGCTCTATCTTCCTGACTGCTGGGTGTCATCTCATCATAAATGGCAAATATCTCTGGGCAACTTTTGCCTCATCATAGGAGACCCCTGATAACCATGGCCAATGGCAAGTCAACTTTCACCCATCTGGAAAAATGTCCCTAAAAATCAACCTCTGAGTTTGCTTGTTGACCCCTCCTCCAGAAAAAGAAAAGGAATTGTCACAATCTGTCATTCTAACCCTAGGTAATTCTTAATTTGAATTAAGCAACCCTCATAGTTCAATATAACAATTTCCCCCTGGAAATGGACTAACAGAGGCTCCAGGATGGGGCTCGGCTAATGGTAGGGCTTGGTCTGACCTCGTGTCATGAGAAACTCCAGTTCCTGGGTCTGTTTGTGCCTGGCCCCTGGGTCCTGTTTACCTCAAATTCTTACCTTATGGATTTCAGGAATAGAATTCCAAGGCTTGACTGTGTAGAGATACCTTAATTCCACAAGCCAACTCAGACCCAGGAACCAGAAGAGGGCCACCATGGATTATTTAGGCATTATCTGGAGGAATCACTGACTCACCATATACCCAAGCAATCTGGGCAGGTTCTCAGGAGAGGGAGTTACCTAAGAGGTGATCAGATCTATAACCGGATGCAAAGGATGTCACCAGGATGAAGTTCTGTCTCAGCCTGCTGGTGTGGGTAGTGATGGATAATGATGCTGTTCTAGATTTCTTATCAGCTAGTTTTGGCAGGATCTGTGCCATTATCAATGCTTTATGCTCACTTGGATTGTTGTGGGAAGCAGACTGGTCGAGGAGCCACAGTGGGCCCTCAGAGAGGAAGAGAGCTACAAACTTCATTTTACACCAGTGAGCCCAGCAGAAAACAAAAATTCCAATTCTTGAGCCCTCATAGACAGTTTCTCTTGGGCCATATTTATAGATTATTTGATGTCATCTTAGACCCATCCTATCATTGGGGATTTTTCCTCTTTTAAAAAAAAAAATTCATAATCTGTGTGGCAGAGGCCTGTCCAGGGTTTCCAACACAAAACACACTCACAGAAACAGATAGGAAGAAAGGGGTCTCTTCAAATGTATTCTTAGAGTATCCCCCAAATTAGTCCCTGCGCTCTGCTCTATCTTCCTGTTACACTTCAAGAGGGAGTGGTCAGACCCCTAGGGCAGTTATGTATCCAATCCAAAAGGTAGAGACCCAGGGTTAATTAGGCTTCCTGGAGAAAGGCTGAGAGGACAAGACTGAGCCCTTCCCCAGACCTTGGTTTCTTACCATGATTGTACTTGCATTTCACAACCAGGTCTGGTTTTGCCATCAGGGAATCACTAACACAGCGAAGGTGGAATAGGCTACCCAATATTTTAAGATCAAAGGTATTTGGCTTCTGAATGTTACAGGATTTATTCTCCTGACTTGTTTGGTTCTGCAGCCTCTCACAGGGGTTATTAATTGTTTTCACTTCTATCTCAGAAGCCATGATGCTGGCCCGGCATGTGCTCTCCAGTCTGGAGGATCCTGTGCAGCAGAGCTCTTGGCAAATGACTGCAATGAGGACATGACAGCACACAGGTTCAGAGACCTCATGATGTTATTAACCCCGTGAAGAGAGTGGGTGAAGCACGGAGGTGAGGTCACAGACCCAGACGTGCTGACCACTCTGTGAGGATGACCACAAGGGTGGACAGAGAAGCAGAATAAGCAAATGCACCACGATGTACAGTATGTGGCAAAGCCCCTGCAGCCTCCAGCCAAGAAGCAGAGCCACAAGTGTGCAGTCATTGGCCCAGCACTCAGAACCTGGTCCACGATCAGAAGCCTCCTTTTCCCTGCTTCTTCCAATTCCATACCAACTATGATACAGCACCTGAGAGATCCTGATTCTCGTCATCCCACCTGCAGCTTCCGCAAGCGAACAACCTCCAATTTGAGCACAGTTGAAACCTCTGTTGCACTCTGAATCTTTACTTCCTGCCTGTAAGCTCTGAATACCCAGCCTTTAGTTTTCATTGTCTCTCTTCACATATTTTTATACAAAAACAGCAACCGTGTGCACACCATGTGCGGTTGGCAGTGCTTGGAGATGGGGGCAGAAGAATGAGCCACCATTTCTCCTGCACGATTCAATCTGTTGGATAAATACCAAGGAGAGAAATAGCTGGGTCATATGGCAGATCCTTTCCGCGTCTTTTGAGGAATCCATAAGAACTAAAATCAGCATGCTATAGCGACACACACATTCCAATGTTTACAGCAACACAACTCACAATAGCCAAGTTATGGAACCAGCCCAGGTGCCTGTCAAGAGATGAATGGATAAAGAAAATGTGGCATGTTTATAGAATGGAGTTTTATTCAGCCATAAAGAAGTAAGAATATGCTATTTGCTGATAAATGGATGGAACTTGAAAACATCATGCTATATAAGCCAGACCCAGAAAGTCCAGGGTCAAATGTTTTCTCTCATATGTGAAAGAGAAAGAGAAGGAAAGACAAAAGGAGGATCTCATGAAAATAGAAGGGAGAACAGTAGAGAAAGGAGATGGAAGGGGAGGGAGGAGGTGCTAGAGAATGAAATCTACCAAATCATGCTATGTGCATGTGTGAATGCAGCACAGTGAATCCGTTTTGTGTATAATTATGATACTCCAATTAAAAACACACAAATAGAAGGGACACTGGTAGAGTAGATGAAGGGGGTCTTGGGGAGAGAAAGGGGAATGAAGGTTATGTGCATATATGAACAGGTCACGAGGAACTCCATACTTATGTGTAATTATAAAGCACTAATGCATAAAAAAACGCAGAGTCTAGCAGAGAGGTCTACATGTAAACTCAGAACAGCAAATTCCAGTGTCAACAGTGTAGAGGAGGAGTGAGAGAGAGTGACACGGGTCAGCTCTGGGATGGGAGGGAGCAAGGCATTCTGGGTGGACTGGATAGCTTAGGCCTCTTCAGCTGCCACCGATTGACATTTTTGAAAATTCTTCAAGTCAGATGAAATGTGACTGTTGGGGGAACTCAGCCCCTGAAAGACCTTGCTGTAAATTATTAAGTATAAATAGTAAAGGTTCATACAGCAAATTTCCCATGGCACATGAATGCCAGAGGCTTGCATTCCACCTATGTGTACCTGGGGAGGCAGCTGGACCTCACACAGGGACAAGGGGACAAGGCTGCTTTGGTGTGACATGGCAGACTCCAGCTATGCAAAGATCGCAGAGGACCCGCAGCTCACAGGAGCCCCAACCACATCAAAGAGGGTGACAGTGGTGTCCCTCACTCTCTGCCTATCCATTCCCCATTTACTTCAATGTCATTGCAGAAAACAAAAGTCTTTGGGAGACTTATTGGCAGAAGTGATGGAGAAATGCACTTAACGTGAACAGGAAACAATGATAAAAAATAAGCATTTGAAGAGCGAGAAGACGCGGAGCTTTTGATCTGACACTTCCCCTCTCCTCTTGAAGGTGGGGCGTTGAGTGCCATCAACTACTTCCCAGTTTTGGACTTAATGAGGTTCACCAGCCCCATATTTGACTCATCATTGTCTACGAAGCTTTCATCTGAAAACTAAAGATAAAAGGTAAATACCTTCAAAGTAATGTGGCTTTTTTTAAAATCTGGTGTCTTTAAGCGGCTTAAATTCAGACATAATGTATCAGACCTCAGTGACAGCCGTGTTAGAAGTCCCCCTCCTTGTTCTCCAAGTCCCTATGAATCATTGTCTTTCCAGGTATAATTGGTCCTTATGAACAATGAGTGATGTTTGTATAGGTAAATGTGTTTGTGCAGGTGTCTTAATTTAGAGTATGAATAATTAGGGCAGATCTGGAAAAGAGAAGAGAATGTAGAAGGGAATATTCACTAAGTAAAAGAGAACACAGGACTCTAAAAATATAAAGGACTGTTAACACATGGAAAGTCAGGTTCATCTCAGATTTGGAACTCAGGAAAACCCCAGTCCTGGTCACCCTGGACATTGCTTCCTTTGTGGGTTCTGTCTCCAGGGCCTAAGAGGATGACAGGTTTGGGGCAGAGGGCTGGGAGCAGACCAGAGGGCTGGGACTGAATGGGACTGTGCCAGGGTGGAGGCGTGGAGGCCTCAGTGCGGGTGGGGGAGGCGAAGTTTCTTTTCCCTAATCTCTGCTGAAATGGCTCCTGCTGTACCTTCCACTTGCCTTGGGTCAAAGGCTGGGGTTGAATCAGACAGCAGAGCACCCCTCTGTCCCTGATGTCCTGGGCAGAGCTGGGTCACAAGCATAGGCTTTGGTGTGGGGCAGGTGTGATTTCAAGCTGGCCTTGGGCACACTGCCTGGCCCTGTTGGTCAGGATGCTTCACCCTCTGGTACCGTTTCCTTGTCTAGTTAGTTATTGTTTTCATTTGTTTGTCTGTTTCACCCTTTTTATATAATTTTTATTGTTTTGTTGTTGTTGTTAAACCTGAAAGTGGAGTCCATTTGATGTAATATACAAGCCAGAAATATATCTTAATATAATTAGGGCCCCGTTCTTGATGATGTACAGGACGGTGAGATTCACAGTGGCATTTTCATATGTGTACATAGGAAATTCATGTCAGAGTCATTCCACTGATTTTTCCTATCCCCTCTCTTCCCTTCATCATCCATTGTCTAACCCACTGAGCCTCTATTCTTCCTTCCCCTCCATCTCACACCAGTCAGAATGGCAATTATCAAGCATGCAAGTGACACAGATGTCGGCGAGGACATGGGGAAGAAGGCTCACTCACACACTGCTGGTGGGACTGCAAACTGGTGCAACCACTCTGGAAAGCAGTGTGGAGAGTCCTCAGAAAACTAGGAAGGCAACCACCACCTGACCCAGCTGTCCCACTCCTCGGAATGTATCCCAAGGAAGCTGTTTCCTCATTTATAATGAAGGTGCTGCCACCATCCTGTCCTGTGCAGGGGCGGGTCTTTGTGTCTTGATAGTGTTTGGCTCGGGGCCTGGAGTAGACTAATGGCACTTAATGGAATTTAATGAGACAATAGTAACCAGCTCTTATAAAACCACACGGAGGCTGGGAGACATATTGGTAAACAGGAGGTTATTTTGCTATGTATCATCTGTAAATTCTAATCTCCATCAAGAACATGTGATTTCAGGAAGCTAGTGCTTCCTCACAGTGGCATGGTCAGCGGGGAAAGCAGAAGAGCCCCACCTGTGCACAGCCTGCCTGTCCCTCAGCTGTCTCCTCCCCAGGCACTCCACTGCCTCTGCAGCAGGTACAGCTCCAGGCCACCCAGCCCAGGAAACTCAGCCATGAGATGATAGAGGAAGGTGGCCAGGGGGCAAGTCTTGGTCCAGGGCTCTCTGGGCGGGGCTTCCTTGCATTCTGAGTGGAATTGGGTCCACTGGCTTCTGAAGCCACTTGGCCCTCAAATGAATCACATAATGTAACAAAATTGTAGGCAGGATGCAAGGTCGTGGGTGTGGTTTGGCTTATAAATATATCTTTTTCTTTTTAAATGTTTTATTATGGAAACATGCAAAAATAGGAAGAAGTGTATAATAAATCCGCACCTGCACATTTCAAGAACTGTCGAATGTCTAAACCCCAAACAACAGTTTAGGCATCTGTTTGATCTGGAAGCCAAACAGGCGACCTTGGCAATGATTGCTTTACTCCAGGCTGCCCAGGCACCCGAGTTACTTGCCTGGATAGTGAAACCATGTGGGTTGGGGACTTTTTTTAATGTTGATGCTAATCAAGAGGAAAGAAGTGGTTTCTGACCTCAACTCACATTCAAATGAGGTATAACCAAGTACTAACTGAGGTGCGCACTAACTTGTCAGGCAGTGGCAGGTGCTCTTTTGGCCATTGGTAAATTGCAGATAATTCAAAGCTTCTCAATCTGGAATACATGTGAGAACAGAAATCAAGCCTCCCTTCCTCACTCAAATCCCCATCTCTCCCCAAATAACTACCACTCTTCCCCGACCCCACAATCAACTCAGGTGCTTGAAGCGCCACACAGGGAATTTTTGCTCTGCAGACTCCAACTGCAAATTATTATTGCCAAGGAGGTAAGAGTGCTGTCAAGGTGGCAGGGAGGAAATGCAATTTAGCAGCTGTGCTGCTGTGGATGTGTCAAATTGCTGCTAACAGACAAACAATCAACGTGGACAGAACCAAGCCCAGAGTTCCCTTCATTTCCATTCTGTGCTGTGTAATTCTGCCTGACACATATTTCTAATGGTGTTAACGTGTTCAGAATTAGGTTCCTGGGCATCAAATTTTGCAGGCCAATTTAGGCAGGTAAAGTAAGATATTTGAAATAAAAGATACCTGTAGCATTTTCCCCAGATTCATATGTATTTGCTAATAGAGAAATCCAGGTATTTTGAGGTAAAATAATTGCACCAAGGCTTGGTTCGGAAAGGACCCAGGATAGGGGCTGAGGATGTAGCTCAGTGGCAGAATGCTTGCCTAGCATGCACTACTGTGCCTCAGTTTGATTCTAGCAAAACACACACACACACACACACACAACAATGAGGGAAATACACAGAATAATACTCTGAATTTAATATAAAGATGGAGGCATAGTCATGTAGCATCTCACAAAATGCAATAGCTCTGTGTGGATTTACTTCTTACAGGGCATCTGGGGAAAGCCTGTGTCAGTGGCCCAGTGTTCTGCTGGAGTTTGGAGGGAGGCAGACACTGTGCTCAGTGAAAGAAAAGTGGCGCAGGACTAATCACACACACACACCTGGGGTAAGAAGTGGGTTTAATGTCAGGAGCCTGGAGAGGCTGCTCTGCACAGAGAGAGGGACCTCAGCAGTGAGCAGGGAGAGCATCAGCTACTCCCCCTTGAATGTCACCTTTTATAGGCTAGAATCAGGGCCTTGCACCAGGGGCGGGTGTAGTCCTGACTGACATAGTGAGCACCCCCTGATCTAGTGGAAGGCAAGTTTGTTTCTTGGGAACAGAAACAGGCAGTTTTCCAAGATCTCAGAGAGACACAGGGAAATGAGCAGGTCCCTTCACCTTCTCAAGGAGAGAACAGGGAACCAGTACATCCCCACCTCAGGGGCTGGTTAGTCATCTCCTGCCACAGTCTGGCTGGGCACAAATCATGAGCCACTGAAGCAGGAACAAACTTTATTTCTGAACTCCACCAGTATACTCCACACATGCTCCCCGGGAATTCTTCTGAACGCCATGCGAATCGTCCAGGAACCAGCAACCGGCAATATCCCTCCTCCGGCACTTTCCCAACCAATGGGAACTCTCCAGGAATCCCCGCGAAAGCTCAAGCGGAACTCAACGAGAACTCCGCAAGAACTCGCTGGCGTCACCTCTCAACCACTACTTCTGGCAAAAATGCCCTGCATCATCCCAACTCGGCTGTGGCCCTCAACATCTCCCCCCTTCTGTTTAATTAAACAACAAGCAATGTGGCTTAGGGACCGTGCCTGTTAGGCTGTCCAATACTACACATGGTTCTTATCTGCTGCACCAACAGATAGTTCACAATGCATACAGGTGAGCTCATAATGTGTCCAGGCAAGTTCTGCAAGCAGTTCAGTGATGGCTATTGTAGAAGGTGTAGATTGGTTTTATCTTTGACTTCACCAGCACTGGGATGAAGATAGGAATTCTGGCAATAATAGCTAAAGAAAAAATTATGTAACATTACAGAAGGCACTAAAAGAAAACAATTTTCTTAACAATTTACATTGTCTTTAAGAGAATTATGAAATATAACGAAAAGGAAAGGTGAAAGTAAACAAACAGATCTGTTAACCTTCTCAACACCAATCTGATATTTTCTTAAAATTGGGAGCCATCTTGCCACAAAGCCATGAAAGGATAATTTCGTCTTTACTATAAATTACTGCAAATTCTGAACCTGCTTGGAATGCCTGTCTGTGCCTTGAACTCACCCATGCCTAGCTCTCTGACCAGATAGCAGCCCTCTCTGAAATTTAGTGACACCTCATAAATATTGGCCTTCCCTGGCCAGACAATGACCCTCTCTGAGGCTCTAATGGTCCTCATAAATTCTGATGTTGGGGCCAGCAAAAAATGTAAACTACCATTAGTGTGATGCTTGTCAGAGTTCTGTTATCTGTAACCCCCCTTTGTGTAACTTTCTGGGCTATAAAGCTGGGCTGCAGGAAAGCTGGGGTTGCTGTCTTGTTCCCGCCGTTTTGGGAGGGAGAGGCAGCCCGGCCAGTCGAAATAATAAGCTTGCTTTAATTTGATTTTAATTGGAGTCAGTGGTCTTTTCTTGTGTCCTGGTCTAACAGACTCTCCTTGACCTTGGGTCCAGGCTCTGAGACCCAACTAAGGCTGCTGCCGGCATGACCTTGACTACATCCCCAATCCTCTCTGCTAGAAGCTGGATCCTGGAGTTGATAAATGACTTGGATTCCTCCCAATTGGGAATATCTATGCCAATAATTTCAGTAAGTCCATATCTATAGAATCCTACCAACGAAGTGGATGTTTTAACAGAGAGAGTTCTGCTTCCTTAATTTGCACCAGCAGGGATTTCATACGTATACTATCCACAGTGCCTATGGTGGGTAAAAATAAGCATATATGAGCATATGAATAGCTAGTTTTGTAAGTTTCTTTTTTTTATTTTTGTATCAAGGTTTTAACCCAGGGCACTTAACCACTAAGCCACATGCCCAGCCCTTTTATGTCGGGGTTTTTAGCCCCCTGTTCCCTCCTGACCTGTGGGAGAGATTGGGGAAGCACGTCCTGACCAGGACGGAGGACAATCAGTCGCGCCAGGGAGAACAGTCAAAGCAGGATCTTGATTATTGAGAAAACACACACAGCTAATATAATGTACAGGAGCCAATCAGGATAAAGGTCAGCAGGGTGGGGAGAATTTACATCTATACCCATCCTGCAGGCAGTAATGGGAGACACGAGCTGTCCATGAGGGCAGAAGGGTTCTGAGCCTATCCTAGAGGTGGTCCAATTCTTCATCACAACCCATGGCAATGCCTTCTGGCTAATCGCTAGGTGCTCTCTTAGCTACATGTGGCCCCAGGACTGGGAAGCGGGAAGCAGCCAGCAAGTTAAGGTTTCTTATGCAACATGTCCCACGTTACATCATGCCCTATACTTTTCTTTCTTTTTTTTTTTGGAGGGGGAATACTGGGGATTTAACTCGGGGAACTTAGCCACTGAGCCACATCCCCAGCCTTTTTTTGTATTTTGTGTAGAGACAGGGTCTCTTGAGTTTCTTGCTGCCTCACCATTGCTGAGGCTGGCTTTGAACTAGTAATCCTCCTGCCTCAGCCTCCCAAGCTGCTGGGATTACAGGTGTGCAAACACTATGGCTGGCTCTACCCTTATTTATTTTAAAACTGGCCCTTACTAAGTTGCTGAGGCTGGCTTTGAACTTGTGATTTTCCTGCTTGGCCTCCTGAGCTGTAGTTTTTGTAGGTTCGTGAGTTTTTGTAATTACTGATTAGTTTATTCCACAGATATTTATCATGCATGTCCATAACCTTTCCTGCCTAACACATGACAGAATCCGCAAACCAAGCAGCTCTAGATAGAACTATTTGCTTTTTCCCAATTCTGTGGATTGGGAATTTGGTCTGGCCTTAGCTGAGATGGGCTCATGTAGTCACTAGAGGTAGAGTGGCCTCACAGGGGTCTGACAGTTGGTGCTGGCTCTCTGCAGAGGGAACAGGGTCCCATGGACATGGAGCTAGTCATCCTACAGGCTAGCACACTCCTGTTCAGGGTGACCATGGCAGGATTCCCAAGAGCGGCAGGAGAAGGTGAGCTCCAGAGAGCAGGAACTTCTTAAACTTCTCTTTAATGACATTTACTAATTGACAGCAATTCCAAGTTCAAGCTCCAGAAGTGAATATGAATAAGTAGATGTCCTTTTCAGCAGGACGAAGGAGAGGTCCCTGTCATGCAGGGTGACAAAGAAAGGGTGAGTGTGGGGTCACACCTGCCTCTTACCACAGTGGCTGCCAGCTTAGGGTTCAGCATGGGGCAGTTTAACAGAAAATGACCCCAATGACCTCTTGAAAATGGAAAATGTTTAACACCAGATGGGAACACTATTTTGTTGCTTTTTGTTGTTGTTGTTATAAAATATTTATAGAGAAACAGAAAGAAAGACACGAGGATTTCTGTACCTCCCTTTCCCTGACTTGTGCCCAGTCTCCCACTCCCAGCAACCCCCCCCCCCACTGTGCCTGCACTGTAATTGTCATCCGAGGCCCCCAGGCTACATCAGAGCTCACTCTTCACTGTCCCACACTCTGTGCATTTAGGCAAGTGTGTGGTGACTGCTGTGGTGTCACAGAGTGGCTCACTGCCCTAAAGGTCCTCCATGTTCTACCTGGTCACTTGGATAGCTTTTTGGGATAGAGGCGGTTGAGGAAGCTTCTCTGTGAAAGGAACTCAGAGCCTGGGAAGGCCGAGGGTGTAGCCAGAAGGTGTAAGGGTCCGGCGAAGCGTCGGAGAAAGAGACCACCAAGTGACCACTCATGCAATTGGCAGAAGGGGATTTATTGAACCAGCATGCTGGGGCTCCGTGCCCACTCAAGAAGGGAAAGCAGCCCAGAGCCCCGAGCAGGGGCTGAGCACTGCTTAAGTACACTTTTTTGGGAGGGCGGGGGTTTTACATACATCACAGTCTCCTTTAACAAATAATCATACACCACGGGAAAGTCAAGCAACAATTCTTAGACTTGATTAGTACATACATTGGCGGGAACAGGTCAGGCAGGAGTGATAGGTCAGTTCTAAACGGGGTATACATTCAAACTGATTGGTTTAGGCCCTGCAATGCCTACGTGCGACCACACAGAGCCCTTCAGTTATTAAACAACCAAGTAGTCAGGGGAAATATTTACTGGGCGGTTCCAAGCATTGTCTTAACAGCTACAGAAATTTCAGGTTTTGCAGGTAGCATAGAAACCTAACAATACCTAATCCTTTACATTTTAACTCAGACCTTGCAGCTTAGAAACTTTACAATGCCTGGTCTTTTACCCTTTAACTTTTACGCTTTAACTTCAATTTCTTTTACCCTTACAAAGGTTGAGCTAGGACTGGTGCTCAGGGCACAAAGCATGGTGGGAAGTGACTCTGGACACCACATGGCAGGTCAGTGAGCCAGGGGCAGAGCAGGGAGTGAGGTCGGAAGGGTGGGCAGAGCCAGGACACAGCAGCAGGGTGTCACCAGGGAGCAGTGACTGTCCTCGGTAGTGTTCATCTGGATACCATTGGATCTTTCTGAGACCACTTCAGAAGGGACAGGAGGGACACAAGTCAAAGCAGACCAGCTGGTCTCCTTTCAGGGGCTGTTCCCTGACTTTCCTTAGGTGTCACTCAGTGGTTGACTCTCCAGGAAGCCAGCTCCTCCGTGGACCCACCTATAGGGCGTGTGGAAGCTGAGCCTGACCCTCATGGAGCCTCAAGATAAGAGAAGCTGCTGAGACAGACCTGCCCAGGGGTGGTGCCCAGGAGGGTGCCCAGGAGGGTGCCCAGGGGTGGTGCCCGGAAGGGTGCCCAGGAGGTCCTCCAGACCTGGAGCCAACAAGCAAGGCCCCTACATAAGCATTTTTCCTGGTGCTGAGGGGTCAGGGGTTAATACTGGGTGACTGTTCCGAGGACTGATGGAAGTAGGGCATGGGAGCCTCAGGAGCCCCTTGAGTACCTCCAATGGACTCCAGCTCTCACGGCCTGGGCTCCCCCTCTCCCTGGCTCAGCAGGTGAGAGAACCTCAACACACCCCTCAGGGCGTGAGTGATTCTACAGGCAAACACGTGGCCTCCACATCCTGAGGAACAAAGGCACTTCAATTGGCTGCTCTTCCTGTTTGTTTTCTCTTTGGAGAATGTGAGCCCTTAAATGTCCTCAGTGCATACACAAGACAAATAGGTGAGCTGGTGGCAGCCGAAGAGCTCCATCTGCTCTTTACACAATGGATCCCTGCATTGAGATCTCACTGTGCCTCCTGCCCACGGTGCGACTACCATGGGCAATTAAAATCAAAAAGTCACTGCAATTGAACGTCAAGTTTTACATTTTGTGTTGTTCTAGGGGAGGATCTGTTGGTTTGTGTCACCTCTTCTATATAAACATGGTGCACATTGCAGATCAGCCTACAGTCACCCAGCATTAACCCCAGGTGTGAATCCAGCCTTACAGGGCACTGCCCAAGCTGCCCAGGCATAATGGCCTTCCCTGCCCTCTACCCTCCACAAAGCCAGGAGGCCCGACCTGCTCCCCTAGTTCTCCCGAGCCAGCAGGTTACCTCAAGGCATCCAAAACCAAGTGATCCCGCAAAGCACCCAAAGCAAAGGCCCTGGAAGCAGCTTATAATTAGAACAGAGAAATAACTTCTTATCCTTCCGCGGGCATTTAGAAGAGTGCAGGAGGGAGCTGTAGCTAATCAGCTGTGTGAAAGTTATAAATGGGCTGCATCTCACGGAGTTCATAGATGAATAGTTCAGTCCCCCGGTTACATACTTTTTGCAACAACGACTGTGCCCATTCAAAGGAAATGGCAGCACAGTGCTGTGGGTGTCTTCCTTATTTTTAAAATCATTTTTCTAAATTTAGAGAAACAATGATTAATAATATGGAAAATGAAAAAGATTGTGCGCTAATGACCAAGGGTGAGAATTTATGAATCACCTAGGAATCGGACTAATTTGCAGAAATACACACCCTGCACACAGGCACGCAGGCTCACACCCACGCACACCCCCATGTGCACATGCACACACATGCACACACACATTTATTCTCACACAAAGCACCTTTTCTGGTCACTTAAGAAAGCAGAGTTGACCGCGGAGTCTCGCGGAGGCTGGGCTCAGATTACTTACCGCTGTTCCTTTCCTTCCGTGAGGCACCCGACCTTCATGTTTCATTTCCTTCTCGACTGCAGTCTTATAGTTTGGAAGGAGCTTTCTCAGAACGGGGCTGCATGTTGCTCATATGGTTCCCTCAGAGCATCATGTTCTCAAGGCAGAACGTCGCCTCGCGTGGTCACATGGACAGCGGGAAGATACCTGGGTGGTGAGGAGGGTTCCTGTGTAATTATTCCCTATGGACTCCCCTGGACCATGTTAGGAAAGCCATCTCTGCCCCTGCCAATCCTGTGGCCCATGCTGAAGGGCCAGACCTCACAGTCAGGGCAAATGTGGAAGAACAGAGGCTCATGGTTCCCCATCTTTGCAAATCGAGCTTTCGTGCACAATGATTCACTATATTCCAAAAATCCTTGGTTCTGATTTGATTTCCCTAGGGAGTAGATATGCAGAAACCTTTTTTTCCCAAATACCTATTAGTCACTTGTATGTCTTCTTTGGAGAAATGTGCAATCAGGTTCTTAGCCTATTTTTTAAAATTGGGTTGGTTGTTTTTTAGTGAAAAATAATATATTCCAATGTTAAGTCAAAGAAGCCAGATACCAAACATCATGTATTTTGTGATTTCACTGATATGAAACAACCGGAATAGGTAACTCCAGAGACAGGACAGACTCCTGCTGCCAGGGCTGAGTGGAGGAGGAATCAGGGCTGCTGTGCTTATAGGGCACCATTTCTTTTTAAGGGATGAAAATATTTTGAAACTGGATGGAGGCAGTGGCTTCCCAACACTGTGAATGTACTAGGTGGCAACAGTGAACTATAGAGAGCAGGATGCTGACCTCAATTCAAACTTCTTGCCAGGTTGAGGAGAGCGCTGAGTGGTGGGAGCTTGACTTGTATGCACACGGCCTTGCCTTCATTCTGCAGCCCC